>NW_025833328.1:184939-556651 GCF_002878395.1 Capsicum annuum | reverse complement strand
ACTAGGACCAAGCTGGGTTTATTGTAAATGAATGGAAAGGTGAATGGACTAGTTCAAACAAAAGGTCTATTTAGGCTTTAATTTTAGGGCCAAGGGATTTTATTTTCATTTGGTAGGCTATTTAGGGTTTTAGTGGACTAATTAAGAACGTACTGTAATGTTTTCCTAACCTGCTTTAATACAACTTTAGCGAGACTAATTAGGAAAGTTCTAGATTGTACACACAATGACTAGGTATAACCTCACACACTTAGTTTAGGGTTGAATACCCAGTCAATACTAATACAGTTCATGCAAATTAGGCTAAAGGTTGCCACATTCATAATAGTAATTCCATAATGAGATACACATTGTTTACAATTCAAGATAAGAACAAAACATAGAAAGAACATCACAAAATTTTGTAGAGGGGTACCATTAAACATTAAAAGCACAGATTGCATGTGCTTTTTATTATGACTACTCTAAGTTCTCATAGTTCTCTCTTGACTAGAAAAAACACCAAAAACAATATAAAAACATCAATAAAACTCCTAAAAAGGACATTTCTAACAAGATATAACATCCTAGGGGAATGAAATACGATAATAAAAACACTTAAATATAATACACCCCCACCCCCAACTTAAAAGTCATGTAATGTACCTACTGAGAAAAATCATAGAAAATGGAATATTTAGGTAGAAATATACTTGTGATGCACTAGACACCTGTCATAGATTCACCAATAATAGTTACAAATGTAATCCCTCTTTACGCTCAATCTCTAGTGGCATCGAATGTAGGCATGGAATTCTTAGATAAGTTGGTAGAAATGGCGCCTGGTGCACTCAAACATGATATTAGGGGCCAATATTTGTACCCCTCCACTTTTAATTACATTTTCAATGGAAAAGGTAGCAAAAAAATAGGTGGGACTCACTTATCTTTGAAATACGCTCCTCAGAGTTGTGTTCTCTCCTATTTTCTTTACTCATCTTTCCATCTTTATCTTTCCAATTTATTTTCTTATGGGGTTGTAAACCATCTATCATCTCATTAACTGCCTTATCTATGTCCCTACTAGTGCCCCTATTTTTTAGGACTAGATATAGAAATATGGAATTTGGACATCCATATCAGTCCAAATATCCTCAAATATTGGGACCGATAGAGGTTGCACAATCAATAATTACTGGTCAGCTAGCTTATTCACCTTAATTTTTCAGGTAGCTAGCTCCTCTATGACTGCGCTCAAGTTGGAGGCTTGGACATTATCTAAATTAGCTGTCCTATAGCTCTCAAATCTATCAAAATGAGTTTGCATCCCATGTACAATTACCTTTTTTATAGGGTTTCACCCCTACCTCTAAGTTTTTAACTCTAGGATCAAGCACACCTTAGTTCTTCATTATCTGCTCAAAGAAGGCTATAGAGACCAGTGTGTAACCTATGACTATTAACTAAAATACACCCAAAGATATAGTAGTCTGTGGTGATGAAGATGAAGTCACATCATCTTTGGAATCCAAAATCTTTTTACTTTGGGAAGCCTCCTCTATTGCTTGTGAAGGTGAATCTATAAAAGAACATCATACTCGAGCCACAAAATTCAAAGTATCCATAATCAAAGCTATATCCATAGTATTGATTGATAGGGAGCTCCTATAGATGGTAGGAATGAAAGGCATAGCAGACTCCTAACACAACTATGTGATTATGATAGGGAATATTAAAAAAGTATGATAAAGTAGTGTCCTCTCCTAAATCTTATCCATAATGATCCATAGTGTATTCAAATCTAGCTGCGCTTAAAATGCTGCTACCATCCCTACTTTGTCAACACCGAGTGTGTTGTTGTTTCTAGTAGGTGATACATGGTGACTGACAATGGACCATCACAACTTGGTGGCTGTAGGTGTTTTTATTAATGGTCATACAATTCACCTACTCCACTTTCCTTAGCCTCCGTAGTATGGTCTGAGAATCACTTATAGTACAAAAATATTTTTTAGATTTCATCATCTTAACCTTTTCGAACTCTGACATTTGGAAATCATATTCTAGAGTCCCTGTTATTGGCTCAAAGTCATAAACAAATAAGTCTTTAGAAATAGCCTTCTTTGATATGCCAAATGGTGCATATCAGATTAACACCGTGTCCAACTTAGGATGATTCCTCATGTCTTTCACTTTTTTAGAAGAAGCGATAGTCTCAATCATCTCTGAATAGTTGGCATAGAATTCATGTACCAATTCTATCCATATTTTCCTAAGGGTTTGGTCATCTACCATAGATGATTTTTCTCAAACACCTTGTTTAATTTAGGAAAACTCTATAGTTCCCTATGTAATATGCAATGTTCTTCTTGGATGCTTTACTTTTGGTTACCTTTATTACACCCTATCATTGTAGTAGGCTCTGGACTTCAGAATAGCCCATCTACTAGGGTCTGCTCCTCTTTTGGGAAGAACTGTAGTAGTTTTTCCTTTGAAAGATTTTTGGTTGGAACTATGAAAATTATTCATAGAATCATATACCTCAGAAGAGCTCACATTATCATCCCTTTTGGCAGTCTCATTTTTCCCTTATTTAAGTTTGAAGCTGACCTCCTTCTTTAGACTAGGGAGGCTCAATGGGATTGGCCACGAGCACCAATATTGTATATGTCAGAGCCTTTTCCTTGGAGGACTTTTGTCTATTGGTTTGAGGCTTGTGTTGTTCATCATCACTTCTTTTAGAGCATTGAATATCAAAACCACTAGATTTTTCAGATTTACTTTTCGAGGTTGGAGGTGTATCCTTTTAGTGACCTTTTATTTGCTATGTCCTTAAAGAGGGCCTCTTCCAAATTTTTATTGTTTAAATTAGGTTCCTTAGTACCTGTACATAAAATTATTAGACCTATAAAAATCAATAATAGGTACTCAGTACTTTATGGAGATAACTCAAGGTATGATCGTGGTTTGGAATTATAATCATCGTACTGATCATAGGAGAGCCCTCATAAAATTGTTGAGGGTTGTCACATTAGATGATTAAATAAAATGATCAAACCAAGATACCAATATTGTGAGATATGATTGCTTGATGAACCGCTACAATTTTGTAAACTGGCACCTACCACGATCTAACCTATTATTGTACGCAGGAGCAATAATTGTGGCTTGTGTCATATAGTATGAACTGACACTTATAGTTTAAACTCAAGGATTTTGACCTTATTTTTAATATGAAGGGGGTACTCAGACTTTTTCCTTTTTAACCCATTCAAACTACAACTGCACAAATCATTATTTTTGAATTAATTTGGGTACTTTACTCCTCGTGAACTTAAGTTTACAACAATTTGACACCTGGCAAGGTGTGTATGGCCTCTTTATCACATTAAATTTTTAGAAGGAAGGCAAATTTAAAGCAAGAAAATTGAACTTATAGAGAGTGTAGTTGATTTGATTTTCTTTAAATCTTAGGGAGTAGACACTTGGCAGTAGCAATGATTTTGTAGGACACTAGGGTTTAATAAGAATTTTAGCTTTAAAAAAGTGCAATTGTTATGTAATTTTGTATTTGAATAGAGAAGAGATAGTGTAGGGTTATAGGATATAAGAATTGGGAAATTTAAATTCAGGCCAAATCAAATCATGTCAGATCAAGTATAATTAAATTTAGAACCCAATAGATAACTTGTACCTATGATTATGGGATCAGAACATGATCGTGGTATGTCCTTATGCTATGAAAATATCAAAAAACTTATTTAGAAATCTACAAAACGTAAGCACAATCATTGTATTTAACAATGACCCTGCCTTAAATCATAGGCACCATCACATGGGTTTTTAGGAGGGTGACCAAAGGATGGATACTATGATCATGCATTCTCGGTATGATCGTGGTTTTTCAATCATAAGATCACCTCCTGAAAATCACTTCTCTGGAAAATATGCCGACGACAGAACCCATAATGGTGGTAAATTTCCACCATTATACACTACTTTCATGGGTCTATTTTTTCCAATTCCTTGGTTTCTTTTCTTCATTGTCCCTAAACATGTAACACATGTTACCCTATAAACAAAATAAGTACAAAATATTTTGAGCACCTAAGAAGTGGTTGATTAGTGTGGTAGCATGACATGGTTAGTTTTCCTATGCAAAATTTACCAACTAACCCATGGGTTGCCTCACATAAAGCACCTAATCTAGAATCACAACATGACTTGGATTTCCTTGGATACTCATACTTCACCATGAACTACATCACATATCATCTTGACCTTATCTACATAGCCAAGGTAATATTTTACCCTTTGGCAATTCACCTTAAACCTTAGCCACTCATCATTTTAAAGCTCAATGGCCCAATGAAGATACACCATAAATATTTTGTAAGGACCCCTCTAACTCGATCTCAACTTGCTAGGAAACCACTTTAGCTTTAGATAAAATAGTAGTACCATGTCACTGTCAGTGAACTATTTTTTCTCAGTCTTGCGATCATGGTACAACTTTATATTCTCTTGGTTTAAGTTGACCATTCAAATGATAAGGTGTAATGTCCTGAGACTACTCCTTGTACATCAAACGGTGCTTAAAACCATATGCCATCCCAAGATAACTCATGATATTGGCGTAATTCCGTAGTAACTGAATCCAAATACATAAAAAGGGAAATATTAATTGAAAGTAATGTATTTAGCTGAACTTGCTCAATACAATACCATTTAAAATATTTACAACACTAGATTATACAAATGGAAACTAAAATAGAATACATCAACTCTAACTAACTTTCTATGAAACCTTTTCTAATACTGACTATAGGTAGCCTAGACATGACCCCTCAGCTATCCCTAATCAATGCACATGAATGAATATAAAGTCCTAAATAAAGAAACTTACTTGAGACCTCGAATAAAAGGAAATCATCACTGACCAGCTTAAAGATGCAAACTACCTTATTATGATATTATGGGCTACAACTGATACTTATATTATGAGACAATGTAGCCACACAGACGTATATGTGGCCAATATTTATTTAATGTTCGAAGTATGTGGGGATGAATGCAAAAAGTAAAATTGATACTGATCATAATAATAAAACATGCTTGGTAAGTGTTAATAGGCTTACCATGATCATGAAAGAAACTGAAAAGCCAAATTATCTTAAAACATGAACAGTGAAGTATAACATGATAATATGAATTAGCATAAGCATAAATCTTAAAGCAATAACAGAGTAAAGCTTGTGAGCTATTCACACTTAGTTTTTAAAATCTTCTTTAGCTTTACTGTAGGAGATTCTTATAACTGACATAAACCATGTGAGTTAGCATAGATTCCACCGACTTACCCATATTGAGGAGAGTTTTTCTACCCTTGCAATTGGTATAGAACCTTAACTTAGAGTGATAACTAAAATAAGCCCCTCGAAGAAAGGAGACTCTCTCAGGTAAGACTCTAAAAAATTCTAAGCTTGATTCAGCCATGTAAAAGCTAGTAAGGTGTCCCATACTTAGAAAAATTCATCTAAGTGTTCATACTTAGAGTTATTTTAGCCTTCATAAGTTGGCAATCCTTTTTCACAACCCTTATGACCTTCAAATATCTATTTTTAGGTTAATTCATGATCAGGAATTTTAGTAGGTGTTCTCAGACAAGTTTCAGATTTTTTGGACTTCGCTTGAAACACATTTGAAAGCTCAGACTAGTGTATCAACACGATCTCTATGCACCACATCGCCCATCACGTCGATGAGTTGTTTCCCCCATCTCCTAATGTAAATTCCAGTAAGCCAATGTGGAATTGATGTGGTGCATCCACCATAGCGTCGACCCCCACCGACACGATGCGCCAGTCTGTGCATTGCTAAATTAGTTTTTCATCATTAAAAAGCCGCGTCCTCAGGGGTAATTGGTTCTTTTTCCACTTTATGTCAGGCCCCAAAACATGAGATTAAGCCTCTTTAGAGGCAAAATTCATTCATCTGTCTCAAAATTTCTCAAAAAGCAAACCCTAGGACCTCCAACTCAAGATTCAGCCTTCAAGAACACTTTATCACTCTTCGTAAATTTGAATACCAAGGTATGTGAAGTGTTCATCCAAGAGTTTGCTTCCACCCTTGGAGTTCAAGAAACTATTTTAAAATATAAGTTAATTTATTTCATGGATTTCATGTTGGATCTTGAATGTATTAATGATATTGATGTTAATAGTGATCTAATTACATGATTTGTCCCAAGTTTCATGAAAAATAGTTAAATGTGAATTGAATTTTGTGAACTACACATCAAACTCTTGAATTTTCAAGTTGAATATAGAACCCATGATATTACTACATATTTATTGATATGTGAAATACCCATGCTCCCCAAGTGTGTGTCAAAATCCTTATGTGATTTGACTAGTCCAAGCAAACATGTTATTGTGTGATTTCAATCATGTAAAATCTTAAGTATATCAGGTGTTCGACAAAAATGTCTAGGTGAATGTATTATCAGCATGCTAGTACCATTATGCCACTAAAGTCATGCAATGATTTACTTTTTATGTTATCAAGTCCTGGGGGTATTTAATACTCGACAATTTAGCTGTATATCTAGAACCGGTGTCAGTTTCAGAATAGTATTATTCATATCCTGATTTGTAGTTCAGTATTCAGCTCAGACATCAGCAAATTCAATCAGTTAACAAAATTCAGTAGTATTCTATCATTCAATAAAACTTAGTGAACTCAGTTTAGTTCAGTTAGACAGTATAAATCTGTAATAGATCAGTCCATCCTAGTACAGTTTAGAATTCAGTCAAGTATCTATTAAGTTTAGAGTAGGATTTAGCACTGAGTGAACCCAAGGATGGGGACTCACCTGCCAGCAGAGGGTGTGATCCTTGGAAGCAGTCCTTGTGTTCTAGAACAACGTAGCTAGTATACATTGAGACATCAACCTACCAGTTGAGGGTTTATGATGTGTCCTACTTGCCAGTTGAGGGTACCACCATTCTCACTCAGAGCACCTGCCAGATGAGGATGACTCAGCTTATCTTTACCCGTGGCACGGTACTGACACCTTTCCAGTTGGGGTTATAGGTTAGATAATTACCTTCCACAGTCTCAGTTTCCGTCTTCAGAATAGAACTCAGTTCAGTTCTACAAAAATTAGGACTATCAGACACAGTCACTCAGTTCAGTACAAAACTCAGAATAGTTCCACAAGATAGGACTGTCAGATACAGTCACTCAGTTAATAGTAATACTATATTAGTAAACTCAGATATCAGTAAACCAATGATTTAGAACTCAGTATTTAGTGTTACCATGACCTCAGTTATAGATTAAGCATCATGCATGTACTCTCTTTCAGT
Organism: Capsicum annuum; assembly: GCF_002878395.1. Taxonomy (NCBI): domain Eukaryota; kingdom Viridiplantae; phylum Streptophyta; class Magnoliopsida; order Solanales; family Solanaceae; genus Capsicum; species Capsicum annuum. The sequence continues at coordinate 549,302 of NW_025833328.1, read as the reverse complement.
TATGATCATGTTATTCGGTTTGTTATTGTTCAAGCATATGAACCCATGTATATCAGCCTACCTCACTTAGCATACCAGTATATTCAAAGTACTGATGCATACATTTCTTTTGTGCTATGATGTCTTATATCATAGGGTTAGACTCACGAGCTCCTAATCATACTTAGCCACCTGATCCATCAATAATAGGCTAGTGGTGAGTCCTTATTTTTTGAGGATAGATTTATTATTTTAGTATTTCACTTATCCCATCAACTCTTTATTCAGAAAGTTAGAGGCTTTTCAGACTAGAGTATTTTAGACATATGTTCAGTTTACAACATTGATTTCAGTATTTAGAAATTGATTTTCAGTTGTGAACCTTATGGCTATTTCTGCCTAAATTCCACTTTTTACAGTATTATTATTCAGTTAATGCAACAGGTACCAATAGTGGGTTAGCTTGTGGTCCTTCAGGATTATGAGCACCGTGTGGCATCTGGGGTACGTACTCGGGGCATTATAAACTTGATATTACTGTTTAATGTTCAATTGAGTCCTAGAAAGTATGGAAGCCGCGTCTAGTAGATTCTTGTGTATGGGTGTGTAGCGTGGGACACTTATGGACAGGAGGCTATTAGATGTTTTAGGAAAAGTTTCCCTTCTTTCAGTATTCATGTCGTGCGAGTGAACATGAGCTCCAGTTAAACTCTCAGTCTAATCCAAATTTTCTCTTCTATGTACAAAATATACCTCCAAAGAGGACTAAGAGAAGAGGAACGGAAGACCAGTAAACACCTCAACTCATCCAGCCAAATCTCCTGGACGAACATGTCTCCCACACTAAATTCAGAGCATCTTTCACCACCCTAGCTCATTCTATGGCAACCCAGAATGAATGCACAATTGTCGTTCTGGCAAACCCAGTGGCTAATACTGCTGCAGCTCAGGTGCATAAAGTTACAGATATTATGAGGGTGACAGTTATTGAGAGTGCTGATTTAGCTATGTATCAGTTGTAGAATATGACTCACTCATGGTTTGAGTAGTGGAAAGCAAAAAGGGCCATAGATACAGAGCCCATAGAGTGGGAGGAGCTTGCCATTGCTTTTCTGGATAGGTTATTCCCATTGGAGTTGAGGGAAGCAATGGTTCTAGAATTTATTAACCTGAAGCAGGGATATATGACAATGAAAGAGTATTCTCTAAAGTTTACTTAATTAACTAGATACGCTCCTCATGTGGTAGTAGATAACAGATCTAAGATGAGTAAGTTTGTGTCTGGTGTATCTAATAGTGTGATTAAGGAGTGTAGGACCACAATATTGATTAAGGATATGGACATATCCAGGCTTATGGTCTATACTCAGCAGATAGATAAGGCTAAGATAGGGAGAAGAAGAGAGAGAAAAAGAGAGAGAACAAGTAGTTTTAACTTTGCCTAGCATAAGTCAAAAAGTAGGAATCATTCTCAGTTCCATCTGAAATCCTTAGTTCTAGCTCCATCTTTAGCCAGTGCTCGAGTGCTGAAATACAAAGATGGTAACAGAGACAGGGTGCCAGGACCTAAGACTTAGGGTAGTGTCAGCAATGCCCGAACCAATCCCCTTTGCCAGAAACATGGCAAAACCACTAGGGTATTTACAGGGCTGGCAGTGATGTGTGTTTTAGGTGTGGAAAGCTAGGCTATAGAGTAAGAGATTGTGACTAGTCAGATTCCCAGGGTGAGTATAACCATTGCTCAGCTTAGTCTAGTTGCTTGAATCAGTAGGGTGCCACTTCTAGTACTACAAGTGGGCAATGCCTAGGCAAACTCTATGCCCTTCAATCCCGACACGATCAAGAAAGTTCTCCTGATATGGTCACTGGTACGTTACAAGTTTATCAATTGCATATTTATTCTTTGATAGATCCAGGAGCTTCTTAGTCTTTTGTAACTTCCTATATAACTGTTTACTTCAGAGTCAGTCCCAAAATTCTAGCAAAGCCTTTCTTAGTCTCTACCCTAGTGGGTAAATCTATCATAGACCGACTGGTGTATAGGAACTGTCCAATTATGGTATTTCAGAAAGTCACTTTAGCAGACTTAGTCAAATTAGAGATGAATGATTTTGATGTTATATTTGGCATGGATGGGCTTCATTTCTTCTATGCCTCAGTCGACTACAGAAACATAATTATCCAGTTTTAGTTTCTAAATGAGCCCATCCTAAAGTGGAGAGGCAGTACTTCAGCACTCATGGGTCATCTTATTTCCTACCTTAAGGAAAGGAAAATAATATCTAAAGGATGTGTCTACCATCTCGTTTGAGTCTAGGACTCTATATCAGAAACCCCTACTCTTGAGTCAGTATTAGAAGTATGTGAATTCCCAGATGTGTTTCCCGAAGATCTTCCCAGAGTACCTCCCGAAAGAAAAATTGACTTTGAAATAGACCTTCTTCCAGATATTCATCCTATCTCTATTTCTCCATATAGAATGGCTCCAACAGAACTCAAAAAATTAAAAGAAAAGTTGATAGATCTCCTAAATAAGGGATTCATCTAACCTAGTATGTCCCCATGGGGTGCACCAGTTCTATTCATGCATAAGAAAGACGGTTCCCTCATAATGCATATTGACTATTGTCAGTTAAATAAAGTCACAATCAAGAACAATTATCCACTTCCTAGAATCGATGACTTTTTTAACCATCTTCAGGGTACCAATTGTTTTTCTAAGATAGACCTGTAATACCCCATATTTTGGACTAGAATGAAAATCCATCATTCCTATGCGTGGATGTTTCAAAACCCTCAAATACTATATAAATTTAGTGTGATAATCAATTATGTAGTGTGGGAATCTATTTGAGCATGAAGTTAGATCATAGAGGTTCCCTAACTTAAGCACAAGTTGAAAGCTTTCCTATTGTTCAATTTTTAGTGAGCGTCAAAAATTGGGTCAACGTCATTCGATTATAACTCTTTGTATACATTGAATTAGAAGTAATACTATATATCAAATGAAATATCTTTGAATTAGTTTTCCAACGATACCAATTTAGTCCAAATCTGACACCCGAGCAAGAAGTTATGACTTTGCAAAGTAGAGTACGTTGCCTGACATAAGTTGTGTGACACACAACCTAAGGTGTGTGATAAGGTGCGTGACTCACACCCTAATATGTGTGATAAGATGTGTGACGCACACCCTAAGGTGTGTGATAAAGTGTGCACCGCACATGTGCGTGTCCAGGTGACTTGAAAGTCCATTTTTGGGGCAAATATAGTCCCTTTTCCACCCCTATATAATGCCTAAATACGGAATTAAGCCCTTATTTCACCAAAACATATTCTTTCTCTCAAAATCCTCTCAAGAACACAATCTAGGGTTTTCATAGATGATTCAAGTTCAAGGAAATTCCTCTGTCAATCATCAAGAATCTTTCTTCTAAGGTATGCGTAGTGTTTATCCACAGATTCTTTTCATCTGTGGAGTTCAAGAATCAATCTTTGATTAATAAATCATGAATATTTTGTGGTGATATGGTTGTATTCATGTTTTTGTTTGTTTTTTGTGCTATAGAATGAGAATTTGATGAATTTTCATAAAGATTATGATCATGTAGTTGGAAACCACGAATTTGGGTGGATTAATGTGGTGTAAATTTGTGAATACATCTATGCCTTAAAGAGTGCATGCAAGGTGTTTGATAAAATACCTAAGAGACTAGAAATTATGCAATATGGCTAAGTAAAACCCAAATAACAAGTCCATGCTCTATCCCTTATGACTCAACATGAATTCCATGCAAATTGTTATGTATTGTTGTTGTGATATGGAATGCTCATGAAACTAGAACCATGAAAGTATGTACATGTTACATGCATTATCTTTGATGTTCAAAAATATGATAATCATGTGCAGTATGAAATCCCCTACTTATGATATTTTGAATGGTGGACTCCATCCTTATGATCAAGTCAGTCATGTGTGTCAGTTTCCTTCCATCGAGTCCTGGGGGTACTTGTACCCAAAAAATATAGTTGTGTGCTTAGAGCCATGAAATGTTGTCACGATACTATTAGTCAAGCCATGATCTATAGAATCAGTTACTCATGTGACTCAGAAATCTCAGCAGTATCAATAGTTCAGTAATCTCAGTTATGCTCATTTAATCTTAGTAATCTCAGTACCCAATAACTTCAGTAATCTCTATAAGTCAGTACTCTCAGAAATCTCATGAACTCAGTAGTATTCCATCAGTCACAAAACTAAGTAAGTTCAGTTAATCAGTTTAGTTCAGTGTTTTTCAGATGGGACTAGGATTCAGCATCGAGCGAGCCTAGGGATGGGGACTCACCCGCTAGTGAGGACTGAGATCCTTAGAAGAAATCCCTAAGTTCTAGAACCTACGTATCCAGCGTAGGTGTGAGATGTCACGCATTAGATAGGACTGACATACTCAAGGGTCACCCATTAGCATATTTATATGTATAGGACTGATCCCAGGAGTCACCCACTAGATTAGGACTAACTTCACAACAACTGTCTTTACCATGGCATGGTATTGACACCCTTCTAGTCAGGGAAAAGCTTGGACCCTAGTCAGCTTAGCATGGGGCATGTCGGTTACATGAATACTTTCCACAGTTACAGTTTCAGTATCATTCTTTAGAGTAGAAATCAGAAATCAGGACTGTCAGATACGATCATTAATCTCAGTAAGGAACTCAAATAGTTCCACAGACTTAAAGACCACCCATCATATAGGTTTGGTCCCTCATTGAGTTATTTAGTATCAGTACTTCTAGAGATCTCCCGCCAGATAGGCTTGATCTCAATCTTAGATTGAGTATTCTCATTATTAGTTCTAGAGATCACCTGTTATTTCAGCTTGATCTCAAGATTAGTCACTCTTAATCATTATTAGAAGATTTAGACTATTAGATATAGTCACTCAGTGTCAGTTACATTGGTTAGGCCGATCACCACAGTTATATTAGTTAAATCAGTTATCATAGCTTACGTTATCAGTATTCAGTTTCAGGACTATTAAACACGGTCAATTAGACCAGTTCTTCATAATTCAAACTATCAGAAATAGTTATTCATATATTCAGTATCTTAGTATCCGTAAAGTCATGATGTCAGTATTCAAACTTAGTAGTCAGTATCTCTACGAGTTCAGTAGCAGTTAGGTATGTATGTATGTATTATCACATTTATATTAGTCTACATGTTCATGCATATAAACCCCATGCACTTAGCCTACCCCTACGTATACTCAGTACTTCAGTTGTACTACGTATTCACGCTATGGTGCTTTCTTTTATGTTACACCATAGGTTCTGAGGCACAGATTCCAAACCAGTAGTAGCAGTTCAGTTGGCAGTGAGTCCTCATCTTTTGAGGACATGATCATTACATTTATTATTCCAGTATTTTAGTTTATTTTCAGTTTAAGGAGTTAGTTAGAGACATGTTCCTTTAACTCTTTATTCAGACAATTTAGAAGCTTTTAGATGATTACGGAGTTTTCAGATTCAGACTTTAGTATTTTTTAGTTTTTTTTTTGGTACTGTGATACCACCTTATTCAGATGTTTTATTGTTCAAGATTGAACCTTATGACCTTTTGGTTCATGTTTTCCATATTTTTATGCGTATATTATGCAGTTACAGATATCAATCATGGATTAGCTTGTGGTGCTTCGGGGTCATGAGCACCATGTAGCATTCCAGCTTAGAAAATTGGGGTGTGACAAGACCTCAAATCAGGCTATCATTAGCTTAGAGTCAAATAATATGATATTTCAAAAACAACTTTCAGAAATTAGTATGGTTACTTCAAATTCTTAGTCATGTCATTTGGTCTTACCAATTCCCCATCAAATTTCATGGACTTGATAAATTGTGTGTCTAAGTAGTACTTGGATATGTTCGTCATAGTCTTTATAGATGACATTCGTGTCTACTCTCACAGTGAACATTATCATGCAAACCATCTCATAATACTATTGCAGACTCTCAGAAACCATTAGCTATTTGCTAAATTTAGTAAGTGCGAAGTTTATATAAGGTTAGTATCTTTCCTTGGCCATATCCTTTTTTGTGATGGCATTAGAGTTGATCTCCAAAAGACCAAAGCAGTAAGAAACTGGCCCAGACCCAACTCTCCATTAGATATCAGGAGTTTCTTGGGGTTGGCCAGCTATTACCGATGGTTTGTTGAGGGATTTTCATCTATTACATCCCCTATTTGTAGATTGACTAAGAAGAAAGTAAGTTTCAATGGTCAGATTCTTGGGAGAAGAGTTTTCAGAAGTTGAAGATTCGACTCACCTCCGCCATAGTTCTTACCTTTCTAGATGGTTCGGACGGCTTTGTTGTGCATTGTGATGCATCCAGAGTAGGTTTGGGTTGTGTTCTCATACAGAGAGGTAAAGTGATAGCCTATGCCTCTAGACAAATTAAACCCCATGAAAAGAACTATCCAACTTATGATCTTGAGTTAGCAGCAGTAGTATTTTCCTTATAGATTTTGAGGCACTTTTTGTATGAAGGGCACCTTGATATGTTCACTGAATATAAGATCCTGCAGTATGTATTCTTTTAGAAATACCTAAACCTCCACCAGAGAAGGTGGTTAGAGTTGTTGAAATACTACGACATGAGTGTTCTGTATCATCCGAGCAAAGCCTGTGTAGTGGTTGATGCTCTTAATAGGATATCTATTGGTAGTATTTATCATATGGATAATGGTAGGAAGAAGTTAGCTCTAGAAGTTCATCATCTTGACCAACTCGGTGTTCTCTTAGTCGATTCAGCAGAAGGTAGTGTATGGGTGCAGAGTAGTTCAGAATTATCTCTGGTTTCTGAGATTAAGGAAAAATAGGATAGGGATCCCAACCTAGTTAAAATGAAAGAATCAGTTAGAGATCAGAAGATAGAGGTTTTCTGCCAAGGGGGAAAATGGTGTATTGTGTTATCAGGGTCCGCTGTGTGTGCTAGGTATAGATAACCTAAGACAGTGAATTCTTATAGAAGCGCATACTGCACGTTGCTCTATTCATCCAGGGGCCACTAAGATGTATCATGATTTGTGGGAGATCTATTGGTGAAGGGGGATGAAGAGAGACATTATGGAATTTGTAGCTAAGTGCTCGACACGTCAGTCGGTTAAGATTGAGCACCAAAAACCTAGTGGGTCTATGCAGAAGTTCAGTATTCCCACTTGGAAGTGGGAAGAGGTGAAGATGGATTTTGTGACAGGTTTGCCTCGTACTCATTGTCAACACATTCATTTTAGTTCATTGTAGACAGGATCATCAAATTACCTCATTTCCTACCAGTCCATACCTCTTATTTTGCCCATAACTATGCCAAACTCTATCTCAGAGAGTTGTTCAGATTGCACAGAGTTCTGTTATATATTATCTCAGATAGAGGTATACAGTTCACCTCTCATTTTTAGAAAGCCTTCCAAAAGGGTCTTGGTACCCAAGTCTACCTCAGTGCAACCTTTCACCCTCATACCGATAGTCAAGTAGAAAGGACTATTCTAACTTTAGAGGATATGCTCTGAGTATGTATGATAGACTTTAAAGGTAGTTAGGATGACCACTTGCCTTTTGTTAAATTTGCATATAGCAACATCTATCATTCTAGCATTCAGATGGCTCCATTTGAGGTACTCTATGGGAGGAGATGTAGGACTCCCATTGGTGTGTTTGAAGTGGGAGAGGCCACAGTGGTAGGGCCTGACTTGGTTTTTGACACCTTAGAAAAGGTTTAGCTGATCAAGAAACAGCTTTAGAAAGTTCAAAGATAACAAAAATCATACGCAGATGTACATAAAAAGGATCTCGAGTTCGAGATTGGTGACTATGTGTATCTAAAAATATCTCCTATGAAAGGAGTGAAGAGGTTTTGAAAGAAGGGGAAGATCAGTCCTTGATATATCAGTTCTTATCAAATTCTCAACCATTTTGGAAAGCTAGCTTACGAGCTTGATTTGCCTTTAGAGTTAGCTTCAGTCTATCCAGTGTTCCATGTCTCCTTGCAAAAAAATGCATATTGTAGTCCCTGTAGGGAGTATAGGTGTTAAGAACAGCCTCTTTTATGAGGAGATTCCAGTTGAAATCCTTGATTATTAAATTTGCAGACTAAGGAACAAAGAGTTCCCTCTAGTGAAAGTTCTTTGGTGGAATTAGTCCGTTCAGGGAGCTACTTGGGAAGTAGAAGTAGATATGCGGACCAAGTATCCTCACTTCTTCTCCGCAAACTCAGAATCAGCCCAAGGTAATAGTTTTTCCTTGAACTTACTCAGTTCCATGCTCAGATTTTCCTTTATAGTCTGGTACTAGTTACCATTGCATATTCAGTCGTGACTTAATGCATCAGATATGTATGTTCAACAGGAGAAACTCAGCTTATTAGCAATCCCAATCATGCATTCATGAATCATGTTCAGCTATGTACTCATGCATCAGATATGCATATTCAGTATGAAATTTCAGCATATCAGTAGTATTGGTTTTGAAATCATGTTGCAGTTGTGCATATCAAGTATCTAAATTCAGTCTATCAGTATTCCCAGCGTAGTCATCTCATTCAAGGACAAATATTCCCTAAGGGGAGATATTGTAAGACCCCGCAAAATCCTAAGCTTGATTTAGTCCTGTAAAAGCTAGTAAGGGGTCACAGACCTAGAAAAATTCAGCTAAGTGTTCATACTTAGAGTTATTTTATCCTTCTTAAGTTGGAAATCCTTTTTCATGACCCTTATGAACTTCAAATATTCATTTTTAGGCTAATTCATGATCAGGAACGTCAGTAGGTGTTCTTGATCAAGTTTTGAATTTTTTGGGCTTAGTTTGAAACATATTTGAAAGCTCAAACCAGTGGATCGATGCGATCTTGACATGGAACGTCACCCATCTCGTCGATGAGTATTTTTCCCCAAATCCCAGTGCAAATTCTAGTGAGCTGATATAGACTTGATGTGGTGCGTTCGCCATAGCGTCGACTACATCGATGCGATGCGTCAGTCCATGCGTCGCAAATTTGTTTTCAATTATTCAAAAGCCACGTCCTTAGGGTTAATTGGGTCTTTTTCCACCTTTTGTCAACCCCCTAAACATGAGATTAAGTCCCTTTAGAGGCAAAATCCATTCATCTTTCTCAAAACTTCTCAATAAGAAACCCTAGGACCTCCAATTCAAGATTTAGCCTTCAAGAACACTCCATCACTCCTCATAAATTTGAATACCAAGGTATGTGAACTGTTTCCTTCCACCCTTGGAGTTTAAGAAACTCTTTTAAAATACAAGTGAATTGATTTCATGGATTTCATGTTGAATCTTGAATGTATTAATGATTATGATGTTAATGGTGATCTAATTCCATGATTTGTCCCAAATTTCATGCAAAATAGTTAATTGTGAATTGAATTTTGTGAACTACATGTTGAAATCTTGAATTTTCAAGTTGAATGTCGAATCCATGATATTACTACATGTTTATTGATATGTGAAATACCCATGCTCCCCAAGTGTTTGTCAAAATGCTTATGTGATTTGAGTAGTCCAAGCATAACATGTTATTGTGTGATTTCAATCATTCACTAGCTCATGTATATCAAGTGTTTGATGAAAATGTCTAAGTGGATGTATTATTAGGAAGCTAGTACCATTGTGCTACTAAAGTCATGCAGTGATTTAATTTTCATGTTATCGAGTTCTGGGGATATTTAATACTCGACAATTTAGCTATATATCTAGAGCAAGTGTCAGCTTAGATTAGTATCAGTCATATCACGATCAGCAATTCAGTATTCAGCTCAGACCTTAGTAAATTCATTCAGTTAATAGAATTTAGTAGTATTTCGTCAATCAATGGAAGTCAGTGAACTCAGTTCAGTTCAGTTAGACAGAATGAATCAGTAATAGACCAGTCCAAACTAGCAGAGTTTAGAATTTAGTCCAATATCTATTCAGTTGGGAGTAGGACTTAACACCGAGTGAACCTAAGGATGGGGACTCACCTGCTAGCAGAAGGTGTAATCCTTGGAAACAGTCCTTGTGTTCCAGAACTACGCAACCAACGTAGGTTGAGACATCAGCCTACCAGTTGAGGGTTGATGAGGTGTCCTACCTGCTAGTTAAGGGTACAACCATTCTCACTCAGAGCAACTGCCAGATGAGTATGAATCAACTTGTCTTTACCCGTGGTACGATATTGACACCCTTCCAACTGGGGTTAGAGATTGGGACCCAATCAGTTTAGAGAGGGGCATGTCAATTAGATAATTACCTCCCACAATCTCAGTTTCAGTCTTCAGAATAAAACTCAGTTCACTTCTACAGAAATCAGGACTGTCAGACACAGTCACTCAGTTCAGTATAGAACTTAAAATAGTTCTATAGTATCAGAACTGTCAAATACAGTCACTCAGTTAACAGTAATACAATATTAGTAAACTCAGATATCAGTAAACCAGTGATTCAGAACTCAGTATTCAGTGTTACCATGACCATAGTAATAGTTTAAGCATTCATGCAAGTACTCTCTTTAAGTTATGATCATGTTATTCAGTCAGTTATTGTTCATGCATATCAACCAACCTCACTTAGCATACTAGTACATTCAAAGTACTGATGTAACCTTTCTTTTGCACTATGATATCTTATATCATAGGTTCAGATGCACGGGCTCCCAATTATGCTTAATAGCTTGATCCATCAACAACAGACTAGTGGTGAGTCCTCATTGTTCGAGGACAAATTTATTATTCCAGTACTTCAGTACATAGTTCATTTCAGTAGCTGAAGTTAGTTGGGGAATTGTCTAATCATCTTCTTATTCAGATAGTTAGAGGCTTTTCAGACTACAATATTTTAGACAAATGTTCAATTTTTAGCATTGATTTCAGTATTCAAAAATTGATTTCCAAATTTGAATCTTATGGCTATTTCCGCCTAAATTTTACATTTTATAGTATTGTTATTCAGTTAATGCATCAGGTACCAGTCATGGATTATATCGTGGTCCTTCAGAATTATGAGCACCATGTGGCATCCAGGGTATAGACTTGGGTCATTATAGCGAGGCCCCTTAAATATATAATTGCATGGTGTTCTAGAAAATAAGATGCACTATATCAATATACCCTCACTGGTGCTAAATACTACTCCAAAAATACATACTCATTGCTCATACATATGAAATTCACCTTAAAATAGCATATGAGTTTATAAAACTAAAAACCAACTATACTTCCCTTTCTTAAGTCATACTCTAAAAGAAACTTATGAATTTCATGTCTTATCTGGGATCACTAGATCAAAATAGAAACTTTAGTCATGTTGTAATACTTTGTAATTTCAACTTATTGTAAACTGAATAAATTATGCTCAAATCATAATTATTTACCATCTCATAGAAATTTCATGTCAAAATACCAAACTCAATGCATATGATCACTTTCATGGATAATAACATAACTAAACATGAAATTTTGTGCTAAATAAGTCTTAACTCACGAGGAAACATCATAATCTTAAAGCATAAGAAATTGAGTAGGAAGTCTAGTAAATCAATTTCTTAATTTCAATTAAAAATCAAACTTTTGCGCACAGAGATGGAAGAATATCATTATTCAAATCCCCACATACTTGATCTTAGTGAATTTTTTTTAAGAAAGCTTACATTTAAGCATTAGAAGCTTGAATTTTGTAGAAGAACCCATATTTGGTGTTCTTGAGAGTTTGGAAGGAGAAGAATCATGTGTTTGGATTGTGGAATGAGGGAAAATGTATTTGTATTTGTTATAGGATCATTTACGACGTAGATGAGTAGTTTTCCCTCAAAAAATAAAATAAAAACCTGAATTTTAGCATGTCTATGACCATCGGAGTGGCACTCCCTTATCCCAATGGAAATAAGGCATGCCATGCTCCTCTAGAAGAGCATATATAGTGTGCCATGCTCTTATAATGGACCCTCACTAGTTAGCTTATGAAAATTCTCATTACATTTCACTCGGGTATCAGATTAAGGCGAAATTAGATGCATTGGATAGAGGACTCAAATACCTTTCATTTGGTGAATATTGAGATCCAAAGTCAATATATTATAGAAGTTATAAACATATAAATATGACCCTTGTTGGGTATAATACAAAAATCCAATCGATAACAAAATCTCCAAACTAAACTTTACTCTAAGTGTTTCCTATGACTATGATTCTCATTAAAAGCACTTTACACAGTAGATAATTGATTATGACACTTATATATGCTTATAAATAATCATTTTAGATATTTAAACATATGGAGAACAGTTAGAAGATCAACGAATAATTTGTGCTATATTACAATATATCCCTTTTTAGATCATTCGTTCTCCGATGAAGACTGATATTGGGATGAAAATAATATAGTTAACAACGTGAAACTAAATTTCTAAGATTGATCATGTTTCATAACTGGAATCAACTTTTGATAGAGTATTGACTCAACTGATACATATGGAACATATCACATACATAGGAATCATATAGAACTCTGTAGATATAAAATTAGAAGAGCACAATGCTAAGAGGAAAATTTATTACTCTATTGAATAATTCTTAAGAGTGAACAAATAAGGTACAAAGGAATCATGTCTGCTACTAAAAGATATAGATGAACTGAAAAGATAAAACCCCTAGTCCTGAAATTGATTTTTGAGTTGACTTGATTAACTTTAAGGAACTGATTTACGCTGAGAGTTTAGAAATCAATAGAAGCATTTATGACACAATCATACATACAGAAATACGTAGTGATAGCTAATGTGATAAAATTTCCAAGAGTTACTAAGAAGGAAATATGAGTTGCGCATGAATCTCCTTATCAAAACTTCTAATAATAATCGAGGAAAAGAATTTAGGGCATGATCTAAGTATGGAATTCGAATGATGAATCGGAACATGGGTACAACTGTATTGATGGAATATAGGCATATAGTTCATAAGCTAGAATAGGAATGCTATACCTTAGTCAATGCAATAGTAAACTTTAAAGCTTAGCAACACTTTTCAAACACTCTTCTTAACTATACTTTTCCTCTTAAATGCTACGATTCATATGATGCAACTTATATCTGTCATATGGGTATAGGTGATACTCCTACCAAAATTTGAATTGAACTACATATTATCATTAAGTTAATGCCTATCTCAAAGTCATAAGGTACTACACACGACATAATAGTCTAATTTTAAATCACGAGATTCAATATCCGATGTCTTTTCAGAGCTCTCATCTCAAGAATAATACTCCTTGCCACTTCAACAACAAACTCTAAGCTCTTATTTGAATTAACTAGCGCATAATGCATTCATCCCTTATATACCAACGTGACATTCAAAGCTGCCATTATAACCACATATGAGATTCTAGGTAACCAACCCATCTAGGAATTTGTTTTCCCCATATTCTCTAATATATCTATTAATAAAAATATCATGAATTATCTCTAAAAGAAAACTCATATTTCTCACCTAACTATGACATATACCAAAGCTTTTCCTTGATCTTCCATCATAAATATAGTGCTTGATAAAACAAGAAGACAACATTTATTCCTAATAAGGAATATCTACTCTCTCCCTTCGAAACCTTTGTTCATCTATTTTCATCAGTAGTACCATAACATACAGAGGGTCACTGAAATGATAGAACATGAGGACCTAAAGCATGAAAGAATACTAAACATAAATTTGAAACTTTATGCGGCCTAAAGAATAGAGTATCATAGGCATGTATTTGTTCAAGTGATCTAAACTGAGGGCAAGAATGACATAATAAAAATCTCACTGGTCATTAAGGGTGTACCACGAGTTTTAGTAACAAAGCATACTCTGAAATATGGGTTCATATTTATCATAAGTTACTTAACATAATACTAGAATTCATAGATTCATGGGGAATAACTAGGACCATAGAGTGAAACTATTACTTCTTTTATTAGGAGCTTGGAATGAACTTGAATATGCATGAAGTGTTTAAGAATTGATCACAGGCATAGCTCTATCACCCAAGACATGGATAGGGTTCCATAATGACTGAAATTCAAGGAATACACTAGAGTGAGAATGGATCACGACCTCATCATAACTATTATTAACATGCACCATAATCTAATTCATAAAACTTTTTTTGGTTCTTCAACCTAGCATCTACCTCTTGGATCAAAGGCAAAATTCTAAAACTATGGACCTATTCCATATCATCAAGATTGAACCATAATTTCCTTATTCCAATGGTCTACACATGAATGATCAACTCACCCTAATAAACTATATTTGGAAAATTCTTTCATTCTTGGACACTTCCTTCATATATACCACCCTTAACTTTTTCTAGCTTAAGTAATCATCACCAGGTACTTACATTCATCTTTCCAAACATACATTCGTCTATGAATACATAATCTAACCTTTTCTTCATACTTTACTTATATCATACATTTAAGCTTATATTTTTCCCTAATCCATGAGAATTATAATTACACCAAAATACCCAACATCTATAACCTATAACTCCTAACAAAGCTATTAAGAATGCCATACACTATATAACTAGCCTCCTTCACATGTAGCAACTCAAGGGTACTACTATCTAAGAAAATGAGACACCTAATAGTTATAGAAAGTCATGCAACCAGATATTATGTTGGGTACACCTCTACATCATACCTACACAATCATACTTAATTGTGAATGAATTAACTGAAATAATTCGTAAGGATTTAAGTTAATTCATAGTCGTAGAAAAACATAATTGCATTCTTGTACTAGAAATAAATTAGAGTTTATTAATGTTTTTATATAGATGTCAAGCACTAATAATATGTGAAGTTTTGTTGTTAATCAAGTCTACCCCAAGAACATCATAATAAAAATAATTGATCATAATCTTACTATCTATCTTATTATAATCCAATACCATATCCTCTTTTAAATTATCATATCCTCCTTTCACACATAACTAATACTTATCTATCCATATTTCTAAATTATATCGATGTATCTATAAGCATCGGCCAACTTCCTTATCAAAATTACACGGGGAAGTCTAGATTATCAATCTTAAAAACCTAATACTTTCATTAATGACCTATACTATTCTAACAGAAAGAAATGCTATTATGAACTCATTTTCTAGATTAAGCATACTCCATGCCACCTTAACTAATGACTTCTTCTTTACCTCCCACCATGAAATCTACACCACACACACTACACCTTGTTTAATGCCAAAAGAAAAATCACCTCAGTCCTAACTTAATAACATACATGGATATGCTTTTAACCAATTGCTATCCCTACCTGTCTTATCACTACACTACTAGATACATACTCCCAATTATAAGGTTGTTTAAGGTTGAGGATATTGGAGTAACATGCGAATAAATATAAGGTTCAAAGAGAACACCTTTACTGCATGATCTACAGTAAGAAAGAAGGGAAACTTTTCTTAAATGCTCAATAGCCTCTATATTAAAAGTATATACTTCTCTATACTATTCTGCAAGACTCTATTAGAAACGACTTCATTGACACCCTAGAAAAAATGACTTCATTGACAACCTAGGAAACTTAAACTTGGCTCTGATACCAAGTTTGCAACTCTCTAAGAATACCCCTTGGACATCATACGGTTCTTAGAACCATAAGTAAGCCCAAGATAGACCATGATACTGGCATAATTCATAAGCAACTATATAAAAATACATAAAATAGGAATATCATGCAAAAGTAATGTTATTATCTAAACTTGTTCAATATAATATTGTTTGAAACATTTACAACACTAGATTATACAAAAGAAAACTAAAATTAAAACTAAATATATCAACTCTGACAGACTATTTTCGAAGCCTCTTCTAATACTGACTATAGATAGGTGGGACATGACCCCCAGCTATTCCGAATTAATATACATAAAAAAATAATATACTGAATCTAGATGCTAACTTCAGTCCTCAAATAAAGAGAACTCATCACCTACTAGCTGGAAGCTACAAACTACCTAATTATGATATTGTGGCCTATGACTGTTACCAACATTATGAAATAATGTAACCATAAAGGTGTATATGTGTATAGTATTTCTGGAATATACTAGGTATCTAAGGATGAATGCAATAACTAAAATTAATACTGATAATAATCATAAAACATGCATGTTTAGTGTAAATAGGCTCACCATGGTCATGAAAGAAATTGAAAAAGCCAAATTATCTTAAAACATAAATAGTAAAGTATAATCTGATAATATGAATTAGAATTAGCATAAATCATAAAGCAACAATTAAGTAAAGTTTGTAATCCACTCACACTTAGTTTGTAAAATCTTTTTTACTTTTCTTATGAGGAATTATTATAACCGACATAAAGGATATGTCTAGCATAGAGTCCAATGTCTTACCAATAGTGAGGAGAGTTGTTCTACCCTTTCCATCAATATAGAACCTTAACTTAGAGGGATCACTAAACTTAGCCACCTTGGGGAAAAGAGACACACTTTTGTGAGACTCCTTAAACCAATGGTTACATGTAATTTCTGAGAAATAGGATGCGTTAAACCAACATTCCCTCTCTCAATGCTAAATACTAGTCCAAAAAATATACTTGTATGGTCAAACGTATGAAATTCACCTTAAAATAGAATATAGGTTTATAAAATGAAAAACCAACTATACTTCACTTACTTAAATAATACTTATAAAGAAACTTGGGAATTTCATGTATTATCAGGGATCATAAGATCAAAACTGAAACTTTAATAATGTTTTAGTACTTTGTAACTTAAACATACTGTAAACTAAATAATTTATGCTCAAATTATGATCATTTACCATCTCATTGAAACTTCATATGATAATATCAAACTCAATGCATAAGATCACTTTTCATGGATATAAGCATAACTAAACATGAAATCTTGCGCTAAATAAAGCATAACTCATGAGGAAATATCATACTCTGACAGTATGAGAAAAGTGGGTATGAACCCTAGTAAATCTATTTCCTCAAATTCAATTAAATTCAACTTTTTGGGCACAAGGATAGAAGAATATCCAAGCTTAAACCCCATACACCTAAAGTTAGTGATTTTCTTTAAGCAAGCTTAAAGTTGAGCCTTGGGAGCTTAAATATTTTAAAAGAACCATTATTTGATATTCTTAAGAGTCTGGGAGGAGAGGAATTTTGTGTTTGGGTTATGGGATGAGGGAAAACAAATTAGTATTAGTTATAGGATCATTTAGGATGTAAATGACTAGTTTTGCATCAAAAAATGGTAGAAAACATGAATTTTAGCGTGTCTATGACCATGGATGTGGCACTCACTATTCACAAATCACAAAAGCCGTGCCAAGCTCTTATTATGGAGCATAGAGGGAATGCCACTCTCTTATCATAGATCATAGAGTGAATGCCACACTCGTATCACGGACCCTCACGAGTCTGCTCATAAAAATGCTCATTACATGTTATTCGGGTATAGGATTACGGACAAATGAAATGCATTGCAAAGAGGAATCAAATACCTTTCATTAGGTGGCTCTTGATCTCTATAAAATAATTTATTATATAAATTATACACGTATAAAAATGACCCTAGTAGGATGAAATACTAGAACTCAATTGATAACAAAAGCTCCCAACTCAACTTTACTCTATGTGTTTCCTCAAAATTCACCATTCTCTTCTTCATCACTAAATACTTCATAAACATTGAATAACCTGGCATCTGCTAGGAATTTACTAAAGAGATATTCACTAACAATTCTATTAATATAGAGATAAATTTTTTATACTTCCACTCTTTGGCCTTCTTTTTTATTCTTTGAGGAAATGAAAAAGGTCGTGGAATGGAAGGCAATACTTGTGGGACCTCTTTTTCTACTCATTCATAGCTCTATTCACTTTTTCAGCAATTCTAGACTTTTCAACTCCATTCACATTATCAACCAAATTTGTAGATACAACTACCTTCTGGTCATTGAGGATTAGTCGCTGCATATTATCTATAATATTTGTGGGCATGTGTAGATCAATAACCATCTTACCACTCCTCGTAGTATCTCAATGTAATGGCTATTATTTTTTAGATTTTGGACAGTGTTGTTAGGAATTATTCCCTATTGATTTCAATTTATTTTGACCAAAATCAGACCAAGCTGTTTATTGGTAGTAGGATGTGACTCGACTTTATAACTCATCCCTTAGATGTCTACTCTAAGATTCTTAAGAAAGTATCCAATTTTCTATACCTATTTCATAACTTTGGCAAGCATGCCTTCTGTTCTTGAATTACTCAAATTAGCATCATGATTCTCTATTGAAATATGGAGGCCACTTCTATCATTGTGATCATACTTTCTCTTCCAATTACTATCTCTCACTTCACTCCCATCTCTATACCATGACCTATTTTAATTATTGTCTTTGTAATAGGATGGACCATGGGTTCCTTGACCGGAGGATCAATTTTCTATATTATACCCTTGGCCCTTGGCTCAGTAACTTAATACCTTATTATCTAAATACTTAGCCTCCTTATAATAACCAGAGTCATCATGACTAGGTGTTTTACCTTGTGAACCAACCATATTCACCTTTTCTGCCCCCGTAGTAGGAAATATTTTTGTAAATAAGTTAAGCACTATCCTCAGTTACGCTATCTTTTATGTGAAAAAATCAACAACCATTCACTGCTCTACGAATTCAATTATCATTTAAGTGACTGCGAGTAAATCTGCCTATCGAGTATTCTAACCTAAGTTGGTATTAGTGATTTGATTTAGAATCTCAAAAGCTTGCTTCTATATAAATCTCATAACATACTCTTCCCATCATAATGTCTACTGCAACCTTTATTGTTTGCATATAGACCTCTATAGAAGATTTCAAGAAAAGTGTGGCCCAGTATTTTATTATTTGGCATATTCTGTAGCATCTTCTTAATCCTCAATAGTATTTCATACCATGATTCTGAGTGTAGCTTTCTGAAGTTATTGATCTTATTTTTCAACTGTAATATGCTTGAAGGGGGGAAAAATCAATTACAAAACTATGTTTTCAGCTCTTGCCCAGTTATGATCGACCCTCATGGCAGCTGAGTAAACCATAGAGTGGCGTATCCAGTAAGAGAGAAAGGAAACAATTATAGTCTAATAGCATCCAAACACACACCGACCAAATTATACGAAGTGTAAATTCCTACAAAGTTCATTAGATAGATATAACTATACTGATAGGTTCTTAACAAGTGATGCTTGAATTCATCTATATCATGAGTAATATTATACCCACTAACCTAGGACTCACTCTGATCACTCCTCCTTCTCTTGAGCCTTACTAAGCCTCTTCAGAACTCCTCTAAACCTTTTAGGGTAAAAATTATGTAGATCTCTCACCAAGACTTTCTAAGTTAGAGAGATCCTCCTTCCAAGACTGAAACAACATCACTACGTCCACCTATAACTTTGAAAATTCAATGAAATTGGAATAGATAAGTCTTTGGTAATATTGTCCATAAAAAGAAGCATTTGCTTGCTAAATTGGCTAGTATCTAGAGATCCCCAAACTAACCCACTAGGATTGGCACAATTCATTCGTGGAAGTTAGCAAGGGTTGATGTAGGACTTCAAATCCTCTAGGATTACCTGCGTTAAGTTAAAATTCATTCTGAGTAACCTTGTTGCTTAAAATTCAATGCATTTTCAACAACGTCAACTCTATAATTAAATCGGTCCACCCTATCTATCTAGGACTTCAACACATATTTCACTATGTCAAATCTGTGATTAGGTCTTTTCACCCTACCATCATTATCGATTATCTCCCGTTTGAAAGTTATCTGTTCTTATTTTGTTTTCGCAGAATTTTTATTTTCATTTAAAATTGTTGATTTTTTTCATCTATATTATCGGTGAACTATTTTTCTCAGTCTTGTAATCATGGTACAACTTCATCTTATCTTGGTTTAAAGTTGAACATTCAAAGGAGAAGATCTAATGTCCTGAGACTACTCCCTGTACATCAAACAGTGCTTAAAACCATAAGCGATCCCAAGACAACTCATGATACTGGCGTAATTCCTGAGTAACTAAATAAAAATACATAAAAATGGAAATATTAAGAGAAAGTAATGTATTTAGATGAACTTTCTCAATACAATACCATCTAAAACATTTACAACACTAGATTATACAAAAGGAAACTGAAATAGAATACATCAACTCTAACTAACTGTCTATGAAACCTCTTCTAATACTAACTATAGGTAGCTGGGACATGACCCCCAGCTATCCCTAATCAATGCACATGAATGAAAATAAAGTGCTAAATAATTAAACTTACTCAACTCCCCGCATAAAGGGAAATCATCACCTACCTACTTGAAGATGCAAACTACCTGATTATGATATTATAGGCTACAACTGATACTTATATTATGAGACAATGTAGCCACATAGACATATATGTGGCCAGTAATTATTAAATGTTCTGAGTACGTAAGGGTGAATGCAATAAGTGAAATTGGTACTGATCATAATCATAAAACGTGCTTGGTAAATGTAAATAGGCTTACCATGATCATGAAAGAAACTTAAAAGCAAAATTATCTTAAAACATGAATAGTGAAGTATAATCTGATAATCTCAATTAGCATAAGGATAAATTGTAAAGCAATAACAGAGTAAAGCTTGTGAGTCAATCACACTTAGTTTTTAAAATCTTCTTTAGTTTTCTTGTGGGAGATTCTTATAACTAACATAAATTATGTGAGTTAGCATAGAGTCCAATGACTTACCCATATTAAGGAGAGTTATTTTACCCTTGCCATTGGTATAGAACCTTAACTTAGAGTGATAACTAAAATTAGCCCCTTGAAGCAAGGAGATACTCTTAGGTGAAGCCCCTTCGACATACAGTTGCATAGTGCTCTGAGAAATAGGATGCACTATATCAACATACCCTCTCTAGTGCTAAATAATACTCCAAAAATATATACTCATATGCTCATACTTATGAAATTCACCTTAAAATATCATATGAGTTTATAAAACTAAAAACCAACTATTCTTCCCTTTCTTAAGTCATACTCATAAAGAAACTTGTGAATTTTATGTCTTATCTAAGATCACTAGATCAAAATTGAAACTTTAATCATGATATAATAATTTGTAATTTCAACTTCTTGTAAACTAAATACATTACGCTCAAATCATAATTATTTACCATCTCATAGAAATTTCATGTCAAATTACCAAACTCAATGCATATGATCACTTTCATGGATAAAAACATAACTAAACATAAAATCTTGTGCTAAATAAGTCTTAACTCACGAGGAAACATCATAATCTTAAAGCATAAGAAAAATGTGTATGAAGTCTAGTAGATCAATTTCTCAAATTCAATTAAAAATCAAACTTTTAGGCACAAGGATGGTATAATATCCTTGTTCAAATCCCCACATACTTGAACTTAGTGAATTTTTTTAAGGAAGCTTCAATTTGAGCCTTAGAAGCTTAAATTTTTTTGAAGAATCCTTATTTGGTGATCTTTAGAGTTTGGAAGGAGAGGAATCGTGTTTTTGGACTGTGGAATGAGGGAAAACACATTAGTATTTGTTATTGGATCATTTAGGACGTAGATGAGTAGTTTACCCTAATAAAATTAAATAAAAACATAAATTTTAGCATGTTTGTGACCATAGGAGTGGCACTCCCTCATCACAACGGAAATAAGAAATGCCACGCTCTTATCGCGGAACATAGATGGTGTGTCATGCTCTTATCGCGGACCCTCACTAGTTAGCTCTTGAAAATGCTCATACCGTTTCACTCGGGTAACAGATTATGGCAAAATCAGATGCGTTGGATAGAGGACCCAAATACTTTCATTAGGTAAATATTGATATCCAAAGCCAATATATTATAGAAGTTATAAAAATATAAATTTAACCCTTGTTGGATCGATTACTAAAATCCAATCGATAACAAAAGCTCAAAACTCAACTTTGCCCTAAGTGTTTCCTATGACCATGATTCTAATCGAAATCACTTTACATACTAGATAATTGATTATGAAACTTATATATGATTAAAAATAATCATTTTAGATCTTTAAACCTATGGATAATGGTTAGAAGGTTAGCTAGTAATTTGTGCTGTATTACAATATCTCTCCCTTTGGATCATTCGTCCTCTAATGAGGACTGATATTGGGATGAAAATAATATAATTAACAACATGAAACTAAATTTCTAAGATTAATCATGTTTTATAACTGGAATCACCTTTTGATACAGTATTGACTCAACTGATATATATGGAACATATCACATACATAGGAATCATATTGAATAATATAGACATAAAACTAGAAGAGAACAATGCTAGGAGGGAAATCTATTACTCTATTGAATCATTCTTTAGAGTGAACAAATAAGGTACAAAGGAATCATGTTTGCTACTGAAGGATATAGCTGAATTGAAAAGATAAAACCCCTAGTCCTGTAATTGATTTTTGAGCTGGCTTAATTAACTTTAAGGAGCTGATTTATGCTTAGAGTATAGAAATCAATTGAAGCATTCATCACACAATCGTACATACAGAAATATGAAGTGATAGCTACTGTGATAAATTTTGAAGAGTTACTAAGAAGGAAATATGAGTTTCACTTGAATCTCCGTATCATAACTTCAAATAACAATCGAGGGGAAGAATTATGGGCATGATCTGAGTATGGAATTCGAATGATGAATTGGAACATGGGTACAACTGTATATCATGGAATATAAGAATATAGTGCATAAACTAGAATAGGATTGCTATGCCTTAGTCAATGAAACAGTTAACTTTAAAGCTTAGCAACACTTTTCAAACACTCTTCTCAACTATACTTTTCCTCTTAAATACTACGATTCATGTTATGCAACTTATATCTGTCATAGGGGTATAGGTGGCTACTCCTACCAAAATCTGATATGAAAAACATACTATCATTAAGTTCAAGATAATTCAAAGTCATAAGGTACAACTCACAACATAATAGTCTATGTTTAAATCACAAGATTTAATATCCGATGTCTTTTCAAAGCTATCATCACACGAATAATACTCCTTACCACTTCAACAACTAACTCTGAGATCTTATTAGGAATTCACTAGCGCATAATGCATTCATCCACTTAGGAATTCACTAGCGCATAATGCATTCATCCACTTATATACCAATATGATATTCAAACCAATCATTATAACCACATATGAGCTTCTAAGTAACCAACCCATCTAGGAATTTGTTTTCCCTATATTCTCTAATACATCTATTAATAAAAATATGATGAATTATCTCTAAAAGGACACACATAATTCTCACCTAACTATTACATATACCATAGCTTTGCCTCGATCTTCCATCAAAACTACAACACTAGATAAAACAAGAAGACAATACTTTTTCCTAATAATAAACATCGACTCTCTCCCATCTAAACCTTTGTTCATCAATTTCATCACCAGTACCATAACATACAGAGAGTTACTGAAATTATAGAACATGAGGACCTAAATCATGAAAGAATACTAAATATAAATTTGATACTTTATGCAGCTTGAAGAATAGAGTATCATAGGCATGCATTTGTTAAAGTGATCTATCCTGAGGGCAAGCATGACATAATAAAAATCTCACAGGTCATTAAGGGTGTACCACGAGTTCTGGTAACAGAGCATACTCTGAAACATGGATTCATATTTATCCTAAGTTACTTAAAATAATACTAGAATTCATAGATTCATGGGGAATGACTAGGATCACAGAGTGAAGCTATTACTTTTTTAACTTGGAGCTGAGAATGAACGTGAATATACATAAAGTGCTTAAGAATTGATCACAGGCATGGCTCTATTACCCAAGACATGGATAAGGATACATAATGACTGAAATTCAAGGAATACACTAGATTGAGAAATGGATCACCACCTCATCATAACTATTATTAACATGCACCACATTCTAATTCACAAAACTTTGTTTGGTTCTTCAACATAGCATCTACGTCTTTGATCAAAGCCAAAATTTTAACACTATGAACCTATTCCATATCCTCAAGATTGAGCCATAATTTTCTTATTCTAACGGTCTACACTTGAGTGCTTAACTCACCCTGATAACTATATTCGGAAAATACTAACTTCATTCTTGGACACTTCATATATACCTCCCTTAACTTTATCTAGCTTAAGTTATCATGGCTATGTACTTACATTCATCTTGGCAAACATACGTTCCTTTATAAATACACAATCTAACCCTTTCTTCATATTTTACTTATATCATACATCTAAGCTTATATTTTTCCCTAACCCATTAGAATTATTATTACACCAAAATACCCAACATCTACAACCTATAACTTCTTACTTAGCTATTAGGAATGCCATACACTATATAACTAGCCTCCTTCACATGTAGCAAATTAGGGGTACTATCTAAGAAAATGAGACACTTAATATTCATAGAAAATCATGCAACCATATATTACCTTGGGTACACCTCTACATCATACCTACACAATCATACTTAATTGTGAATGAATTAACTTAAATCAGTTGCAACGATTTAAGTTAATTTATAGTCATAGAAAACCATAATTGCGTTCTTGTACTAGACATGAATTTGTGTTTCTTAATGTTTTTATATAGATGTCAAGCAAGAATAATATGTGAAGTTTTGTTGTTAATCAAGTCTACCACTAGAACATCATAATAACAATAATCGATTATAATATTACGATCTATCTTATTATAATCCAATACTATATCCTCCTTTAAATTACCATATCCTCCTTTCACACATCACTAATACTTATTTATCAATACGTCTAAATTATATTCATGGATCTATAAGCATCGACCAACTTACTTTTAACAATAACATGTGGAAGTTTATATTATCAATCTTAAAAACCCAATACTTTAATTAATGACCTATACATTTCTAACACAAAGAAATTCTATTATGAACTCTTTTCCTAGATTAAGCATACTCCAAACCACCTCAACTAATAACTCCTTGTTTACCTCCCACTATGAAATCTACACCACACTCACTATACCTTGTTTAATGAAAAAAAAATCACCTCAGTCCTAATTTAATAGCATACATAGATATGCTTTTAACCAATAGCTATCCCTACCTTTCTTGTCACTGTACTTCTAGATACATACTCCCAATTATAAGGTTATTTAAGGTTGATGATTTTGGAGTAACATACGAATCAATGTAAGTTTTGAAGATGACAACTTTACTACATGATCTAGAGTAAGAAAAAAGGGAAACTCTTTTTAAATTCCCAATAGCCTCTCAAAGAAATGTACATACATCTCTTTATCATTTTTCAAGACTCTACTAGACACGGCGTCATTGGAACCCAGGAAACTTGAACTTGGCTCTGATACCAAGTTTGGAACTCCCCAAGAATACTTCTTAGATGTCATACGGCTCTTAAAATCACAAGTGAGCCTAAGCTAGACCATGATACTGGCATATTTCATAAGAAACTACATAAAAATACATAAAATAGAAATATCATGGGAAAGTAATGTAATTATCTAAACTTGTTCAATGTAATAATATTTAAAAAATTTACAACACCGGATAATACAAAAGGAAACTAAAACTGAAACTGAATACGTCAACTCTAACATACTATTTTTGAAGCCTCTTCTAATACTGACTATAGATAGGTGGGACATGACCCCCGGTTATTTCGAATCAATACACATAAAAAAAATAATGTACTAAATCTACATACTAACTTGAGTCCTTGAATAAAGAGAACTCATCACCTGCTAATTGAAGCTACAAACTACCTAATAATGATATTATGGCCTACGAATGGTACCTACATTATGAAACAATGTAACCACAAAGGCATATATATGGATAATATTTTTGGAATATACTGAGTATGTAAGGATGAATGCAATAACTAAAATTGATACTGATCATAACCATAAAACATGCATGCTCAGTGTAAATAGGCTCACCATGATCATGAAAGAAACTAAAAAAGCTAAATTATCTTAAAACATGAATAGTAAAGTATAATCTGATAATTTGAATTAGAATTAATATAAATCATAAAGCAATATTTAGGTAAAGCTTGTAAACCACACACACTGAGTTTGCAATAACTTTTTTACTTTTCCTGTAAGGGATTCTTATAACAGACATAAACCATGTGATCTAGCATAGATTCCAACGTCTTACCAATAGTGAGGAGAGATATTCTAACATTGCCATCTGTATAGAAGCTTAACTTAGAATGATCACTAAACTTAGCACCTTTGAGCAAGAAGACATACTATGGTGAGTCCCCTTAAACCAATGGTTGCATGTAATTTATGAGAAATAGGATACATTAAACCCACATTCCCCTTCTCAATGATAAATACTACTCCAAATAATATACTTTTATGCTCATACTTATGAAATTCACCTTAAAATAGCATATGGGCTTATAAAACAAAAAACCAACTATGCTTCACTTACTTAAATCATCTTACAAAGAAATTTGTGAATTTCATGTATTATCTGGGATCATAAGATCAAAACAAAAACTTTAATAATGTTGTAGTACTTTGTAACTTGAACATCCAGTAAATTGAATACTTTATGCTCAAATTATGACCATTTACCATCTCATTGAAATTTCATACCAAAATATCAAACTCAATGCATAAGATCACTATTAATGGATAAAAGAATAATTAAACGTGGAATCTTGTGCTAAATAAAGCTTAAATCATGAGGAAATATCATACTCTTACAATATGAGAAAAGTGGGAATAAACCCTAGTAAATTTGTTTCTTAAAATTCAATTAAAATAAACCTTTTAGGCACAAGGATAGACAAATATCCAAGCTTTAACCCCACATACCTAAAGTTAGTGATTTTCTTTGAAGGAAGCTTAAATTTGAGCCTTGGTAGCTTAAAGTTTTTAGAAGAACTATTACTTGATATTATTGAGAGTTTGGGAGGAGAGAAAATATGCGTTTTGGTTATGGGATAGGAGAAAACACATTAGTATTAGTTATAGGATCATTTAGGATGTAAATGACTAGTTTTGCATCAAAAGATGGTAGAAAAACATGAATTTTAGCGTGTTTGTGACCATGGACGTGGCACTGCCTAATCACAAATCATAGAGGTAGTGCCAAGCTCTTATCATAGAGAATAGAGAGAATACCACTCTCTAATCATAGATAATAGAGTCAATGCCACGCTCTTATCATGGACCCTACAAGTCTACTCGTAAAAATTCTTATTACACTTTATCGGTTATCAGATTAAGGACAAATGAAATGCCTTGGAAAGAGGAATCAAATACCTTTCATTTGGTGGGTCTTGATCTCCAAAAAATAATATATTATAGAAGTTATACACGTATAAAAATGACCCTTGTAGGATTAAATACTAAAACTCAATTGATAACAAAAGCTCCCAACTCAACTTTTCTCTTAGTGTTTCCTATGACCATAATTCACATCGAAAGAACTTTACACACTATAAAAATGATCATAACACTTATAAATGATTAAAAATAATCATTCTTTAGCCTTAAACATATGAAGAAATGTTAGGAGCTTAGCTAGGAATATATCGAGTACTACAACTGAGATGGGATTTATCCATCTCATTCAACTACTTTAGTATCAACTTTATTGCATCACTTTACTGAAAGTTTATTCGATTAATTTCCCACCATGCCTTATTCTCAAGTTCAAAAGGAAAGTGGCATACTTTACAAAATTCAAATGGATACGGAAAAACACTAATAGGTGTCTTGAATGTTGTCCAGTGGGCCTACATTACATTATCTAACTTTCTTTCCTAATCCATTCTATTAGCATTAACAGTCTTAACAAAAGTGGACTTGATATATTGATTGGAGACCTCAACCTGCTCGTTTGTTTGAAGATATTAAGGTGTTTCTACCCTAAGTTTCAAACCATATTTCTCAAGCAAGGCTTTGAATAAATTATTGTAAAAGTGCAAACATCCATCACTAATGATTTCACTTGTTATAGCTAATTTGGAGAATATATTTTTTCTTAAAATGTTGTGAAACACTTTCCAGCATTATTTAGAAATGAAACTGCCTCCACCCACTTCGAAACATAGGCAACAATAATCAAAATATACTTCATACTATATGAGCTCACGAAGGTGCCCAAGAAATCAATGCCCCATGTATCAAATAGCTCAAGCTCAAGTATTGTGGTCATTGGAAGCTCTTGCCTTTGAGAGATATTTCCTTTTTGTTAGAATTACTAATAGGCTCTTACATAGTCATGAGAATCTTTATGAATAATACACAAGTATTACCCATATTACAAGATCTTTTGCATAGTCCATGTACCACTATGATGATGTCCAACTAGTGAAGAATGGCATGCCTCAAGAATACTCATGATTTCTATATAAGGAACACATCTCTATATCAACATGTTCACACAAATACGAAACAAGTATGGCTCATCCCAGAAGAACCTCCTCACATCCTGAATAAATTTCCTAGAATGTTAAAACAAATGGTCTAAGGAACCACATCACTCACCAAATAATTGGTAAAGCTTTCAAACCATAGAATCAAGTCTTATGATACTGCTAACACCTATTCATTTGGAAAATTATCATCACTCTAAAGCTCATCCTTAAGTTTCATCATTGCTTTCTCCTCATGCTATGATAGGTGATTAGGCACTTAATTTTTCCATCTATTTTTGATCCTTAACCACAAAGTCAAATTCCTAAACTAAAGTACCTAATGAATCAACCTTGGATTTGCATCCTTCTTCACCATAAGATACCTAAGATTTTCATGATTAGTATACATAGTAACTTTTGTGCGCATCAAATAAGATCAAAGCTTCTCAAATGAAAATACCATAACAAACAACTTTTGTCTAGTCATAATATAATATTTATAAGAAGGGTTAAGGGCTTTGCTAGCATAATAGATGGGATGTAGAGTGTTATCTCACATTTGGCCTAGTACTACTCCTAGAACCATACAACTAGAATCATACATAAACTAAATGGTATAGACTAAATGACACAACAATAGGGGTTAAAATCAACTTCTCTTTTAGGCACTCAAATGAGTTAAGGCTCTTATCATTAAAAATGAACTTCACCTCCTTATATAATAGCTTGCACAAGGGATGTACAATTTTAGAGAAGTCCTTAATAAATATATGAAAAAGCTAATTTCCCTAGAAAACTCCAAATACCTTTCACTAAAATTAGTGGAGGCAATTTTTCAATCACCTTAATTTTTGCTTTGTCAGCCTCTATCTTTTTTATTGAAATCTTGTGACTAAGCTTATTCCATTTTTTACCATAAAGACACACTTCTCCCAGTTTAGCACCAAGTTGCAATCTTCATATATCCTACTGACACTAGAAATATGGGCCAAGAAATCCTTAAAAAAATCATAAATATCCAAGAAATCATCCATAAATACCTCAATAGTGTCCCCCACCATGGCAGAAAATATATACATCATGCAATGCTGAAAGGTCGCTCGCATATAACATAGACTGCAAAGCATTTTATTGAATACATCCATCACATATGGACAAGTAAAAATGGTATTCTCTTGGCCCTTGGTGTAATAAAAATGTGATTATAACCTTAATACTTATCACAAAAACAATATCATCCTCTACCAGCAAAATGGTCTAATATTTGATCAATAAATGACATTGAAAAATGATCTGTCTATGCGTTCTACTTCCTATAGTCCATTCATACTCTCCAATAAGTGACTGTACTCATATGAATAAGCTCATTCTTCTTATTTAGAACCACATTGATTCCACCCTTCTTCAACAAATATTAAATTGGGCTCAACCATTTATAGTCTATAATGGAATAAACCACACTAATATCCAATCACATCATAACTTTCTTCTTAATTTCCTCTTGCATATATGGATTAGTATACCAAATAAGCTTTAATAAAAAATAGCAAAGTATTATTGGCTCCCAAGAAAACCTAACAAAGATGGGATAAAAGAGCCTTAAGCTTGATAGAAAGCTTGGCTGGTAGGGTTACTCAATTCTTCAAATCAAGATCTAACTTTTTAGGAGTGAAGAAAACCAAACTATAAAATGGAGTTACCATATCATCATACCCATCAATCTCCTCATCCTTAAAATTCATAATGACTATTCCAAGTGCCTCAACTCCATGTCTCTCGTTAATAAGACTTTTTAATGAATACATATTTTACTTTATCCATAAGTGAGATCCCATACATATCCTTTCTATTTTTCATGGATTGACAAATATTTAAAGTCACATGCTTATCATTCCACCTAAAATTCATCTTCCTAGTTTCTTTATAAATCAATACTCGTTCAGTCGCAAGGAATAGTCTACCCAAAATAATTAGAACCTAAATAAACTTCAAAGTCAAAGATGATGAAATAAATAGGAAAGATGAAAGATGAAACCCTTAACAAAATATCACATAAGATCCCATAGGCTTATTTACATTATAATGCACCATAAAAAGTCTTATCGACATCTATTTGGGTAACCCCAACACCAACTATATATAACCTACTAGCAGTGTCAAAATTATGCTATCACCCAAGAAACACAAATATTTATCAAAATTAAAAGATCTAATGGTACATGGAATTGTGAACACACTCAAATATCCTTTATTCTCAACTAGAGATTTGGACTCTACTGCACTATAATGGTGTATATAATCAATAGCCTCAAAATTCACCATTCTCTTCTTCGTCATCAAATCCTTCATAAACTTTGTATAACCTATTATCTGCTCAAGTGACTTTACTAGAGGGATGTACACTAACAATTCTTTCAACATAGAGATAAACTTTTGATACTTCCCCTCTTTGTCCTTCTTCTTTATTCTTTGAGAAAATGGAGAAGGTCATGGAATAGAAGGCAATACTTGTGGGACCTCCTTCTCCCCTCATTCATATCTCTAATCTCTTTTTCAGCAATTGTAGACTTTTCAACTCTATTCACATTATCAACATAATTTGTAGATACAACTACCTTCTCATCATTGAGGAACACTGTTGCACATCATCTACAATATTTGTGGGAATGTATAGATCAATATCCATCTTACCACTCCTAGTAGTATCTTTTTGTAATGGCTATCATTTTTTAGATTTTGCCCAGTGTTGTTAGGAATTATTCCCTATTGATTTCAATTTATTGTAACCAAAATCTGACCAAGTTGCTTACTGGCAGTAGCATGTGACTCGACTTTCTAACTCATCCCCAAATTGTCTGCTCAAATCTTCTTAAGACAATCTCTAGTTTTCTCTACCCATTTCATAACTTTGGCAATGTAACACCCTAAAATCAATTTTCCGGTATACCACGCAGTGCTTCAAACTATGAGTAATCCTTAGCTAACCCTGGCTTCTTTCTACAAACTCTGAATCTCAAAGTAAGGACATATAATTAAAAAATCATAATAACTACGGAATACTTATCTTGAACATCACAATCTCTCAAGTCTTAGTAAAGCAATACTGAAAAGAAAATCTGAATGTTGACTCATAGTCTATAACTAAAACTAGTAATCTGACAAGCCTCTAATGACTGAATCTGAAGAGCCACTGGGACAGGCCCCAGCTGACTCAAAATTTCTGGAATGAAAAGGAAAAAAAATATCTACTAATAAGAACAGAAATCTGAATATTAAGTCCCCAAACTATGAGGACTTACCAGCTGCAGGGATGTAGATAAGGTACTCGAAAATCACTCACGCTGCCGAGACTGAGCAACTGAACCTACTTTATGAGACAATAAAGCACATAGACATATATGTGGATCAATAATTTGAGGATGTACTAAGTATATGAGGGTATATGCAACAAGTAAACAATATCATCTAAGTTTATAAAACAATGCATGCTAAATGTAAATGTCTCACATAGGCTTGAGATATCTGAAATCTGAAAGTATAAAGCATGAATAGCAAAACATTCAATCTAATTCTTGTAAGTCATAACACTTAGTCTCTAAAAGCTTTTCTGTTCTAGAATCTATAGTCTATAAGATTTAAAACTTTAAGGAAAAATACTTTATTTGGAAAGTTATTCACTATTTAATACTAGCGGAGAGGTTCTCCTAACTGATATAAACTATGCGAGCTACATGGAGTACAACGTCTCGTCCTCCTAAGAAGTAAAACTCATATTGGAGAGAGGTGTCATACTCTTGTTAGGAAGTATAATGTCAGCTTAAGTAATCCTTATCTCTGCCTTTGTGGGCACATTAATCTGAATCCTACAGTGGCACGGAGTTCTGGGGTAAAAAACCTTGGAAACATACCAACTTGGTGCTAAATACTACTCCCTTTTTATTTGCTACGGTAATCTCATTGGAAATCCATTTTTAAAAATAATCTCATGGTTTATAATGTAAACCAACTATATATATATATATATATATCTGTAATCTAAAATAAATTCTGAAAAGTGGATTCTAAAACTCACCTGGGGATTCAAAGATCAAATACTTTTTATTCAACTCAAAATATACTAATCTCAGGGTGCTCAAAGCACAAGTTCTTGAAATATAAATGCTCAAATTAGGGTCTAATAACCCATGTATCTAAATCATGAAAATTTCATAGTAAATCATCATGCTCAACAGGTTTTCTTGAAAACACTTCAACCATGTCAAAATTTTAAAATCAAGAATGATAAATATATGTTTAAACTCAATCGAAAATTTAAAATCAAGATCTCATAACATACTCATGGTATTCAAAATCACAAAGAAGCATTATTTAACTCAAAACAAATGTGGAATTTTGTAATTCAATAATATAACGCTCAAAATCATCAATAAGATTCTTTTGGGAATAAACCCAATCTCAAACATAAGAAATTTACTTAAAAACATAATTTTGGGCACAAGGACGAAAGAATTGTCGTTGTTGAAACCCCACATACCTTAGATGATGAACTAAATGAATAAACTTGATTTTTAAGATGATATTTTACTTTTCAATGAAGATTCTTGAAGCTCTTGGTCTAGGGATCTTAAATCTTGAAACAATCTGGAAAAAGGATGGTGGAATCTTGAGTTTCTTGGAGATGAATATTTTACCCTCGGGTTTTGGATGAGAGTAATTTTGATGAAAATTAGCATATAATGCTTCTAAAAGGCTTTAATCATGTGTTTGGATGTATTGGAGAAAAGTCCAAAACACCACCCTTTAACTCCTAAATTAAAATGGGGTCCCAATTTTTAGCCTTGGCGCGTCGCACCACTATATCCAAGGCACTGGAAAATGCCAACTGGGAAAATGCTTGGTGGAACGACATGGAGGTATCGCGTTGCCACCTTGGCTGGGAATTGGAAACTCAATGCGATACGCCACTATCGCGGACCTTCACTGGAATCGGACAATTGGGGATTTGGCCCTCTCCGTAATGAGCCACTATCGTAGAGGGCCACTGGAAATTGAAAAATGTGAATTTGCTCATCTCCGCGATGTGCTAAGGGTCCAGGTGACACACCGCCAACCTAAAAGGGCTATAACTCCTTCACCGAGGGTTGGAATTGGGCAAATTTGGTATCAATGGAAAGCTTAATCAATTTCTCACACCATGAAAAGTCCAAGTATGGGAAATTTGATACGAAATAGTTATCATCTATTTTTAAAGATATTCTTTAATATTTTTAGGACAGATTTTAGCTAGAAAAGGTATGGGGTATTATAGGCAAGCATGTCTTCCATTTTTGAATTACTCAAATCAGCATCACGTTTCCCTAGTGGAACATAGAGGCCACTTCTATCATTGTAATCATACTTTCTCTTCCAATTATAATGTCTCACTTGATTTTCATATCTATACCATGACCTATTTTAATTATTGTCTTTGATTTGTCTTTCTCTTCCAATTATTATGTCTCACTTGACTTTCATATCTATACCATGACCTATTTTAATTATTGTCTTTGATATAGTTGAGACCTTGGTTTCCTTGACCGGAGGGTCCATATTCTATATTATACCCTTGTCCCTTGGCTCAACAACTCATCACCTCATTATCTAAATACTTAACCTCCTTCTATGAATCATAGTCATCATGACTAGGTGTTTTACCTTGTGAACCAACCATATTCACCTTTTATACCCCTTTAGTAGAAAATTGCTATGTAAATAAATTAAACACTATCTTCAATTACGCTATCTTTTAGGTGAGAAAATCATCAACCATTCGCCACTCAACGGAATCTCTTATCATTTAAGTGACTGCGAGCAAATATGCCTATTGAGTATTCCAACATAAGTTGGTATTAGTGATTCGATCTAGAATCTCAAAATCTTGCTTTGAAATTAAGCTCATAACACACTCTTCCCATCATAGTGTCTACTGCAACCTTTATTATTTGCATATAGACCTCTGTAGAAGATTTCAAGCAAAGTGTGGCCCAGTATTTTATTATTTGGGATATTTTGTAGCATATTCTTAAACCTCAATCATATTTCATACCATAATTCTAAATGTAGTTATCTGAAGTTATCGATCTTGTTTTTCAGCTGTAATATTCTTGAAGATGGGAAAAACCGATCGACCCTTATGGTAGCTTAGTAAACCATAAAGTGGCCTATCCAGTCAGAGAGAAAGGAAACAACTATAGTCTGATAGCATTCAAAATCACACCTAGCAAATCCTTACAAAGTTCATTAGATAGATATAACTATGCTAGATTGGTGCTTAGTAAGTGATGCCTGAATTCATCTATATCATGAGTAATATTATACCCACCTACCTAGGACTAACTCTGATCACTCCCCTTTCTCCTGAGTCTTACTAAGCCTCTTCAGAACTTCTCTAAACCCTTTAGAATAGAAATCATGTAGATCTCTCACTAAGACTTTCTAAGTTAGAGAGATCCTCCTTCCAAGACTGAAACAACATCACTAATTCCACCTATAACTTTGAAAATTCCATTAAGCATAGGAATAGATAATTATTTGGTAATATCATCCATAAAAAGAAGTATTTGCCTGCTAAATTAGGTAGTATCTAGAGATCCCCAAACTAACCTACTAGCTTCTTCCTCCTCAATGTTATAATCACCCTCACCACTGAATTTAGCAATATATATACATATATATCTCTTTCTCTCTCTATATATATACATACGTATATATATATACACTCACAAACACATATACATATAAATATTTAAGACTTATCTTTTTCAGATAATGAAAGTTCTCTCTTCTCTTTCTTCTCTATAACTTTGTGAACAAGGATTCCTACTCTACTGTTTCATTATCTATTATTTTATTCATAATTAATCACAGATTTCTTCTATTAAAGTCATATCTGAAGGAATTTTGGTGTTGGGTGTGACCGATCTAGTCTAATGAACCAAGTTTAACAATATTTTCATTTAGGCACTCAAAAACTAGGTCTATTTTTAATTGAATGTCTTATCTAGTAAGAAAGTGTCCAATTAAGTATTTTCAATTTAATTTCTTTAAAATAATTTTATGTATATTTTTATTTTTCTATTAGACAGTTAAATTAACCACATCTAACATAACATATCTATTATGACAAGGTGTTCAGATCAAGGAAAAACTAATGAATCCTTTTCTATGCCCAAAAAACTTTTGGTCCCAATATTTTCAAGTAATAGTGAATTTTAAAATTTTATTTTCACTTAAATAATATAAAATTTAGATTTTAAAAAAATCAGACTTTTTATATTAGATAACATTTTAGAATCTGAAGTAAACTACTCACATTATTATATTTGTAAATAAAATTTTACGTACAATCATCAAACAGATTGTATTTCAAATAAATGACTAACAAATTATTGATTTGAATTTATCTTGACCAATATAAATACTAGTTATAATATTATTATGTAAAGATAGAGACTTCCTGTCTTATAAAGATACTAGAGTAAAAAAAGGCATGACAAAAAGAAATAAGGGGATATTTTGGCTAGTGAAATCAATATTTTAGATATCAAATGTTACATTTTATCTGATTCCTGGCCTGCTACATAGTGAGTCCCAAATAAAAGGGTGAATAATTTTTCCAATGCTCTTTGAAATTTTTCGAACTCTTTGATTTAAAATATAATCTACAAGATATTTAGGATCATTCACATGATATATAATATAATAATATCGCTCAAAACTCTTGATAAAAAATTCTTTCAACGCTTGGTACAATTCACTTGTGGAAGTTAGCAAGGGTTGATGTAGGACTTCAAATCCTCTAGGATGACATGGGTTGAGTTATAATTCATTCTGGGTAATCTTGTTGCTTAAAATTCAATGCATTTTCAACAACGTCATCTCTATAATTAAATCGGTCCACCCTATTTGTCTAGGACTTCAACACATCTTCCGCTGTGTCAACTCTGCAATTAGGTCTTTTCATCCTACCATCGTTATCGATTATCTCCCACTTGAAAATTATCTGTTCTTAGTTCTTTTAGGCAGATTTTTTATTTTCATTTGAAATTGTTGATTTTTTTTTCATCCAAAATACATGATTTATATTTTTGATGATATGACATATAAGTTGATATTACATTCATTTTGAAATTGATCATTTTTTTTGAAATTTAGTTACACCTTTTCCATTTCTATTAGTATTGGTATTATGTGAATTTCCAAATTGAAAAAAGTGAACTCATATAGTCGATACCAACTTATTGGAATCAATAACAATTGTATGTTCCTATTAAATAATTTGAGTTTCAACTCTAGCCAAATCACATATTTGAGTAAAAATTCTAGCAATGAAGTGAAAAAATGTAAGACTTCAGTATCAACACTTCAAAAAATACACGTCTCTCAAAGTTTATGTTTTATTGCATGTAATAAGAAAATAATTGATCAATTTATTTGAACCAAATTTATATTTAATATTTAATAAAAATGCTTGTTCCTCTTGCTATTTTTTTTTAAAATATAGCCGCATACTCATGACAAGTTTTATCTAATGTCATACCAAATCAAGACCTTTCTTATGAGCATGTGGATCCCTTTTAATACCCATGATGGATAAGTCTCCTCTAGTGAGTTCTTTTTTGTGGGAATTAAAAATGACACGAGTAAAAAATATTATATATTTATTTAACTTTTGATACTTATACATTCACATATATTGATAACTATGTGGTCATATTATGGTTTCATTTAAATTTACAGTATACTAAATCACCTCATTGCCAGTTAGTAATTAACATATGGCTTATAATTAATCACTATTAAGCGCATCATTTGGAGATGTTTATATTCAGAGAGAAAATATAATGCTTCGTTAATTACAAAAGCGAATTTGTAGGATTTCAATTGGACACACGTGGTCTCTTAAAAGTAGTTATTTTATAGAGTTAATCTCACTTTACACTCCCTAATATTTAATGTTTGTGAAATGAAACCCTCTACACGTACTGAAAGGGAAGATGACCCCCTTATGTAATATTTTTTGCGAGATTTTTCTTTTTTTGAATAAAGATTTTTAGTAAAAACTAAAATAATGATATTTCATATTTTTATAAAATTAGTTACCAAATATTCTAAGCATGACTCCTTTTTCTTTTTATTACTTTCAGTTCTTTATTTTTTTTAATATCGTTGAGATAAGAAACAATCTTCGCCATTGAAGTAATCACAATCATCATTTTAGAATAACTCTGTCTATCTCATTCAAATTTTATATATAAAAATTGAAGTATGTACAATTACAAGGGTGGATCTATAGTTATAAATCCAAACCCGATATGGTATATCGAAAAGTTCAACTAAAAGCTATTCTAATAGCTATGAAAAACCTTTATGGGAACTCCTAACTTATTGGATGGCTAGTTCATTGATGTCGCCCAAATTACACCTCTAAACAAAATATAAAGTAGTTGTTGATCAAACCCAACTATATTTGTGTCACTCCCATGAGGAATATGTCAAAAATATCTTTGAGTATATCTGTCTAAATGATTAATAAATAATTTCCAATCCTTGAAAATGTCAAGTAGTAACATATTATTGATTTTGCTGGATTTATAATCAGTATAAGAAAGGTACTAGGATTGTGTTCCTCATAACTTCAAAGATCCATAGGTTCTTCACATTTGTGATCTCTCAAGGTGCTCGGCATGTAGAATTAATAGTTTATGTATATGTAAATGTCTTTTTAACTTGTTTAAGTAATATTCTCGCGTACATTTGATCTTTTCCTAAGACTTCACTACTAACCCCTAGCTTGGATCCCAGATTAGCTTTCCAAAATTATTAGCTCAAGCTATTAAGTAAAGGTTGATAGCTCTAAGTCAATGTTATTTATTCCCTTTTCCCACCCGTTACCACTAATTACCTAGAGAGTAAAAATAAGGCACGTTCTACACATCCATTAAAAAATAATCATATCGAAGGGAGCGATAATACATACATGAACACCGGTTGAGAATCACTTTGTACTATAAACACTATTTTGTTAATCTTCCATGGTTTCACAATCCTAGTAATTCTCTTTAGCTACACATAGTTCTATGTACACAAGAATAATTCTGAGAAGAAAACATAATTATGTACTTACAAGAATAAGATGAAACTTAAAATCTCACTTAGAATTAAAATCCTAAAAATCAAAGTTAATACTTTCAAAAACAGCAATGTCTCAAAAGTATCATTATTGTGTAAACTACTACAAAAGACTTAATAAGAGTATTTATTGAAAAACATAAAATCTATCCTACACATAATAGGATTTGCTGAGTCGACACATTAGACGAAAAGAGGTATGATTATGGTTATATAACACGATTGTCCTTGATGCTCGTGATTTCATTGTACGATTGTAGAACCATATTGTCTAGTCCTCCTTCTACTTAACACTTGAAATCTTGTTTTCTGAAGTGTCTTCCCATGATCGATCTTACAATCGTGGCATCCACATACAATCATGAGATACTTTCGTCTAAACAATACCTAAATTTCAATTCTTTGATTCAACCCATAAAAACAATGGTATAACCTTGGCCAGATTCTATGGTTGCAGGAGGGCTCATTTAATTTCTTAATTAAAGAAAATAGCAATTTTGAGGACTTCTTGTGTGCATAATGAAGTGTCATTATCTATACATATTTAGCCTAGTTTTTAGGACTTCTTGTGTGCATAATGGAGTGTTAATGGTGTATTTGAGTATGTATGTGTTAAACTACATGGTTAGAGTGTTTAGCAGCAACCAAAACAATATAAGAATCAAAATGAACACATGGAATTTAAACGAGAAAATTAGTGTTACTTGCTTGTGTTATGTGTGTTTGAATGTACTTGAATGGACTCTATCATATTGTGTTGACTAATTAGTGATTTTTAATGTTATAGGAGACCATTTAATATGTTAGGATCGATGACTAGGAGTGAAAAACGGCCAAATAAAGTGGAAAAGGCAGCCATAAATTATGAAACTTAAAGGAAAACAGAAGGAGTTAACAATAAAGAAAACTAGACTTTTGGAGCACAAGGGCGTGCCACCCTCTCCAAGGACCGAGATACGGGCATGAAATGTCCTAAGACACAAAGTAAATAGACAATTCAAGTTATCATGCACAATAAGGGCGTGTCACAACCTAACTCACATATGTCTAATGGCGTGCCACGCTAAAGAATAAAAAACAACCAACTTCTTTTATAGTATAAATAGGATACTTGGCTCTTAATGTAAACATCTTAGATGACTTTAGGACTATAGAAAATGACAAGGAGGCTGAAATTAGGGTTCTCATTTCTTTTCTTTAGTTGACTTTTCATATTTACATATGAATTCCATTATAATGGCTCATTTTAAAACTATGTATGGCTAAACACCCTCATTCTAGTGTTTTTTTTGTTTAATTTGTAATTTTATAAATAATTTAAACTCATTCCATGATGAATGGACCAACCCATCCAATAAAATACAACATCAGCAACACACATATAAAAGGACTGGCCCAACTACTTCGACTCGATCTGCCCAAGAAAATAATAAAAGAGGGAGTAAGGCTTCTAAAATGAGCTAAGTGTAGCTCCACTCTAAGCACTCTTCCACTACCTCGTCAACTAAGCACTCTTCCACTACCTCGTCAACTATCACCATGTTTTCTTTTCTAAATAAGATCTTCGAGCTACTTCTCCTGTGGGTGATAAACAATAAACCTTGGATGGATGAGCCCAGATTCTTGTCTATTTTGAAAGAGTAAGTCCTCTTTCTTTTTTGACTTAGCCTTAATTCCTTCTTTAGTGCTTGCAAATAATTCTCTTTCAACCATTTAAGCTATATTTCTCAAGAGAAGAGAGTACTCTATGATTTTTGGTGCTAAATATTTGGGTCTTATCCATTAAGAGTTGATTTTGCATCTAGGTATTCTTCTTCTGCTACTGAGTTAACTTTTTGACCTGACCTTACCACTAACTATATCCTTTTAGATTTGTAGTTATGGAAGGAATGGAGATTCAGAGATGATCAGACCCACAAGTAATTGGATGTAACCAATTTATTCAGCCGCATGCATTGAAGATCTGACCAAGTGACCCCCAAATCTACCGAGAAAGATTTTTTGTTTGCTGGTGTAAATAGGCTAGATATGCTCTTCTTATTTTTGTGTAGGAGTTCTTCTTGTAAATTCGTAGGATGAAAATCCTTTTTCATTAGCCTTACCAGTCTTCTTGACTACTGCAATCCGTATGTATGGACGTTGTTGTTTATTACTATTTAGGATCCTTTTAGCTGTAGTTGGTAGTTAACTAAAAATTATGAATGTGAACTGCTTCTCCAATGCAATATTAGCTAGATGATCTGCTAATTGATTACCCTCTCTGTAAATGTGTTGTATCTGCACCTGGTTTGTTGCTAGTAGCTGCCATTTATGTATGATCTTATCTGCTATTTGCCATGGAATTTCCCACTCATTCGTCAAAATTTTTTTCTTGAGTTATGAGTTAATTTGAATGATTACCTTAATTTGTTGTGTGTTATTGCTATGTCTTGCTGCTTGTTGAATGGACTCTGCCTCTGCCTCCATAGAATTTGTGTCCTCTATAGATGCTCCTTCTGCATATAACAAATTTTCATTTGTGTATCTTAAATAGAATGCCTATGAACTTCTTCCTAGATTTCCTTTTGATACTCCATCAACATTATATTTTACCCAATCCTGTGATGGTACCTTCCTTAGAACTGGTATAGCTGAAATTTTAGTCTTTAATTGATTGAACTGCTTTAAGATATCAAGCCAGTCATAAAAAAACTCCAATGCTGACTTTCTAACTTTAAGCAACATTCTCATATGCCTAGTAACATTATAAATCAACCTCCGTACTATAATTCCTTTACCATTATGCTTCAGAGAATTTCTTTTCCTCTATAACTCCTATTTTATAATTCCTGGAATTGCTCTATAGTATGCTTTTTCCATTGCCTTGATTGTAGCGTCCCTCCAAGAAAAATAGTATTTATTAGGCTTATCCCTTGTATATGTACACCTGTAAAAGAAGAAAAATAAGACCAACTCCTGTTATCTATTTGGGATCTCAACAACAAATGGGACATATTCTCTTGTGTTGGCTTTTGGCAACACCAATATCTTGATAGTCCCTCTACTCCCCATCTTCTAATAGTATCATCTACTATAATTTTACCTCTCCATATTCTATACATGAAAAAACATATTTTGAATGGCAATCCCTTTAGCCATAGTTGCTTAATAAATCATTAGTTTTTTCTTTATGCCTCACATACTGCCAAGCTAATTTTATAGTAAACTTTCTACTTATCTCTATGATCCATATTGTTGTATCATGTTGTCATGGTTGCTGAGGTGGTTTTACCTTTTGATTAATATGATCCACAATATCCTCTGGGAATAGCTCTGCTAATACATCCTCAGTCCAATGACCATTCACTACAAAATCTTTGACTTGCATGTAAATATCATCCCATTCTTTACTGTCTTCCATTACATAGAACAAATCCCCTATGTTACTCTAATTTGTTACCATATATGAACATCTTCTCTTCTTAGCCTCCAATTTATTAGATGATCAGTGAGATCCCTCACATGCAATATTTCCTTCCATACTTGGGAACCTACTTCTAATTTCCAATCAATTTCCTTTGGATGATATTTTCTGCTATATTTGTTCATCATATAATCACTCCAAATAGTTTTCTTGGTCCTAAAATTCCACCATAATTTACAAAACAAAGTTGTAGACACATCTTGTAATTGCCTAAAACCCAGACCCCCTTCTTCTACTGGCAAGCATAATTTAGGCCAAGATACCTAATATCTGCCTTACCTCCCACTGTACTACTCCGAAAGATCTTTGCAAAGCTTTTCTCAATTGCATCTAGTACATTCTTAGGTGGATTAATCACTGATAAATAATGTATGGGTATACTCCGAAATACATGATTGATTAAAACAACCCTTCCCCTAGAAGATTAAAGTTTACCTTTCCAAGCCTACAATTTGTTACTTATTCTATTCATTAGCTGCTGATAATAAACCTTCTTCTTCCTTATTTAGAAAATAGGATAGCCTAAGTAATTGAATGGAAATTCTTGCTTCAATATTCCCGTAGCAACCTCAGCCATAACTACTACTCCATTAGAAACCCTTCAATGCAAATACAAAGCACTTTTTTCCTTATTGATCTTCTGACCTGAGACCCTCTCATAAGTCTCCAATGCTCATAAAACTAACTGTAATGTGTGCAAGTCAGCTTTGAACATAATAATAATATCATCTGCAAACACAAGATGATTAATTTTTGGACTCCCTCTAGGCATTCCAAACAAGTTGACTTCTTTCTTTATCATCAATTCCTTCATACTTCTAGATAACACTTTGGCTGCAAAGATGAATAGAGTAGGTGACAAAGGATCCCCTTGTTTAAGACCCCTTGAGGACTTAAATTTAGGTTTTCCATTCATCAGTATAGAATACTAATCATTAGATAATAACCTGAAGATCATGTCAGTGATTTTTTAACAAAAATCTATTCTTCTTAGCACCTTAGCCAGAAATAACCATTCAACTCTATCATAAGACTTCATCATATAAAACTTTATTACCAAATTAGGGATTTTACCTCTCTTTTTTGTATCAGAAACTATGTCTTAAACCACTAAGATATTATCAGCAATGCTTCTCCTTTGAACAAAACCTACCTATTCCTCAGATACTATATCTGGTAACATCCTCTTTAACCTCTCATGTATGATTATTAAAAAAATCTTATTCACAAAGTTGCTAAGAGATATAGGTGAGATAGTATTTACCATTCATTTTTTGGTAACAACACCAAATAAGTACGAGTGATAAATCTAGGAAGTTCATACCCGCAGAAAAAAGAAATTACCATTTGATGAAGACCATTTGATAGTATGTGCCAAGCATCCTAAAATAAAGCACCTATCATACCACCAGGACTAGTTGTAATGTCTCTATTTAGACCCATGACTACCAATTTCACTTCCTCAATAGTTATATGCTCTTCAGTTTCACATTGTGGTCTTCTATTACTAACTTTGGCAACCCATCCAACATAGTGAAATCATCAACATCTTCCCGCCTTTTAAACTGACTTTGATAAAAACTGGTTGCAGCATCAGCAATGTTATCATGATTATCCAACCAATCTTCTTCATCATTTTGAATTCTTTGGATCTTAAGTCTTTCCCTTCTTCCTCTTAATACATCATGAAAAAATCTTATGTTTCTTTCACCATCCTTAAACCAATCAAAGCCAACCTTCTACCTCTAGTATTCCTCTTCTCTTTTAAGATGTAAAGCTAATTCAACTTGTACTTTAAACAAAATAGCTCTGTTTACCCCTGTAGAATATTCTTCAAATTTCTTTTCACTTACTCTAATTACCTCTTCAACAGTAGATATCTCTTCAAATATGTTTCCAAAAGTTTTCTTACTCCACAGTGTCAAAGTTCCTTTAGTCTTCTTTAACTTTTGATGAAATATAATAAAAGGATTCCCTGCTATATCCACATTACAATTTTTCCTGATAACCTCCAAGCAAGATTCCTTCTTCAACCAAAAGTTTAGAAACCTAAATGGCTTTACCACCTGCTCCTACATTGTGCTGTATTACAATAATAGAGGTGCATGATTCGAACCACTTCTAACCAAATTCTCTACCTAAGTAACTGGAAATAATCCTTTCTATTTGTCATTGACAAGGATTATATCGAATCTTTTAAAAAAACAGTCACTATCTATTCTGCCATTCCACCAAGTGAATTTCCTACCCTTAAACCATGTTTCCTCTAAATTACAAATGTTTATACACTTATTGAAATCTTTTGTTTCCCTAAAAGTGACTGGCAGACCTCCTAGTTTCTCCCCATCTCTTTTGATTACATTAAAGTCACCTCCTATATTATCTGTTATTTGTTCCAAAGCTTCCCATAATCTTAACCTATCAGTTTTATTACACTTAGTATAGACTAAAGTCCCCACCACTATTACTTTAGCTTACTAATTCTTCACCTTAATAGTAATTTGATGCTCTTCCTCAGAAACTACATTGTAGGTCAAATTTGAGTCCATGAATGCCTAAATTTTTTATGACGTGTTTGCTATTGAATGATGTATCCCAAGTCTCCTTTTATAATATTCTATATTATGAATCTCGTGAAATGGTTCCATGAGACCAATGAAACCAAAATGATATCTCCTGTGCATAGTTATTAGTCTTGTAAATGCTTTCTGTGTGTTCAGAAATCTAATGTTCCAGATTAATACATTTATTTGGACACAAATTTAGAAATGTTGCTTCTTGTCCTTATTGAATATACCACTCCC
Source organism: Capsicum annuum (assembly GCF_002878395.1). NCBI lineage: Eukaryota > Viridiplantae > Streptophyta > Magnoliopsida > Solanales > Solanaceae > Capsicum > Capsicum annuum. The sequence goes on along the minus strand of NW_025833328.1, from coordinate 504,332 downwards.
GCTGTATTTGTGCTCTTTCCTTTCTTCTTATTTCATTATTGTTTACTTTTACTAGAATACACCTGCTTTGGTGATAAATCTCCACCAATTGTTGTATTTTCAATACTATCCCCTAAGTCTTCATCATCCATATCTTCCTGCTTTTTATTCATATTCTCCATCATGTTTCTTACTTCAATTGCCAAAGGCATGATATCCTCCAATATTGTTTGCTGCTTCCCTCCTTCTTCTTCTTGTATTATCATAAGCTTTTTTGTCTCACTCTATTGCTCAAGTAGGTCTTGACTAACTTTCTTTGCCTGGTCATTCTCCTATTCTTTGTTGTGATCAGCTTCTTCTTGTACTTTCTACTTTAGCTCTTCATCTTCTATATCTGTTCTTTGGAACTACAATCCTTCTGATTTTGATTAGTTGTATCTTCTCCATTTGGAACTTGTTCTGCTATTGACTCCTTTGCATCTTTTACAAAATTCCTAGTGACTTATTCATCTATACTTTTCTATAATGGTGTTTTACTAATTACCTTTTGCCCTTCTACTTCTCCACGTTCTAAGGCATCAAATGCATTTGAAGTCTGGATTACAACCTTTTTTTGAATCTCTCCTATAATGTTCCCAAATTTATATTTCTTATATTTATTCTTTCTCATTTTCCATAATTGACTATTATCCTCTACTGCATCTGCTTCTTCTTTCTTTCCCCCTACGTTGACCTCTTTCTCCTTAGAAGTTTTTTCTACCCTTTGTTTTTATTCCTGTTAAAACAAGTCTGGATGTATATTCCAACATGAATACTCATCATGTCCTAGTAGACAATATTCCTTCAAATATTTTGGCTTGTGATCATACTTGATACATATCCATTTTTATTTTAATTTCCCTGTGACATCATTTTCCTCATTAATATTTACCCTATGGGGTAATTTAGCTACCAATTCCACCTCAATCTTTACTCGTACACAACTGGGTATATTATGATTTTTAGTAGCCATATCAAGTGATAAAGGTTTACCTACTGCTGAAGCAATTGAAAAAAATAGCCTCCTTTCCAAAGAAATTTAGAGGTAAATCAGGTAAAGAGATCCAAGCAACACCAATTATAGTTTCAATATTAGGCTCAAACCACAGATCCCATTTAAGTGTTCTCATCTGCCATAATCTACCATTAGCCTTGTTATAGTAGGCAATGGTTGATAACAACTAAACGTAATCTTCCAACTGATTCAATCTTATCAATATGTGCCTCTCATCCAGTACACTAATCATGTGATCTCCCTTGACCCCATATTGATTTGGAATATCTTTCTCAATTCTTTAACAGTTGGTTTAACATATGAGAATATACCTATAATTGCATATTGTAAATTCTTTTGAATCATCGTGCTTTGTACTTCTGAAGCCTTCCATGTTATGTTTGGTTCCCTATGCATAGATCTTAACATTCTCATGCATGTGGACTTTAGGTTTAAAAAGATTAGCATATTTAGGAGCATTTTCTTTGTGATTAATTTCACCTTCTGTAATATGTGTCATAGATCCCTCTGGTGGGTTGCTCCCACCAAGTTATTATCCATATCGATCGAAAAAAGTCAAGATTTAGTGAGGTTGCATGTGCCGCCGCCTTTAGTTTTTTTTCTTTCCCTCATTCTAGTTTTGAGGCTACTAGCATGATTGTGTAATTATGGTTTATAGTTGGTTTATATGTTTTTCAAGTATGGGATTGGTCTTGTATTCTTGTTTTACTATTCCAAAGCATTATAATCTTTAGGATAAATAAAGTTTCGAAATAAATTGGCTATAGGATTGGAGGGACGGAATAAGGAATGTGGATCATATCTTTAATGGTTAGATACTAATTGTTAAAGGATGATTTGCGGTTAGGGTAGAAATATACCTAAGCGCCCTACCTGATTATGCATCCAAATTAAAGACTTACATGACCACTCAATAAGGTAGTTGTGAGATCAGTTTGGGTACAAGACTTAGAGGATGATTATTCCCAAGTTACAATATCAACCCCGTAAGTCAACAATCATAATAAACACCAATACTGGAAAGAACCATAGTTATACATGAATGTAAAGTAAGTGTCTCTACCCCAGATTTCTCCAGATACAATCTCAATTTCATAATATTATTTTTTTTTGTTACTTAGTATAATTAAAAAACTCAACTCTTAAATGGTTACACTCACACTTATTTAATCTAATTGGTAATGCTAGAATTGGCTAATTTTTAATCACCAAGTCCTTGTGGGATCAATATTCGGCGCAAAAGGGCCATAGTATTACTTTTATGAACATGTACACTAATGTGTGTGGTAGGATCACAACAAGTTTATGCCGTCATGATACGCCCAAATTACACCTCTCTTACGAGAGAGTAAGTGATCGTTTTCAAATATATAACCCAACTAGGTTGGGGTCGAATCCCATAAGGAATATGGTGCTAATTAACTTGTATGCAGATTAGTTAACTTTTAATCGTTTGTTTTTGTAAAATAAATAGGGGGGATTTGATTCAGTTCACAAATTAATGGTTTTAGTTTAACAAGATAAAATACATGTAGTAGTATTCAAATTCAGAGAAATAGCAAGCTAGGGTTATGTCCACCTTGTAGTTTTCAATAATTTCTAACTATGGGCTTTACGAATTCATATATGCTTCGTTCTTACAGAGAAATGTATTGTTGTTAATAACATAATCCTAGTGTTTCTCAACCATCAAGGATTAATTCACTTTAGTTCTCTCGACTCAAAAGTGTTTACCCAAAATAGTACGAAATCTCAAAGTTGTTAATCCTGCAAAGGCATTAACATATGAAATAGGGGTTGAAAATTCTATTTTCTTGTCACTACTGTCTTTTCCAAACATCAACCTTTCTTTCAAATAAATTTTGTTTTAAGGCATATCCTCTATGTTTGCAACCATAAGAATTCAAGATAAACGAAGAGAGTATGATGCAAACACATCAATGCATAATGAATTCAAAACCCAAAGTAATAGATTGTGTGCTACAATGCCTCCATAACCCTAACTAATAAACTTAGGTACTCATGAATAAAACGAAAAACATCATAAATATATTCATCATACCAAAAACTAGAAGATGATCTTGGTGTGCGAATAGTAAAAATAAGAGAGAAAACATTTCTCTCTCTCTCCTCAAGCTAAGCCGCCACTCTCCAATACAAAATAATACAAAATAATTCAATTTTGAATAAAAATTCAGCATTAAGCCTTTTAATAATCTTTTCTCTCATAATTTCCTTCTAAGTCCCTCAACTAATTGTAAATGACAGACAAGTCTTGGAGATAGTTTCTACGCGCCACATTTAGTCCAAACTGCTACTCTCTCTTGTGTCATATGTCATCCACATTGCATAGTCCCATTATGTCTTCGTCTACTTCATTAATACTTGAAATTATGCTAATTACATCGGTTAGCTCAATTACATATAAGTAGAGTAAAAACATAAGAAACTAGGAACTTTGTTCTCTAAACTTAGCTAAAATATGGATAAGTTATGGTGCTTAGGCGTATAAATACACCTAAGTTCACCACCCCACACTTAAAGCTTTGTTAGTCCTCGAACAACATATCCATTTATTCATACTACATAAGCCTTAACACCCACAAAGGAAAACAAGGTGCTCAATGTAGTGTAATATGCTTTCCCTTAGTGTAATACTCCACTAATATCAGAATGCTAAGATTAGGATCAAATAGGTATTTTACGGGTTGTAATACAGGCTACAGGATGGCTAGGAACTATTTTGGCCAGAAATAGTGACTATCACCCCTAAGTGCTTTAATACACTACAATATGTAATTAAGACCAAACTCAAGACCAAACTCTAACAACCAATTTCCACTACTGCTATCTTCACCGATTAGCTTTTTACCCCAACTCGTGTTACACTACATTGAGCATCTTGTTTTTCTTTGTGGGTGCTAAGGCTAGTGTAGTATGCATTAATGGATATGTTGTTCGAGGAAGAACAAAGCTTTAAGTGTGGGGTGATGATCTTTGGTGTATTTATACACCTCAGCACAATAACTTATCCATATTTTTGCTAATTTAAAGAACAAAGTGCCTAGTTTATTATGTGATTAGTATAATTTTAAGTATTACTGAAGAAGATGAAGACATAATGGGACTATGGAATGTGGATGACATATGACAGAAGAGAGAGTAGCAGTCTGGAACAAATGTGGTGCCTAGAAACTATGTCCAAGACTAGTTTATCATTTATAATTAGTTCAGGGACTTAGAAGGCAATTATAAGAGAAAAGATTATTAAAACGCTTAATGCTGAATTTTTATTTAGAATTGAATTATTCTGTATTATTTTGGATTGGAGAGTGGCGGTTAGCTTGAAGAGAGAGAGAGAGAGAAACGTTTTCTTTCTTGTTTTTACTATTTGCACACCAAGATCATCTTCTAGTTTTTGGTATGATGAATATATTTATGATGCTTTTCATTTTATTCATGAGTAGCTAAGTTTATTAGTTAGGGTTATGGAAGCCTTGTAGCATACAATCTATTACTTTAGGTTTTTAATTCACTATTCATTGATGTGTTTTTACCACACTCTCTTCGTTTATCTTGAATTCTCATGGTTGCAAACATAGAGGATATGCCTTAAAACACAACTTGTTCAAAAGAAAGGTTGATGTTAGAAAAAGAGAGTAGTGACTAGAAAATAGGATTTCCAACCCCTATTTCATACATTAATGCCTTAGCAGGATTAACTACTTGGAGATTTTATATTGTTTTTGGTAAACGCTTTTGAGTCGAGAAAACTAAAGTGAATTAGTCCTTCATGGTTGAGAAACACTAGGATTATGTTATTAACTATAATACCTTTCTCTATAAGTAAGAAGCATACATGAATTCGTATATCCCATAGTTAGAAAGTATTGAAAACTACAAGGTGGACATAACCCTAGCTTGCTATTTCTCTAAATTTGAATACTACTACACTTAATTTCATCTTGTTAAACTGAATCCATTAATTTGTGAATTGAATCAAATCCCCCTTATTTATTTTAAGGAAATAAATGATTAAAAGTCAACTAATCTGTATACTACTTAATTAGCACCATATTCCCTATAGGATTCGACCCCAACCTAGTTGGGTTATATATTTGACAACGACCGCTTACTCTCTCATTAGAGAGGTGTAATTTGGGTGTATCAACTTTTAAATCTTGGGTGTATTTATACGCCTAAGAACCATAACTTATCCATATGTTAGCAAAGTTTAGAGAACAAAGTGCCTAGTTTCTTATGATTTTACTCTACTTCTATGTAAATAAGCAAACCGATGTGATTAGCATGATTTCAGGTATTAATGAAGTAGATGAAGACATAATGGGACTATGGAATGTGGATGGCATATAACACAAGAGAGAGTAGTAGTCTGGACCAAATGTGGCGCCTAGAAACTATGTCCAAGTCTAGTTTGTCATTTATAATTAGTTGAGGGACTTAAAAGGAAAATATGAGAGAAAAGATTATTAAAAGGCTTAATGCTGAATTTTTATTGAGAATTGATTATTTTGTATTATTTTAGATTGGATAGTGGTGGCTTAGCTTGAGGTGAGAGAGAGAAACATTTTCTCTATTATTTTTACTATTTGCACACCAAGATCATTTTCTAGTTTTTGGTATGATGAATATATTTATGATGCTTTTCATTTTATTCATGAGTAGCTAAGTTTATTAGTTAGGGTTATGGAAGCCTTGTAGCATACAATCTATTAGTTTGTGTTTTGAATATATTATGCATTGATGTGTTTACATCACTCTCTTTGTTAATCTTGAATTCTCATGGTTGCAAACATAGAGGATATGCCTTAAAACACAACTTGTTCAAAAGAAAGGTTGATGTTCAGAAAAGAGAGTAGTGACAAGAAAATAGGATTTCCAACCTCTATTTCATATGTTAATGCCTTAGCGGGATTAACTACTTGGATATTTTGTATTGTTTTTGGTAAACGCTTTTGAGTCGAGAGAACTAAAGTGAATTATTCCTTGATGATTTAGAAACACTATGATTATGTTATTAACTACAATACGTTTCTCTGTAAGAAAGAAGCATATATGAATTCGTAAAGCCCATAGTTAGAAAGTATTGAAAACTACAAGGTGGACATAACCGTAGCTTGCTATTTTTCTTAATTTTAATACTACTACATGTATTTCATCTTGTTAAACTGAAACCATTAATTTGTGAACTGAATCGAATCCCCCTATTTATTTTACGAAAACAAATGATTAAAAGTCAACTAATCTACATACAACTTAATTAGCACCATATTCCTTGTGGGATTCGACCCCAACTTAGTTGGGTTATATATTTGACAAAGATCGCTTACCCTCTCGTAAGAGAGGTGTAATTTGAGTGTATCAAATTTTGGCACCGTTACCGGGGAATACGATTGTCGATTGAGTTTATGTGTATTAATTGACTGTTCGTCAAGTTTATTGATTTTACATTTATTTGTTGTTTTGTTCGTTACAAGCCCACTGTTGTTTATACCATGAACCAAAAGTTCAGGAGAACCGTTATTACTTTTCAATCATGAACCTCATCTCATTAAAAGAATGGCTAACCAACAGGAAGATGAAAGATTAGCCACTTTTGCTAATGGTCAATTAAATCTACAGAATGCAGTAACCCAGGTCGGGTACCTAATCAAGATGAAGTGGACCTGGGATATGATGATTTAATTAACCCAGCTAATAGGAGGCGTGCAGCAGGGGTAGTTGCAGCTGTAAATCAAAACCATCCATTCAGAGAAAGACCAAACTGCCAAGCTACACAGTTTGATGTTGACAACTATGAGGATGATTTAGATGGAAATAGATCTACAGGGGAAATCATTCTACCACCACTAGCTCCTGGGGTAAAATTCAACATCACTGGTACTATGATCCAGCTATTTAATCTGAAATGACTCTTTGGTGTACCTGGTGATGATCCAAATCCCTATTTGGTTAGTTTAATCAGTATTTGTAAGTCATTTGATAATCCTTGAGTGAGACCAAATGCTATTCGTTTAATATTATTCCTACTTTCTCTGTCTGGAGAAGCAAATATGTGGTTGAATGAGATGACTCCTAGTTCTATAACAAACTAGAGGCAATTGAAAGGAGCTTGACCCCATAAAGGTTCTTTCCGCCCTCCAAAATATTATAGTTGAGAGATGAGATCAAAAACATTAGGTAATTGGCTAATGATGTTTTGCATGAAACTTGGGCGAGATTTAAAAAGAAGTTGACTCAATGCCCAAACCATAAGATAACTGATGAACACTTGATGGGAATATTCTACAGAGCATCGAACTCCCTTACAAAGCCAATAATGGATAATGCTGCAGGAGGAGCTTTTATGGAGCTCACCATTACTGAGGCTGCGGACATGTTTGAAAGAATGACTAAGACAAGTAGAGCTTGGCATACTAGAGATTATGTGGTAGCAAAAAATATTGGGTCTAGTATAATATCAATAGAGCAGTGTAGAAGAGAAGAGGAGCATGATCAAGATATGGCTCATATGAAAACCCAGATGGATTTGGTCATGAAAATTTTTCTATGAAGGAATATAGAAAAGGTAAAAGTTGTGGGCTCCCATGGTAAGAGAGCTGAATCAAGCACTCTGGAAAAGGCTAACTACTTGCATAACCAGGGGGTTTTCGAACCAGTGGTCAAGGAAACCAAGGTTGGAACCATTAAGGAGATTGGAAGCGTAAAAGTGACAGGAATGGACTGTATGTACCTCCTGAAAACCGTGATAATGCTGCCACCAGTTCAGGAAAAATTTCCATGGAGGACATGATGGAGAAACTATTAAAGGGAGTTGAGGCAATCAATTTTGAGGTGACTACTACGAAGAGTGACATATCTTCCATGAGTCAACTAGTAAATAAGCACTCAATTGCTATTAAACAACTGGAGCAGTAGATGAGCTAATTATTCGCAGCATTCAACCAAAGATAGAATGAGACTCTACCAAGTGATACAGTTCAGAATTCAAAGATTGATGGATCGTGTATGGCCATTACCACTAGGAGCGGTAAGATGTTATCTAGTCCAGGTTTGGGAGCATCCTCTTATGCTGATAAGGTCAAAATAGATTAGGAGATGGTTAATGAATTTCCAGTGGTGCCTGTGAAGTTGGGAGGTTCAGAAAAGAAGAGTGCAGAAATAGAACAACCACCTAAGCAGAAGTATGTTAGTGATGTAGAGCAAGGCATAAGAAAAGAGGTAGAAGTTGTTCCAACTAAAATCCCAAGGCCATCACCCTCATTTCCAAAACAATTAAAGAAGAAAGAAGATGATGGAAAGTTTAGCAAATTTATGGCTATGTTGAAGCAGTTAACAGTGAATGTATGCACTGGAATAGAGTCCCGGATATGCTAGGTTTATAAAAAACTTGTTGACGAAGAAAAGGACCGTGATCTATGAAATGATAGACAATCTTCATCATTGTAGTGCTATTTCTACAAGATTTATTATCAGAAGAAAGCTAATTCGGGAGCATTTACTATTCTATGTACGAGTAGATTGGTAAAGTTTGAAAAGGACCTTTGTGAGCTTAGGGAAAGTATAAATCTTATTCCATTAACGGTTTTCAAGAAACTGGGTTTGGGAGATCCTACGCCCACCAATATATGGCTTCTAATGGCGGATAGATCTGTAAATAGGCCGATTGGGATTCTACATGATGTACTTATAAAAGTTACAGATTTTATATTTCCTGCCGACTTTGTAATTCTTGATTGCAAAGTATACTTTGAATTACCCATAATTTTGGGTAGGTTGTTTTTAGAAACTGGGAGAGTGTTGGTTGACATGGAGCTGAATGCGCTAAAATTTAGGCTCAACAAGAAAGAAGTTAATTTTCAAGTATGTTGGTTTATGAAACAACAAATGAAGATGTTTGTCTTCTCAATTGTTGATGTATTCTATAAAGATAAGCGAGATGTACAAGTTAAGAATAGGTCTTCTGTGGAGACCATAGCCGATTTGGTTGAACTTGCAAGCAAGGATGTGAATGACTTTAAAGTGGTTGGACTAGGATTAAAGCATTGTCTTGATCCAATAAATGAGGTACAAATGGTATCATCGATATATCTTGATGAAGTCTGAGTAGTCAAGATAATTGAGTCATGCCGCCACGTTAAATCAGGCACTGCATGGGAGGCAACCCATGATTTTATTTTCATTTTATCATGTTAAACAAAAATACAAAAATAAAAGTCGAGCCACGACCAAAAATACGGTGCTTGGTGGGAGGTAACCCATCCTTCTAATCATTTTTGTTGTTTTTGATTAAGTGTAGATGCATGAAGTACTAAGGAGAAGATTAGTACCAAATTTGGTTTGGAATTGTGCCATGTCAGTGGTGGTAAGTTTAGGAGTGATGGGAACATTGCAGGTAAGTTGGATTGGTCAAATGTGTAAGGTTTAAGTATGATTCGTGTTAGAGTCGTGCCCCGATTTATGTTAATCTGACCCAAAAAGTTTTGTGGTGTGAATTTTGTGACTTTCAATGAGGTCTGTGGTGTGGGGGCGAAGCCCCCACTGAACGGACCTTTCTCAATGCTTTATATGAAGAATGGGTTGCATGGCGTCTAAGTTTAAGTGTACTACAGGGTGTGTGGTGCCCAAGATTACATAGGCCATGGCAAAGGTGTCGCCTAAGACATACCCTAAGATCACCCTTACATATGCTATAACTTATGCATCGCACACTTTAACTTTGGCAATGGCTTGTATGACACACACCCAACCGCACACCCTCACTATTTCACTTGTGAGATAACCAATACGGTGCACAACCTAATCTGTGCGATACCTTTTGCGTCGCACACTTACCCTTGTGCAATAATATGTGCGACGCACACTTAAATGAACATACCCAATGCCTTACTTGTGCGATGCCCAATGTGCCGCACACCTTAATGTTTATGATACCTTGTGCGGCGCACACTTAAACATTTTTCTTCTCTTGTGCATCGTAAATGCTTCCCAATTTAGCTTAGTACCTGACTTCTAATTGGGTCAATCCGATCCGGATTTCACCCTTTAATAGAATCCACACCCTAAATGCCCAAATTCATCCTTATTTCACCCTTAATCCGTACAATATTGAGCTCCCACCATTCTCTTTGTCCTTCACTAATCTTCCATCTTCAAGGTAAGTTTTACTTTCTTAATCCTTAGTTATTGTGACTCTATGTTATAGCTAATTGATTTCTTAAGGATTACAAATTAAATTCTTGCCATGGCGATGTTGTGAAAGTAATGGTATTTTGTATATTTTGATATGGTTGACAGTGTAGAGCATGATTTTTGTAAAAAAGTGCTTCATTGAAATAGAATTGGGGGAATTAAAGTGAGTGAATTGTATTGTAACTAATGTTGATGCACCATGTCAAAGTATATGTCGGCGAAGTCTGAGTACCCAACAACAACACTAATTGGTTGATACTAACAAATTAAGTGTGGGGTGGTGATTTCACCCTTATCTTAATTATAGTTAGTTTCATTATGTGTGGCTAACGTGGATGATATGATAAACATAGAAAAAATGGCTCTGATGATGATCTCAACGCAGGTGGCATGACTCCTAATGAGGATGAAGAGTACTACTAGCCAGGTTTTTTATCTTGTTATTTGCACTGCGGACAGTGCTTAGTCTAAGTGTAGGGTGGCTGGTTACTTACTTACTTTTTTTGTAAGAAAATAGTACCTTCTCCTTAGCATTTTTCTGTGATAGGATTAGCTATTTTGTTTATTTTGTTTCTTGTTAGATGTTTATTGTATTTAGTCATAATTAGGTGTTTTTCTCGATGATGGATGGATGACGACCATCTTAAGAAAAAATTAATCATTTAATTACATGTAAAAATTCTTGTGGATCACATGACATTATAACATAAGTATATGATGGATCATTATGTTTGAAACACCTAGGCTCTAGTTGTGAATCTTGTTGTGATTGTTGGTTTTATTTGAATTCATGAAATTGTTGGGTCGAGAATCTATAATGCTCCTAATTGAGTTGACCATGTGCCATGAGTATGTAAGATTGTTATGTATTCCTTATTGCAACTGATGCTAAAAATTGCCTGGTGTGTTTGTAAAGCGAAATAAAGATTATGAGGTTAAGAGATGATTTAGGCATTTATTTGATAGCCATGGTTCATAGCTTCTTTTGACCTACCTTTGTACATTATCTTAGCTATCCCCATTGAGCCTTTAGCTTGTTCTTTTATTAGCCTCATATGTAGCCTATTTCAATATTTAGTAGATCGTAATTTCATCCAAAAGATCCTAAGCGCTTTAATGTAAAATCAATTTGAGTTAGGAGTTTGACAATAAGAGGAAAAAGGTAAAATTGATGTCCCAAAGTCTAGTTATTGGCATGTGAAATTAATATGGTTGGGAGTAGCTATTATAGGGGTGCGTAGTGTGACAAAGGTGCAAAAAAAATATTTGAAAGGGTTGTATACTCCCACCATAGTGTTATTAATTAAGCTTAATGAGTTGGGGTAAAAAGCAAATTTGTGAAGATAGCAGAAGTGGAAATTGGTTGTTAGAGATTGGTCTTAATTGCATAATTTAGTGTATTAAAGAGCTTAGGGAAAATAGTCACTATTTCTGGCCAAAATAGTTCCTACCCATCCTTTAGCCTGTATTACAACCTTTAAAAGACATATTTGATCCTAATCTTAGCATTCTGATATTAGTGGAGTATTACACTAAGGGCAAGCATATGGTCATACATTGTAATTTGAGAATTCTTTGTGAGAATGAGCGCAACTTGATTCTCGTACCCATTTTGTTAGAAATGGCATAATTGTGAGTGATTATGGGTTACTTTCTTGTTGTGAGGGCACATGGTTGATGAAGGTTGGGTAATTTATATAATTTCTATGCTGAAACGGTATGCATGAAATTTCCAACTTAATGAGTCTATTCTTGAGGATAGGTTGTCTCTAGTAATGATTCCTGAATGTACTTTTTGTTCATAATTGGTGTGTGAGCCTATTGAGCATCTTGTTTTCCTTTGAGGGTGCTAAGGCTTGTGTAGTATGCATAAATAGATATGTTGTTCGAGGATGAACAAATCTTTATGTGTGAGGTGGTGATCTTGCGTGTATTTATACGCCTAATCTTTATAACTTATCCATATTTTGGCTAAGTTTAGAGAACAAAGTGCCTAGTTTCTTATGTTTTTACTCTACTTCTATGTAATTGAGCTAACCGATGTGATTACCATGATTTCAGGTATTAATAAAGTAGATGAAGCCATAATGGGACTATGGAATGTGGATGACATATGACATAAGTGAGTGTAGCAGTCTGGAAAAAATGTGGTGCCTAGAAACTATGTCCAAGACTAGTTTGTCATTTATAATTAGTTCAGGGACTTAGAAGGCAATTATGAGAGGAAAGATTATTATTAAAAGGCTTAATGCTGGATTTTTATTCAGATTAGCATTATTTTGTATTATTTTGGATTGGAGAGTGGCGGCTAAGCTTGAGGAGAGAGACAGAAACGTTTTCTCTCTTGTTTTCACTATTTGCACACCAAGTTCATCTTCTAGTTTTTTGTATGATGAATATATTTATGATGCTTTTCGTTTTATTCATAAGTAGCTAAGTTAATTAGTTAGGGTTATGGAAGCCTTGTAGAATACAATCTATTACTTTGGGTTTCGAATTCATTATGCATTGATGTGTTTACATCACACTCTCTTCGTTTATCTTGAATTCTTATGGTTGCCAACATAGAGGATATGCCTTAAAACACAACTTATTCGAAAGAAAGGTTGATGTTCGAAAAATAGAGTAGTGACAAGAAAATAGGATTTCCAATCCCTATTTAATATGTTAATGCCTTAGCAGAATTAACTACTTGGAGATTTCGTATTGCTTTTGGTAAACGCTTTTGAGTCAAGAGAACTAAAGTGAATTAGTCCTTGATGATTGAGAAACACTAGGATTATGTTATTAACTTCAATACATTTCTCTATAAGCACAAAGCATATAGGAATTTATAAAGCCCGTTGTTAGAAAGTATTGAAAACTACAAGGTGTAAATAACCCGAGCTTGCTATTTCTCTGAATTTGAATACCACTACACGTATTTCATCTTTTTAAATTGAAACCATTAATTTGTGAACTGAATCAAATCCCCCTATTTATTTTGCGGAATAAAATGATTAAGAGTCACCTAATCTGGACACAACTTAATTAGCACCATATTTCTTATGGGATTCGACCCCAACCTAGTTGGGTTATATATTTGACAATGACTACTTAGACTCTCGTAAGAGAGGTGTAATTTGGTTGTATCATGACTCCATAAACTTTTTGTGATCCTACCACACACATAAGTGTACATGTTCGTAAAAGAAATACAATGGCCCTTTTGAGCCGAATATTGATCCCACAAGGACTTGGTGATTAAAACTAGCCAATTCTATCCTTACCAATTAGATTAAACAAGTGTTAGTTTAACCATTTAAGAGTTGAGTTTTTTGTTATTATACTAAGTAACAAAAAATAATGATAGTATGAAATTGGGATTGTATCTTGAGAGTTCTAGGGTAGAGGCACTTACTTTACATTCAGGTATAACTATGGTTCTAGCCGGTATTGGTGTTTATTAAGATTGTTGACTTACGGTGTTGCTATTGTAACTTGGGAATAATCATCCCCTAAGTCATATACCCAAATTGATCTCACAATTACATTATTGAGTGGGGATGTAGTTTTTAATTTGGATGCATAATCAGGTAGGGCGCTTAGGTATATTTCTATCCTAACCACAAATCATCCTTTAACAATTAGTGTCTAACCATTAAAGATATGATCCACATTCCTTATTCTGTCCCTCCGATCCTATAGCTAATTTATTTTGGAACTTTATTTAACCTAAAGATTATAATGCTTTGGAATAGTAAAACAAGAATATAAGACTAATCCCATACTTGAAAAACATATAAACCAACTATAAACCATAATTACACAATCATGCTAGTAGCCTCAAAACTAGAATGAGGGAAAGAAAAAAACACTAAAGACGGCGACGCATGCAACTTCACTAAATCTTGACTTTTTTCCAATCGATATGGATACTACTTTGGAGGGAGCAACCCACCAGATGGATCTATGACACAGATTACAGAAGGTGAAATTAATCACAAAGAAAATGCTCCTAAATATGCTAATCTTTTGAACCTAAAGTTCACATGCATGAAAATGTTAGGATTTCTCCTAAGACGGTGGTAATGATGCATAGGGAACCAAACATAACATGGAAGGCTTCAGAAGTACAAAGCATAATGATTCAAGAGAATTTACAATATGCAATTTTAGGTATATTCTCATATGGTAAACCAGCTGTTAAAGAATTGAGAAAGATATTCCAAATCAATATGGGGTCAAGGGAGATCACATGATTAGTGTACTAGATGAGAGGCACATATTGATAAGATTGAATCAGTTGGATGACTACGTTTAGTTGTTATCAAACATTGCCTACTATATCAAGGCTAATGACAGATTATAACAGATGAGAACACTTAAATGGGATCTGTGGTTTGAGCCTAATATTGAAACTATAATTGGTGTTGCTTGGATCTCTTTACCTGATTTACCTCCAAATTTCTTTGGAAATGAGGCTATTTTTTCAATAGCTTCAGCAGTAGGTAAACCTTTATCACCTGATATGGCTACTAAAAATCATACTAGACCGAGTTGTGCATGAGTAAAGATTGAGATGGAATTGGTAGCTAAATTACCCCATAGGGTAAAGATTAATGAGGAAAATGATGTCACAGGGAAAGTAAAATAAAAATGGATATCTATTCAGTATGATCACAAGCCTAAATATTTCAAGGAATGTTGTCTACTGGGACGTGATGAGGATTTGTGTTAGAATATACATCCAGACTTGTTTGAACAGGAACAATGTAGGGGAAAGAAGGAAGAAACAAATGCAATAGAGGATAATAGTCATTTGTGGAAAATGAGAAAGAATAAATATAAGAAGGATAAATTTGGGAACATTATAGGAGCGATTCAAAAAAAGGCTACAATCCAGAATTCAAATACATTTGATGCCTTAAAACATGGAGAAGAAGAAGGGTAAAAAATAATTAGTAAACCACCATTACAGGAAAGTACAGAGGAATAGGTCACTAGGAGTTTTGTCAAAGGTGCAAAGGAGTGAGTAGCAGAACAATTTCCAAATAGAGAAGATACCACTAATCAAAATATGAAAGATTATAGTTCCAAAGAATAGATAGAAGATGAAGAGCTAAAGTAGCAAGTATAAGAAGAAGCTGATCATAACAAAGAACAATAGAATAACCAGAAAAAGCAAGTTAGTCAAGAGCTAGTTGAGCAACAGAATAAGTTAAAAGAGCTTATGTTAATACAAGAAGAAGAAGGAGAGAAGCAGAAAACAATATTGGAGGATATCATACCTTTAGCAATTGAAGCAAGAAACATGATGGAGAATGTATAATAAAGCAGGAAGATATGGATGATGAAAACTTAGGGGATAATATTGAAAATACAACAATTCGTGGAGATTTATCACCAAAGCATGTGGATTCTAGTAAAACTAAATAAGGAAGAAATAAGAAGAAAGGAAGGAGCACAAATACAGAAGGAGTGGTAAATTCAATAAGGATAAGAAGAAACATTTCTAAATCTGTGTCCAAATAAATGCATTAATCTTGAACATTAGATTTGTGAACATAAAGAAAGCCTTTACAAGACTAATAACTATGCACAGGAGATATCATTTTTATTTCATTGGTCTCATGGAACCATTTCACAAGAGTCATAATATAGAATATTATAAAAGGAGACTTGGGATGCAACATGCAAAAGCAAACACGTCAAAAAAATTTGGGCATTCATGGACACAAATTTGACCTATAGTGTAATATCTGATAATGAGCATCAAATTACTATTAAGCTGAAGAATTAGTAAGCTAAAGTAATAGTGATGGTGACTTTAGTGTATACTAAGTGTAATCAAACTGATAGGCTAAGATTGTGGGAAGCTTTGGAAGAAATAACAGATAATATGGGAGTTGACTTTAATGTCATAAGAAGAGATGGGGAGAAAATAAGAGGTTTATCAGTCACTTTTGGGGAAACAGAAGATTTCAATCAGTGTATAAACATTTGTAATTTAGAGAAAACATGGTTCAAGGGTCAAAAATTCACTTGGTGGAATGGCAGAATAGATGGTGATTGTATTTTTAAAAGATTGGATAGAATCCTTGTCAATGACAAATGGCAAGGATTATTTCCAGTTACTTAGGTGGTAATTTGGTTAGAAGTGGTTCAAATCATGTACCTCTATTGTTGTAATACAGCACAATGTAGGAGCAGGTGGTAAAGTCATTTAGGTTTCTAAACTTTTGGTTGAAGAAGGAATCTTTCTTGAAGGTTATCAGGAAAAATTGGAATGTGGATATAGTAGGGAATCCTTTTAGTATATTTCTTCAAAAGTTGAAGAAGACTAAAGCAACTTTGACACTATGGAGTAAAAAAACTTTAGGAAACATATTTCAAGAGATATCTACTCTTGAAGAGGTAATTAGAGTGAGTGAAAAGAAATTTGAAGAAGATCCTATAGGGTTAAACAGAGCTAATTTGTTTAAAGCACAAATTGAATTAGCTTTATAGCTTAAAAGGGAAGAGGAATACTAGAGGTAGAAGGCTGGCTTTGATTGGTTTAAGGATCAATAAAGAAACACAAGATTTTTTCATGATGTGCTAAGAGGAAGAAGGGCAAAACTTAAGATCCAAAGAATTCAAAATGATGAAGGAGATTAGTTGGATAATCATGATGACATTGTTGAAGCTGCAACTAGTTTTAATCAATGTCAATTTAAAAGGCAAGAAGATGCTGATGATTTCAATATGTTGGATGGGTTGCTAAAGGTAGTAACAGAAGACCACAATGTGAAACTGAAGAGCATACAACTATTGAGGAAGTGAAATTTCAAGTCATGGGTCTAAATAAAGACAGTGCAACTGGTCCTGATAGTCTGACAGTTGCTTTCTTTTAGGATGCTTGGCACATACTATCAAATGATCTTCATCAGATGGTAATTGTTTTTTTTCTGTGGGTATGAACTTTCTAGATTTATCAGTCGTACTTATTTGGTGTTGTTACAAAAAAATGAGTGGTAAATACTATCTCACCTATATCTCTTAGCAACTTTATGAATAAGATTATTTTAAGAATCATACATGAGAGGTTAAAGAGGATGTTACCAGATATAGTATATGAGGAACAGGCAAGTTTTGTTCAAGGGAGAAACATTGCTAAAAATATCTTAGTGGTTTAAGAAAATGTTTTTGAAACTAAAAAGAGAGATAAACCCCTAATATGGTAATAAAGTTGGATATGATGAAAGCTTATGATAGATTTGAATGGTTATTTATGACTAAGGTGCTAAGAAGAACAGATTTTTGTGAAAAAATCACTGACATGATCTTCAGATTATTATCTAATGATTAGTATTCTATACTGATGAATGGACAACCTAAAGGATTTTTTAAGTCCTCAAGGGGTCTTAAACAAGGGGATCCTTTGTCATCTACTCTATTTATCATTACAGTTTAAGTGTTATCTAGAAGTATGAAGGAATTGATGAGAAAGAAAGAATTCAAGTTTTTTGAAATGCCTAGAGGGTGTCAAAAAATTAATCATCTTGCGTTTGAAGATGATATAATTATTATGTGAAAAGATGACTTGCACACATTACAGTTAGTTTCATCAATATTGGATAGGTATGAGAGGGTCTCTGGTCAGAAGATCAACAAGGAAAAAAGTGCTTTGTATTAGCATGGAAGGGTTTCTAATGGAGTAGTGGTTATGGCTGAGGTTTCTACAGCTATATTGAGGCAAGAATCTCTATTAAATTACATAGGCTATCCTATTTTCTAAATGAGGAAGAAGAAGATTTATTATCATCAGCTAATGAATAGAATAAGTAACAAATTGTAGGCTTGGAAAGGTCAACTTTTATCTTTCAGGGTAAGGGTTGATTTAATAAATCATGTATTGCGGAGTGTACCCATACATTATTTATCAGTGATAAATCCACCTAAGAATGTACTAGATTCAATTGAGAAAAGCTTTGAAAAGTTCTTTTGGTGTAGTACAGTGGGAGGTAAAGGCAGACATTGGGTATCTTGGCCCAAATTATGCTTTCCAGTAGAAGAAGGGGGTCTGGGTTTTAGGTAATTACAAGATGTGTCCATAACTTCGTTTTATAAATTATGGTGGAATTTCAAGACCAAGAAAACTATTTGGAGTGATTATATGATGAACACATATAGCAGGAAATATCATCCAAAGGAAAATGATTGAAAATTAAGAGTAGGTTCCAAAGTATGGAAGAAGATGTTGCAAGTGAGGGATCTTACTGATCATCTAATAAATTAGAGGCTTAGAAGAGGAGATGTTCATGTATGGTAAGAAATTAAAGTGGCATAGGGGATTTGTACTATGTAATGGAAGACAGTAAAGAATGGGATGATAGGTACAAGCAAGTCAAAGATTTTGTAGTGAATAGTCATTGGAATGAGGATGTATTAGTAGAGTTGTTCATAGAGGATATTGTGGATCATATTAAGCAAAAGGTAAAACCACCTCAACAACCAGGACAAGATGATACAACAATATGGATCATAGAGATAAGAGGAAAGTTTACTATAAAATAACCTTGGCAGTATGTGAGGCATAAGGAAAAAACCATTAATTTTTATAAGCAGCTGTGGCTAAAAGAATTTCCATTCAAAATATTTATTTTCATGTGGGGGATGTGGAAAGGTAAAATTACAGTAGATGATACTATCAGAAGATGGGGAGTAGAGGGGCCATCAAGATATTGGTGCTGCCAAAACCCAACACAAGAGAAAATGTCCCATGTGTTGTTAAGATCCCAAATAGCTAACAGGACTTGGTCTGATTTTTCTTCTTTTCCAGGTATACATATACAAGGGATGAGCCTAATAAATAGTAGTTTTTCTTGGTGGGAAGCTACAGTCAAGGTAATGGAAAAAGCATACTATAGAGCAATTCCAGCAATCATAATGTGGGAGTTATGGAGGAAAAGAAATACTTTGAAGCATAATGGTAAAGGAATTACAGTATAGAGGTTGATTTATAATGTGACTAGGCATATAAGAATGTTGCTTAAAGTTAGAAAGCCAGCATTGGAGTTTTTTTATTACTGGCTTGATATCTTAAAGCAGTTAAATCAATTAAAGCCTAAAATTTCAGCAATACCAGATCTATGGAAGGTACCAACACAAGATTGGGTAAAATATAATACTGATGGAGTATCAAAAAGAAATCTAGGAAAAAGTTCATAGGCATTCTATTTAAGGGAAAATGGTGCTAATTAAGTTGTATGATGATTAGTTAACTTTTAATCATTTGTTTCCTTAAAATAAATAGGGGGATTTCTTAAACTACATAAGCACAACTACCCCACTACATGAGCAGGGTCATTTCATTGCTTAAGCTTCTAGATAACTTACACTATATGAGCACAACTACCCCACTTATGATTTGGAGTTGGTGGCGCTAGTTTTTGTGTTCAATATTTGGATACATTATTTGTATGGAATGCGTTAAGAGATTTTAATCTATCACTGCAGCCTTCAAAATCTTATGACCCAGCAAAAGCTCAATGCTTTTCAGTGAAGAAAGATGAAGTTGTTAAAGTACAATGATATTTCCATCCTGTATATTTTGGATAAAGCAAATCTGATAGCTGATTCCTTAAGTCACAAGGTAGTGACTATGGGTATCTTAGCTTGCATATTAGTTTCTTACAGGCCTAAGGCATGGGATAATCAATCCTTAGCCTAGTTGATGGTTCGCCTTGATATTTTAGATCCTCTGAGGATTTCATCAGTATGAGGATAACAAGCTATGTTTTCTTTGTGATCAGGTGGTGAGTGGTAAGTTTAAGAGGCATACCATTTACTTCCAAGGTATTTGAGATTTCATCATTGTATTAACGTTTCCCAACTTGGTCAGTTGATTTAGTAGATTCTTCTAAGGCTCACAGCTCTATATATTTCATATATCCTGGTACAACTAAGATGTATAGAGAATTGAGGCAGAATTATTGGTAGGATGATATGATATGGCTAACTTTGTGTCACGTTGACTATGTTATTAGCAAGTTAAGGTTGAGCATCAGTGTCTAGGGGGATTGACTCAGAGGTTTCCCATTATCGAGTGGAAATGGGAATGGATTACTATGGATTTCTGTAGTGGTTTACCTTGAACTTCCCATTGTCTTAATGGTATTTGAGTTATCGTTGATCGTTTGACCAAGTTGGCACATTCATTCCTATTCAAATGACCTTTAGTGCAGAGAGGTTAGCACAAATTTATGTTCGCGATATAGTTTATTTGCATAGGATGCTAGTTCCATCATATCACATTGGGGTTCTATATTTACTTCACAATTTTTTAGTGCTTTCAAGGAGGAGTGGGTACTCGACTTTATTTGAGTAAAACTTTTCATCCATAGATAGATGGTCAGTCCAAGCATATCGTTCAGGTGCTCGAGGATATGCTCTGAGCCTGTGTTAAAGATTTTGGAGAGAAGTGGGATTGGCAGAGTACTCCTACAATAATAGCTATCATTTGATTATTGATATGGCACCTTATGAGGATTTGTATGGAAGGAGATGTCATTCTCTGATAGAATTTTTTGATACTTTTGTGGAAGGACCTCATGGTACGAATTTGTTTTAGGACTCATTGAATAAAGTTAGGGTTATTTATAATAGGATAAGAGCAACCCAGAGTAGTCAATTTTCTTATGCCAATAATAGGCTCCATTCCTTGAGATTCATAGTTAGTGATAATATGTTCCTTCGTGTTTACCCCATGAGGGGTGCGATTAGGTTCGAAAGGAAGAGTAAGCTCAACCCTCAATATACTGTTCCTTTTGAGATTCTCTGCACACTTGGCGAGGTCGTCTATGAGATTGCTTTTCTGTAGAACTGTCCACACCACTAGCAGTCCAATGATTTATTAGCTAATACATTTATTGAGGCACTTGACCATAACACAAATATTTTGTTAGATTCAGCTACAGGTGGTCAAGCTCTGGAGATGACATATGATGAGTTGTATACCGTGTTGAACCAAATTGCATGAGGTAATCCTGAGTGGTATTTCGACTCGAGGAATGCTACAAAGAAGGTTATAGGAGTATTTATGGTGGATCAATTTACTCCTATATGTACCAAGATTTTTTGACTGCAAAATTAGATAAGCAATATGAAGTGGGGGTTGCACAACCAGCAACCACAGTTAATAGAATCCAACAGACTGTAGGTTGGTGTTAGGATTATGGTAACAGTGGGAATTCAATGGCGATGTGTGCTACAAATCCTGAGTCTTTAATGTTTGTGGTTGATACCCAGAGGCCGAACTATGGAAATGCCTACAATCCAAAATGGAGGACTCAGCCACTAAATACTTAATGGCACAATCAGTAACAGTTTCAGTAGAGGCAGGTTCAGAATAATCATGCCACAACCAAGAATAGAAATATGGAAGAGATGCTGAAGAAAATTATGGCTACTCAATCACAATTGGCAGCAGATGTAAAGAGCCAATAAACAGCTACAAGGTGCTTGGAGTTGCAAATTTGTCTGTTTGCATAGGAAAAAAATACCACAAAAAATATTTGTGCATCATGTAACTTTTAAATTCTCTGTGAGAGTGAGCAAAATTTGATTCTTTTACCCATTCTGTTATGAATTACAATTATGTGAGTGATTATGGGTAACTCTTTTGTTGTGAGGGTACATGTTTGATGATATTTGGGTGAATTGTTTGATTTCTTTGATTGAACAATATGCATGAGTTTGCTAACTAGGTGAGTCAATTCTTGAGGCTAGGATGTTTTAGAGTAGGGTTCTTGAACTTTCTATTGTGTACATAACATGCTTAGTGTAGAAACATGTATTCTCTATATTCATTATAGTACTAGCTTCAGTCTCTTGCGTGTAGTAGAATTGTGGAGTCTCCTTAACTTATGATGCTTAGAGTAAAGAGTTGTTCGAGGATGAACAAGGCTTTAAGTATGGGGTGGTGATGTTGGGTATATTTACGTACTTTAGTATTACTTTCCTAGCTTATTTATCATTTTTTGAGGAATTCTAGAATGTTTTATGTGTTAATACTGATATAAATAAGTATTTGAGTGTTTAAATAGTTAATTAAAATGCGTAAAGGTTTTTTCAAGCAAGTTTGTACATAATTGGATCATTTAGTGTTCAATCGAGAAAACTAGTTTTACTAGGTTGAGCTAGGTGTGGTTCTAGTTGATCATGATGGATTCAAATGTGTTGAATAAGTTCATAATGTATTTAATATATAATTATACATTGAAAAACTTCCTTATAATGTGCAGAGTGCAATTGAAATAATCCAAGAATCAATACATCAGTTAAAGATCAATGTGGGGAAGCCTATTCTTAGCTCTTGTGATTAGTTAATCATTGTTAATGTTTTATGATTTTGAGCTCTAATATTTCGTGTTTGATAATGTAGGAGGATTGGTGAGTTTATTGTGGTGATATATTGATGAAATAAAAACTTTAAATCAAAGTAAAACAACACCACAAGGCAAGGGACGGAAGGAGAAACACTTAGAAGAATATAAGCGTTATGAGGCAATTTCCAATTAGCCTACCCTTTTGGGCCACGATGCGCCACTACCCCCATGCTATTACAAATGCCCCACGTGGAGTATTCCATAAGATATCCAAAGCCTCACATTTATTATCCCATAGCCAGCCACCAACGCGACGCAAACCATTTCCCACATATGGCCGAATTGGTCTCTTATAAATAGGATTTGTTGCACTTATTCTATTAACTTTTGGACGTCTTTGGGATATTGAGAAGGCTTATACACATATTTTTTAGGGTTTATATTCTTTAACTTTAGACTTTTAATTGATATAATTATGTATTCAAGCATTTAGATTACAATTATGTCGGTTAGTGGCTAAACGCCCCCTTTCCAGGGTTAAAGCAAAAAACATGTTTACTATCATTATGAATAAAGTTGTTTGGGTTGCTTATCGTATTTAGTTGTTTTTTTATCCCTTTTTAACTATATTGAGGATTTGCGAACCTTAGAGTATATCTATTATCGACCATATGATCTCGGGAGGGGGAATAGGAAGATAGAACATGGGGATGAATATAGCGAGGTTGTTACTATTTCATGAAATAAGGACTTTGAATTAGCGCCTAGGAAAAGGATGTACAAAGAAGCCTTGCTTGGTTCATATGCAGGATGATAGCTTTAAGCTCTTAATTGGATTATTACATACCTTCTCAACTGTAATGCCCCAAGTTTGGTACCCCAAACGATACACGATGCTCATGATCTCGAAGGACCATAAGCTAACCCTGGGATGATATCTATAATCGAGCACTGCATAATATACTACAAAAATGCAAAAAACTTGCCATAAGGGTCAAATATCTGAAATACAACTAAAAACTTAATACTAACACAACTGTCTGAACATCTAGTCTGAAAAGCCTCTAAAATGCCTGAACTATGGAGTTGATGGGACAATCGCCCAACTAAATATCTACTAAAATTCTAAATCTAATGCAATACTGAAATAATAGAATATCCTTGGATGATGAGGACACACTGCTAAGTCTATTGCTGTTGATAGAATTTGAACTTCTAAGGATGCTCGGGAGCTCGTGCTTCTGAACCCATGGTATAAAAAAACCATAGCACAGAAGAAAAGTATGTGTCAGTATGTGTGAATTTAGTGGTATACTAGATGAGGTAAGGCTAAATGCAAAGGCTCATATGCATAAACTAAAGTTGACTGAATAAAATGAGTATACTAGATGATGAAGACATGAATGAACGTATAATTTATAACTAAAATTTTAGTGATACTGAATGCTGAGTTCAAATAACTATATTACTGATAACTGGGTTTACTGATGACTGCTATCTAAATTTACTAATTTTGAATTCTGATTATTGATTTACAGATATCTGATTTTACTAACACTGGGATACTGAATAATTGAGTCTACTAATATTGATATCTGAGTTTTCTGATACTGATTGACTATATCTGAGATCAGTCCTATCTAGCAGGTGATCGCTAAATCTATTAGTACTAATTTTGATTGACTGTATTTGAGATCAGTCCTTTATAGCGGGCGATCTCTGAATCTACTGATATTGAAAATGATTTACTGTGTTGGAGATAAGTCCTATCTAGTGGATGATCTAAGAATTCTATGGAACTATCTAAGTTCCTTACTATGGTGAGTGACTGTATCTGACAATCCTGAATCTATATAACTGTACTGAGTTCTATCACTAAGACTGAATCTGAAACTAAGACTGTGGGAAATACTTATCTAACCGACATGCCCCAAATCTAAACTAGTGTTGTCCAACCTATAACCAAGATGGAGGGGTGTCAGTACCGTTCCATGTGTAAAGACAACTGTAGAGTCGGGCCTAATCTAGCGGGTGACTCTTGAGATCAGTCCTGCACTAACGGGTAATCCCTGAGTATGTCAGTCTTATCTAACGGGTGACATCTCACACCTACGCAAGCTATGTAGTTCTAGAACTTAGGAATTACTCCTAGGGATTTCATTCTTATTTAGCAGGTGAGCCCCGATCCCTAGGCTCGCTCGGTGCTAAATCCTACTCCCAACTGAAAGACACTAAACTGATTCTTAGATTGAAATGTTACTGATCGTACTGGTTAACTGAACTAGACTGAGGTTATTGAGTTCTATTGACTAATGGAATGCTACTGAATTTTGTTATCTGACTGAATACTACTAAATTCTGAACTAAATACTTGAATACTATTGAGGTCTGAACCGCATACTGAATAGCAATACTGACACTGAGATTACTAAGTTTTTCTAAGTTCTATAACTGACTGAGTTCTACTGATCGTGGCACGACTGATATTATCTTGAAAATTGACTCGGCTCTAGACACACAACTAAATTATTAGGTATAAGTACCCTCAGGACTCGATAGCCTATAAATAATAAGACATGACAATTCTTGAATAGCATACAGTAGTCTATCACTCACCATACAACCAATAAGGCATCTTTTTAAGCACTTGAAAATCATAAACTTGTACATGCATAGGAATGCACACTAACATCTTATAATTCATCAAATAAGGAATGCACATGAATAAGAATGTATGCAACATAGCATAATTCATTCACTAAGTCCTTTCAACAAACACTAGGCATGCATTAACTTATACATAATTGGGGATTTCATACTAACATGCTATAACGACTTTATTTTCTTAATATATAGGGAGCATGCATTGGTTATACAACAAATTTTACACCTAATTATCATGGATACATCAATGAACATGCAGCTTGAAGGGGTTTTATCATGAATATCACATAAATATCATATACTAGGATCAAACCTTGGGGCTTTGTAATCACAACATAATTTAAAACTCAACAACAACAAGAACTTCAATTTCAATTAACATGAATCATGAAAATCTCAAATATATATAATCTTTCAATTTAGAAAAGGATTCTTGAACTTCTTGGGTGGAAGGGACCCAAGAATGTACATCTAACATACTGTAGTTCTTAATTTTACGAAGATTGATGGAGGAATTTATTTGAATTTGGATCCTCAATTGAAAACCCTAACTTGTTCTTGAGAGAAATTGTGATAAACCACTATGTTTTGGGTGTAATAAAGCTGAATCTCGTGTTTATGGGCTTATATAGGGGTAGAAAATTGACCGTTTTGCCCATGAAAGTACGGAGGTGGGGTGCTGAAATTTTTGGGCCAGGGGATACCCAGGGCGGCGCCCTGCATAGCCCGAGGGATTATCCTAGGCGTTGCCTTGCCTATCCCAGGGTACTGGCCAGGGCGGTGCAGGCTAATCACCCCGAGCTACTATTTTAGGCAACCAAACATGCCCTTACGCTATCCAAAAAAATTCAAAACTCACCCGAAATGTACTACTGACTTGCCCCATCATGAATCAACTTAAAAATTGGCAAAAGGAGTTATGGAATATTATGAAATAAATAATCAAATTTCAAAGGTTTATTAAATGAAAAAGTTCTAACACTTAGTCAAATTTTCTAAGTATGAAGCTTCTCTTAGCATGCTTTAAAGAGCTTTAATGACTAAGAAAATTTGCGGAGTATTTACATCAATGATGTAGTTGTAATGTCCAAGTTAGGTAGATGATTAGAGGTCGGGAGACCTTGATCATGTCATAAACCCTATGAATCAATAACAAATATAAGCAATCTAATGAATGAAGTTCAATAGCGTAGTATTATTGTTTGAAGTGCCTTAACATAGGCTTTCCTCCATTGATTGTCACAAGTATTTACTTCACACACTGTTTAGTTTACTTTTAGTTTATCAATTTAAAAACTCTTTTGGTTACTCTTGCAATAACTTTAATCTTAATAGTCAACTAGAGTTTGAGAGTTACTTAATACTATTCCTTGTGGGATCAATACTTGGCATGTAAAAGAGCCACTATATTACCTAGTAAGACCATATACACTTGCGTGTGTGCTTGGTCACAACAGGTGCTAAGACCAAGCAAAGGGTACCAACACTGGCTAGTATGGGTCATCTAAATTGATCTCCCAAAGGAGTACTGCGTCAGTCTACAACTTGTAGGTAACCCGTTATAACCTATGGTAGAGTCGTAGTTCTTGAACTTAGGGACTTATACTAAATGTCTCAGTCCTCAACTGGGTGGTAAACCTTAATCCCTACATTCACTGGATGCTAAGTACAACTCCTAACTAAACGACAATGAAAACATATATATATATATATATAATATATATATATACATGATCAATATCGTAAAGTTTTTAAAACAGCAACATATGTATAATCTAAAGTGCTCAAAACATGTCAGCTTGTTCTTGCATGAAATCCTAGGTATTAGGTATTCATAAACCACCAGCTTGTCTAATGCAACTAAACATGATAGTAATTTAAAGCTGATTATAGTACA
The DNA here is from genome assembly GCF_002878395.1 of Capsicum annuum. Lineage (NCBI taxonomy): Eukaryota > Viridiplantae > Streptophyta > Magnoliopsida > Solanales > Solanaceae > Capsicum > Capsicum annuum. The sequence goes on along the minus strand of NW_025833328.1, from coordinate 477,175 downwards.
GAATTTTTTAAAACCTATGCCAAACTTAATAATTTATAAAAAAAAAATTCATGATGTTGAGCATGGAAAGATGCAAATACTGTGGGAAAACATGTTCTCATAGTTTATTTACACAAACAAACCGAAGTAATTAAGCAAATTCATTATTAAACTGGAACTCAATTCTTAGAGGGAAATTTAACTTGAGGATTTGATAATCTTTGGGACTCATTAGATTAAAGGGACCCATTATTGAAATCCCACATACTTGAATTAGGATCCTTGTATAAAAAAATCATTGGAACTTGAGCCTATTCATAAGAAACCCTAACTAACTTTCAAAGATAAGAGAATTGCTTCTTTTCCTATTGTGCATTTATTTTGACAACTAAATAGTTAATTTGGGAAAGCTTAGGCTTATATACAACACTTGGGAATCTTAAATAACATGGGTTAAGAATTAAAAGAATGGTAAGAGACTAAACAAGGTTTTTTTAAATTATGTAGAAATTTCTAGGGAGCAGTTTACATGACTTAAGTAACGACTAGTCTCGAGTCATAGTCTGAGCCATGACATAAGGTCCTGAGTTCTGAGTCCCTTTGTTATGAAAAGGACTCCCCTCCTAATGAATTGGTAGGTATGAAAACTGGTCTTTAGGAAAATTCATGGGCAAAGATCTAATTTCTAGATTTCATTCTGTTGTGATAACAGGTCCACCTAACAAGTCGTTGGGACTTGTAACGAGTCATATGCTAGAATCATCACCACTGACCTTTAATCTTGGATCCTTCCCTATTGTGGCAATGACTCCACACAAAGACTCATTATGATGGATAATAGGTCATTGCAAAAGTTGTTGTCACTAATAGTTGACACACCATCAGTAAATTTTCCCTAACTTTTTGCCACAATATCTGGTTAAAGCTAGACTATTTGAATTTGGAAACTAAATCAATGGCCTATCTTTTGATTGATCTGGGTCTTTAAAACAAGGAGTATTAAAATATCCCTCCATGACATCATTCATCCATGAATAAAACTCACTAGGCTGAGACTATGGGAAAGTTGCAATTTACACTGAACACTTACGAGCTGAATCATAAACTGATATAAAAATTCATGATTAATGCATAAATTGGACCCATTAATTCATTTTATGAAAGAAAAATGGTTGGATGGATAAGAAAAAAAATGAAATAATTAATTAATTTAAGAAAACCATTACCTTATGTAGGAAATGAGTTCGAAGAGAATAGATGGGGGTACTTGGTCATCATATCTGCCTTTGCTTCCCAAGTAGCTCCCTCAACTGATTGGTTTCTCCATAAAAACTTTACTAAAGCGACCTCTTTATTCTTCATCTAATGAATCTGATGATCAAGCATCTAAACTAGGAACTCTTCATAATAGAGGCTATATTCCATGTCAATTCTTTCTAAAGGGACTACTGATGTTGGGTTTCCAATGTATTTCTTCAACAAGGAGACATGGAAGACTGGATGCACTGATTTTAACTCTGTGTGCACTTCCAACTCATAAGCCACCTTTCCATATCAACTCAGAATCTTGTAAGGAACAACATAAGAGGGACAGAGCCTCGTTTACTTACCAAACCTCTTTACCCCTTTCATGGGAAAAAATTTTAAGTAGACAAAATCACCCACATCAAACTAAATCTCTTTCCTTCTCATATATTCATAGGATTTATGATTACTATAAGTAGTCTTCAGCCTTTCTTTGATAAGTTAAACCTTTTTTATTTCCTCATGCATCGAATATTTCCCTATCAAAGTAGTTTTACCATCATCGAACAAACTAATAAGAGACCTACACCTCCTACGATAAAAAGCCTCAAATAGGGCCATTTAAATATGAAAGTGGTAGTTGTTCCTGTAGGAAAAGTCAAAGGAAAGTGATCTTACCAATTGCCCTTGAAATCAATAACGTACTCCAGCAATATATTCTCTTAGTTTATAATGTTCCTCTCTGCTTAACCATCTATTTGCGGGTAAAAAGTAATACTAAGATGAATTTAGGTACAAGACCCTTCTGAAAAGTCTTCAACAATGTAGAGGTAAACTGGGTACCTCTATCTGAAATAATGGGAAAGAAAACCCCATGTAATTTTACCAAATCTTTCAAATAGATCTTAGCATAATCATTGGCTAAATCTGAAGTATTGACTGGTAAGAAGTGAGCCGAATTAGTCATTTGGTCCATAATAACAATAATAGAAACATATTGTTGACGAGTATGAGGCAACCCTGTAATGAAGTCCATATTCACTACTCCCTAGTTCCAAGTAGGAATGCTAAATTACTAAAGTATACCATTAAGCCTTCTGATGCTCAACCTTAACTTGCTAGAAATTTGGAAACTTAGCCATGAATTATGCGATATCCTTCTTCATTCCATTCCACTAATAGACTTCCCACAAATCATGGTTCATCATAGTGTATCCTGAGTTAACTAAATATTGAGAACTGATAACTTCTGCTAACATCTGTTGCCTCAAACCATCAATATTTGGAGCACATAGTCTACCCTGACAGCAAAAACACCATCTACTACTTTGGAGAAAATGTCAACTTCCTGATTTGAAACTGCCTTTTTTAATTTAAGCAAAATAGGATCTCTATCATGTTTTTTTAAGACTCTAAACTCAAACACTACCCTTGATCGAATCAACTAACTGAACTCTTATCCTAGATAGCTGATGAACCTCATGAACTAACTCTTTCTTATCATCCTCAACTTGAGCAATGCTTTTAATATATAATATTCTAAGGGTACCAACCAAGATATTGGCCTTACACAGCTAATACAAGACACTCATATCATAATGCTTCAATAACTCTAGCTATCTTATCTGATGAAGAGTTAGCTATTTTTGACTGAAAACATACTGAAGATTCTTGTGATTAGTGAACACATCAACATGAACCCCAGAGAGATAATTCCTCCAAATATTTAAGAAAAAGACAACTATTTCTAACTCGATATCATGAGTCAGGTAGTTCTTTACATAAGGTTTGAGCTATCAAAAGGATTATGGTTAAAACATACCTCGCTCTGTTAACAGGCAACAAAGATTGGCTCTAGAAGCATCACAATGTATCACAAAATCATCTAACCTCTCTAGTATAGTCAAAATTGGGGCAAAGGTGAGTCGAGTCTCCAGATCTTGAAAACTCTTCTTACAAGAATCAGACCACTAGAATTTGAATTTCTTCTAAGTTGGTTTAGACATGGGAGAGGCAATAGAGGAAATTCAATCCAGAAAATATTTGTAGTAACAGGCTAAACATAAGAAAATCCTGATATCTAATGGAGAGATAGGTTTAGGCTATCTCCTAACTACTTTGATATTTTGAGGAATGACTTGAATGCCTTCATTAGAAATAATATGAACAATGAATGCTCCTAATTTCAACTAGAATTACACTTGTTGAACTTAGTGAGTAACTGCTGATCTTTAAGATTATGCATGATAATCCTCAAATAACCGATATGTTCAACATTACTCCGATAATAAATGAGGATGTAATCTATAAAAACTCTAATGAATATGTCCAAATACTACCTGAACACTTTGTTCATTAAGTCCATAAATGCTGCAAGAGCATTCTTTATTCCAAAAGACATAACTACAAATTAAAAGTTACTTGGATATGATAGCCGAATATGAGGTCTATCATAGAAAAACAATTAGTACCCTAAATTTAGTAAAATAAGTCATCAGTCCTGTGGATGACATACTTATTCTTGATTGTGACTTTGTTCTGATGGTAGTTGATACACATTATTAGTGAATCATATTTCTTGTGCATGAATAAAACTGGAATACCCCAAGGAGAGTTACTAAAATTGATGAAAACCTTGTCTAAGAGATCTTTAAATAGCCCTTTGAATCTTATAATCTTTTTTGGAGCATTTCTATAAGGTGGAATTAAGATAGGCTAGGTATTTGAAAAGAGATCTATTCAAAAGTCATTTTCCCTCTTGATAGGAACTCCAGGCAAATCTTCAGGAAACATTTTTGGAAATAAATTCACTACTAGAACTTACTCAATACTAGAGATTTTGTAACTTGATTGTTTGACTAGGACAAGATGGTGGATGCGCTCCTCGAAAATCATTCCTCTTGCCTTACGGAAAGAGACAAACTTACCTATAGGCACTAAGGTACTACCCCTCTATTCTATGACTGGCTCACTGGAAAACAAGAACTGGACTACTTTATTTAGACAGTCAATTGATGCATAGCAAGAGTATAGCCAATTGATGCTGAAGATAACATCAAAATTAATCATGTCTAATTCTACAAAATCGACTGAAGTAACCTTTTATGATACTATAAAGGGGAAATTTATGTATACCTGTCTTACTATGATTAAGCTAGCAACTGAAGTATAAATTGAGAGGGGTTCTCCTTTGATTTTGGGACTACAACAAAAATCTAATCCTATACCAGTAACAATGCATAAACATGAAGGTGACAGACTTGAAATATACCAGTAACCATATCAGAAGAACGCTCCTACTTTTGTCGAGTCTGAAGGGCATAAAGCCTAATCTGACACTGTCTAGTGGTTACACTAGATGTGGCACCCGACTGAGTTGGGCGACCTGCTATAACAGGTGTGGAGTTAACCTGACCCTACTAACAAACATCCTTACTCTAAATTACAACTATTAGGAAATCCCTTATCTTTTGGATTGAATTTCTACACCCAAAATAAGCATCACTATCCGCCATTCACTCACCTTTGTGGTTCCTACCATATCTTCTGTTAACTGGGTTAGTGCAGCCACTCTGCCTACAACCCTAGGACATAAAGCTCGACGCCTTATCATGAGTATCCTATTTGAACTAGGGCATTGAAGCACTGGCAGAAGATGGGGTTAGGACTGATGATTTCTTATGGAACTGAGAATCATTAACACTATCTAACCATAATTATTAGAAATTGAACTACCAATTTTTTCCCTTGTATTCTCCCTTTCCTTCTCTTTGAGATTGTCCTCCTAAATCTTTTAAGCATGGACCATCAATTTGGAGATGTCTATATCCTTAATAAAAATTGTTATTCTATACTCCTTGACCATATTCGCAAAAACACCAGACACAAGCTTACTTATTCAGGAACTAGAATTAGCAACCATAGTCAGACCATAACCCACCAACTGAATAAACTTGAGTGAATAATTCTGAACGATTATTCTGCCCTACCTCAAGTAGATAAACATCTACACTTTAGATTCTCTTAACTCTAGTAGAAAGAAAATTCTATAAATCTAGTAGCAAACACATCTTACTCTACTGGCCCTGCATCTATACCTCTATCTGCCTTCTACTGAATGAACCAAGTATGAGCCACCTATTACACTTAGTAACCAGACAGGTGAGAACTCTCAATAGAAGTAACACCCATGATATCCATCACCTTTTGAACACTATCTAAGATTTTTTGTTAATCCCTTTAAGACATAGACCCAAAGAATGCTTGAGGATCCATCTGTGTAAAGAACCAAATTTTAGTTCTAGCCATATTTACTAATGGGTTTGATAGGGAAACACCTTACTAGTTATTCGGAGTAATCATAGATTAGGCAAGAACTATGAAAGCATCCCTAAACTCAGCATGCCAGACTTGCTCATTCAGAGTATTTTAAGAACTAGTGGTGATCCTTATTGGTTCCCATTCATCCTTATGTTAGTTATTTTAGGGGCATTATTTGTAAACGGATAGAGAATGATTTAGAATAGAAATTTTAATAGATTTAACTCTAAAGCATGACATAAATAAGAAAGAAGTGAGACCTTTCTATAGTGTTTTGTAGCCTCTCGCTTATAATTGTGGCACGCTTCACACCCATGAACAATACTATATCTAATGCTTATTTAAGACACTTTAAACTTAATTCTCTGATACCATGTTTGTCATGACCTGAGACTACCCCCTAATCGTAACTTGATACTTAGAGTCATAATTGAACTAAAGCCAATCCATGGTATGGAATATTTCTAAGAATACTAAAACTAAGTAAAGCAATAATGCACAGAAGATAAACTAAAGTAACTGAAAGAAAGTAGTTATAATGAAATTCTTAATATCATCTAACAATGGAAATAAAACTACTCGACAATCAACAGACTAAAATTCTAAACGTCTTCATAAAAGCCTCTACTCATAATAAATTATTTGGACAAAATCCCAACTAACTCCAACTGATTCAAATAAAAAGGAAATGTTTAGAAAAACAACATATAACTAGTTCTTGAATAATGAGAACTCACTAAAATTTGTTACTGGATGTGGTGTGGGCATGTAGTACATGTTTTCTAGGTATTGAAGGTCTGAACCTATATTATGAGAAAATACAGTGCAAAGAAGTATGTGGTCAGTATTTTGAATGTACTGAATTTGTGAGATGTGAAAATTTGCTAACATAAACTAAAAATGAATGCATGGACATGTAAACTGAATGTAAAACAAAGTATACCATGTGCCAGATGAAACATAATACCGAATAACTGAATATCTGAATACTTGGTCAAGAATAACTTAACTGACCATAAAGTAAAAATGAACGGAGGACTGCAAGAGCTAACAATAACTAAAATACCCCAACCTGAACGAATCAGGGTCTATCCTATAACCCTAGTTTGAAAGGTGATAATAAGTTGCCAAGGTTTCCAACATTAGATCTCTTAGATCCACTAAACTTATTTCTTTAAGCACTAGGGTGATCATTCTCAAATGGCAGGTGACCCTTTATAATCTTCTGTGGCACTATAGTTCTGAAATTTAGGGACTTCTACTAAAGGTCTCAGTCCTTAACAAAAAGGTTAGCCTTCATTCCTGTATTCACTCAGTGCTAAGTATAACACCCATCTGATTGACATTGAAAACTTATATATTTATATATATATACACACTAAATTTGATAAAGTCTAGAAAATAATAATATATGTACAATTCAAATGCTTAAAACATTTCAACTTGTTCATGTATGAAATCCTAGGTATTGGGTGTTCATAACCCACCAAATTGTCTAACGCAATTGAACATGATAGTAATTTAAAGATATTCATAGAATTGAATTTTACAAAACCTATCCCAAGCTCAGTAATTTATCAACAAAAAGGAAATTCAAGATGGTGGTCATGGGAAGATGCAAATCCTGTGAAAAAAAATTTCTCTTTGTTTATTTACACAAAAAAACTGAAGGAATTAAGTAAACTAATTTTTGGCAAGGAACTCAATTCTTGTACGGAAAATAAAATTGTGGATTTTGAGAAATCTTTGGGACTCAATGGGTGGAAGGGACCCATTGATGAAATCCCACATACCTGAAGTGAAAGCCTTTGAGAAAAATCTTTGGAATTTGAGCTTGTTCTTGAGAAACCCTGACTTGCTTTTGGAGATAAGAGAATTGATTGTATTCATATTATAGATTGATTTTTTGACTAAATGGTGAATTTAGGTTTATATATCACTCTTAGGGAGTCCCAAATTCCGTGGGTTACGATTAAAAAGATAGGAAAAAAACTAAATAGTCATTTTTAAATCATGCAGTAATTTCTGGGGAGACGTCATCAAAACTTGGGTAACAACTTGTTACGACTAGTCATAATTCATTGTTTGAGTCATGACCTGAGGTTTGGAGTTGTAAGTCCCTTCTGTTATGACAATGACTCACCTTCTAATAACTAGTTAGGTATGATAACGGGGTCATTAGAGGAAGTCATAGTCTGATACATGAGTTCTAGATTTCTTTTGTTATGATGATGGGTCTACCTAATGACTCTTTAGGAATGGTAATGAGTCATATGCAGGACTCACCACCACTGAGCTAAAATCTAGGATCTTTCACTATTGTGGCAATGACTCCACATAATAATTCATTATGACTGATAATGAGTTATTGTCAGAGTCATTAACTGTAGTAGGAAATTTTCCCTAACTTTTTACCATGATATCGGATTAAAGAGAAACTATTGGAATTTGGAAACTAAATCAATGTCCTACATTTTGGTGGATCTAGATTTTTAAACTAGGTGTATTACAATTTGGTACCATAGAAGACATCAAAAAATAATGCTTTTTTGACTATACATTCAGCTTCCTATCCATCATCCTATTCAACAAGTTACTAGGCTGTAGGGGAACAATCTCATTTTTCTCGTTTGAAGTCACAATGATTTTGCCCTTTTTTGCCACAACTTTCATCAAACTCACCCATATATTTTTGATAATAGGAAAAACTATACCAGCATCAAACCACTTAATAATATCCTTCTTATCTACCTCTTATATAGTTGAATTAAGTCTAGTTTAATGCTTAATGCTAGAAACACAATCTAGCTTATTTTTGATTTTATTTGTGCAAATTTTAGGTGGAATCCCAATGATATGAGGAATATATTACAAAAATCTTAAACATTTGCAGCATATATACTAGAGTCTCAACCAACCACATAACCAAATCAGTTGCAATAATAACTAGAAAACTATTGTTAGCTCTAAAGAATGCATAATAAAGATGGGATGGAAGAGCTTTGAGCTCTAAAACAAGGGGCTCCATAATAAAAGGCCTAGCCGATGGGGTCACTCTATTATTCAAATAAATATCTAACATATTTGGTGCAAAGATGTAGGAATCTGAACCAACTGGTGCACTTACTATCTCATCCTAACCATTAATATCACTATTTTTAAAATCACGATACCTACTACTAGAGCTTCAACTTAAGTCTCTCCTTAATGAATGCTATAAATTTATTATCATCGACTACATCAATCACAAATATCACATGAATGTCTCATGTGTGCTTTGTTGATATGAATACAATTAATTTAACTTACTCAGGGTTAAGCCAAAACTTTGTCTTCCAAGTCTCTATATTAACCAATACTTCCAAGTCTCAAGGAATGGTCTCCCCAAGATAATGGAAACTTTAAAATCAACATTCCTATCAATGATCACAAAATTAACTAGAAAAATAAAAGATAATGCCCTCATGAAAACATCACATAAGATCCCTACTTGCTTGTTTACGATATGATCCTCCTTAAAGAGTCTCATCAAAGTCAATTTGGATGACCTCAACCCCAACTGTTTATAAACTACTAGTGGGATTAGATTAATTCTAGCACCCACATCCAAAAAATCTTTAGTAAAGTTGAAAAAGCCAATTCTATATCTAATAGTGAAGCTCTGTTTTTCTTCTTCTCACCTAGAGCTCCAGAAGTTTTTTAAATACAGTAGTGCAGTTTGTCAGTGAGCTCAAAACTCACAGTCCTTTTATTTGTCACCAAATCCTTTATGAGCTTTACGTAATTGAACATTTGCTTATGTGCGTCAACTAAAGGGACATTTATCAATAATTTATTCAACATTGAGATGAACTTGTTATACTTTCCCTCATTATCTCTCTTCTTTATTATTTGTGGGATAAGAGAAGGATATCATGGAATGGGAGTCAATATTTTCATGATTTGTTTTTCTTTTTCTTATTTTTACATAGCATTCTTTTTTTAGAATCTGAAATCATTTTAGAACATTAATATCGTAAACTAGATTTTTGGATTCAACTATTTTATAACTAAAAATTTACGTATCCAAATCATTCATAGTAACCGTGGTCATGGGTGTATCAGTAGTTGTCTTACCATTGCTAGTAGTGATCACCAAGCAATGACCATCATTTTTTAGATTTCAGCTTTTGTTGCTTGGAAGTGTATCTTGTCGATGTAGATTCATTGTGGCTAAAATCTGACCGAACTGCTACTCATGTTGCTTAATTATTGTATCATATGATTTAACTTTCTGACACATTTTTGAAGTATCTTCTCTAAAATCCTTAAGGAAGTCTTTAGTCTTCTCTACACCATTTACCTCATTATCAAACATATATTTCCTCTTTAAATTACTCAAGTTATCATCATGATTCCCACATGGAACATAAAGTCGACTTTTGTGTTATTAATCACGCTTTCTTTTCCAATCAACATATCTTCCTCTACTTTTATCTCTATACGTGGACTCATTTTAGTTATTGGCTTTGTAGTAGTTTCAACCTTTGTTTCCTTGACAATACCACGAATTGTCTTGATTAAATCCTTAGACTTTGACTTGGAAACTGCGACTTGATCATCTAGATATTTATCCTTCTTCTTTGAATGAGAGTCATCATGTCTAGGTTCCTTACTTTGAAAACCAACCATATTCACCTTTTCTGCCCCAACTACTAAAATCTATTTTGTGAATAAACTGAATTTTGTCCTCAGTTATGCTAACTGGTGATGTTGAACTTTGTTCCTACTGTAAATGATGGTGGAATAATGGAACCTATTTTAGTTGCCTTATGCAAGTATAGATCATCCTATGTATCATTAAACTAAGGAACATACTGCTAGGGGGCTATTGACCCTTATTCGTTCTCTGTCTATTTTGTTCCTTAAGTATGGCTAGATGGGATGCTTCTACTTGTCTTGCACATTCTTTCCTTACTAGCTTCATGTCTGCTTCTTGCCTTGCATTCTTTTCCAAAACTAGTCAAGCAGTGGTTTTCTCTACTATTTCCTGAATTCCTAGGTTTTATACCTCTTTGTTTAGAACTCCCTCATCATGAATTTCTTTTTTAACCATTTTTCTTCTTCTAGTTCTTAGATCCTTTCAATATCAACATCAAGTGAAATTAGTGTATTACCTTGACTTTGAGTGTTGGGCATTCACCGATGTTCACCCGAGAAATAACAAAAAAGGTAAAATTAAGAATTAGAAACCAACTACAAGGCAAAAACAATCTATAAACTCGACAATCGTATTCTCCAACAATAGTGCAAAAATATGATATCACCAAATGATATCAAACAAAATATGAAAATAAAGTATGGAAATAAAAAAAAATAAAGAAAATATAGTAGATAGACTTATGAACATGAAATTTAAGAAACCAAAGGTATATTAAACCAGTAATATCCGATGTTTAAGATAGTACAACAATCTTAATGTAACTCCCATGGAATACACCCTAAACACCACAAGATGCTTACGGTCCTAAGAGACCATCAGCTATCCCATGAGGTAGTACTGTTGTGAACACTGAATAAATCAGATAATATAAAAGCATGTGTAAAATTTAACAAAAAATCCCATAATGTTTTAAATACTAAAACATGCAATTAAAATCATAGTTCTAAACGCTTCTAAAAATAAAACTGAGAAGAATAATTATAAAAACTGGTAAACTAACAAACTCTCTGAATTTGTCTGGAAAGGCTCTAAGTTACTGAGGAGTTGATGGGAAAAGCCCCTAACTAAATTCGATTGACTACTGAGATGAAAGACTGAGATAAATAGAAACGGTTCTCAATATATGAGGACTTACCACTGCTACCGTTATTGATGCACTTGAATGTATAAGTATGGTTAGGAACCTGAGCATTCAAAAGTATGATATGAGACATCATAATGCAAGAAATGAGTATGTTATTAGTACTTTGAATGTACTGGTATATCAGATAATGTTAAGATAAAATATATAGGTTATTTGCATGAGATAATAACTAACTAAAGAGCATGAGATAACTGATTATGAATGCATTAAAGCCATAAAAATCTGAGAATACAAGACCAAACATTAGACAAGATTCTGATATGTTCTGTAAATTGAAATAGTAAAAACCTGATATTGAATAACTAATAGTTGTATGCTATGGTCAAGCAAACCTGGAACTGAGATCTATAATGAATATTTTTTTGAGACTATGGGAGCTAGTTACAAGCGACATGCCCTAATGTACTATCAGGGTTTAACCTGCAACCCAGTTTGAAGGGCGTCAGTATCGTTCCATGTGTACTAACATTGGTCGTGTGGATCCACTAATTAGATATCTCGAAGGACGATGTGCCTAATTGACGTGGACCCCTCAAAGTCTATGGTGGCATTGTAGGTCTGGAACCTAGGGACTGCTACTAATGTCTTATGACTACTGACGGTGGAGACAAGTGTCTCATGCCTACTGATGAGGGAGACGCCATCCCTACATTTACTCAGTGCTATGTTTACTCAAAACTGAAAGACACTGATTACTGGACTGAATTGAGATTAATTAGACTAACAACTGACCATATTACTGACTGAATGATGTTGCTCATGGTATGACTAAAATCATTCTATAGATGCTGAAAACTAGGTCAACAGCTATATTTCGGGTATTCATAAACCCTAAGAGTAAATAGCAATAACAATAGGAACATACTGAAGCTTTGAAAATATAGTAAGTAGTCATTGTTCAAAATGAAGTCATTTAGGAATTTCATCAAACTCTTGAAATTCAAAAGCTTAAGCATGAGTACAGTCAACATATGTGATTCTAACATAATTTAAATACTAAAATTGTGGATTTAGGATTTAACATGTGAACATCATCATTCAAACGTGTCAAGGACAATTTTCAATGAAAACACATGGTAAACATAATTTGTAATCAAGATTCATAATAACTAATAATAACATGTAAAAATCATGCCTTTAAACTTGAAAATAGATTCTTGGACCCCATGGGTTAAAAGAACCCATGAATGAACATCACACATACCTTAATTGATGAATTAGTGAAAGAACTTAGTGGTTTCTTGAAGTTTGAGCTCTAATTTTTATGAGGCTAGGATTTGTTCTTGAGACAGAATTACTTTATTTTGAGAAAATTTTCATTAAAAGATGACAAATAATGCTTTTGGGACTCTTTATCATGTGTTATGGATCAATTGGGTGAAGGAAAAAGACACAATTACCCTCAGAAAAATAGAATCAAAAGCAAGAAAAATAGGGGCAAGCGCTCGGGCTCTGTGCCGGAGGTCTAAGCCTTATGCCACGAGCTCTACTGCGGGCACTCCAATAGTGGGTCAAGCCCTGTGTTATGTTCCGATTTCAGAGATCTACTATTTTGTATCTCCAAATATGCCCTTACACTCGTCCGAAATTCCAAAACTTACTCGAGATGTTCTATCAACAACTCCGATCAAGAATTAACTTTCCAATGCTAAGAAGGTTGGAAATAAAATCATCAAAGTTTTAGGGCTTTAGAAATGACTAAGTCCTAACACTTAGTGAAATTTTCTAACTCTTGGGCCTCTTTTACCTACAATGGTGCACTAAATTCTGCTAGGATCTTTTGGGTGTTAGAATATCTCCCCCTGGGAACATTCGTCCTTGAATGAGATTGATTAAGCTGAGAATATTAAGGAAATAAGGTTATATACTATTATGCATGACCAAAAAGATGATCACATGACTGAAGCTGAAACATAACGAATGACTGATCTGATATATGAATGCATGTAATGAAATAAAGATTATTACATGGCTGGAACTAAGACTTGAAAATAGAAAACCTATGGAGAACTGTTACCTTAAGTTGTGTATATGTTTGCAGAGAACAGATGAGGGTACTTGGTTCACATATCTGGGTCTACTTCTCAAGTGGCTACCTCAATGGACTGATTCCGCCAAAGGACTTTAACCAAGGAAACTTCTTTGTTCCTTAGCCTACCAATTTAACGATGAAGGATATCGACTGGGTTTTCTTTGTAAGAAGGCTATCCTTTACATCTATACTTTCTAAAGGAACAACTACTACTGGGTCAGCAATACACTTCTTCAACAGGGAAACATGGAATACTAGATGTACTGTTGCCAAATCTGGATGCAACTTAAGCTCATACGCTACCTTCCCATAATGACTCAAGATCTTTTGAGGGCCAACATATCGGGCACTGAGTTTCTACTTCTTGGTAAATCTCTTCACTCCCTTCATGGGAGATATTTTCAAATACACAAAATCCCAAATTGTAAACTTAACATCTATCATACACACATCTGCATAGGATTTCTGACGGTTTTGGGTTGTCTTAAGCCACTCCCTAATAAACCAAACTTTCTCTATCGCATCAAATACCAAATCTAGTTCTACCAAAATAGCCTCAACTGATTCAAACAAATTGATAGGAGATCTACATCTCCTCCCATAGAGTTCCTCAAAATAGATCCATCTGAATACTAGAGTGATAACTGTTATTGTAGGCAAACTCTATCAATGATAAATGATCATCCTAGCTAGCCTTAAAGTCGATAACACAAGATTTCAATATTTTCTCTAGTGTCTTAATGGTCCTCTCCTCCTGACTATATGTCTGAGGGTGAAAAGCAACAATGAGATGAACTTGGGTACTGAGCCCCTTCTGAAAATTCTTCCAAAAGTGAGAGGTAAATTGATTATCTCTATCAAAAATGATAGACAACTGCATACAATCTAACAAACTCTCTATTATATAGTTTGCCATAGTCCTCGACTGTATAGGAAGTATGAACTGGTAATAAATTAGGTTGATTTTGTCATTCTGTCTACAATAACCCAAATTGAGTCATGCTGATGATGCGAATGGGGCAACTACTTTAACTTAACTAGACTGTGATCCCTATCTTTCTTTTCTTTCACTTTAGCAACCAAAGAAGATTCTGAACTATTCTCAAGCCATATACTACCCTTAGCTAAATCAACCAACGAACACCTAACCTAGCCAACTAATGAACCTTCTAAACTAACTTCTTTTTATCATTCTTAACATGAGCAACACTACCCATAGGAAACCTACTAAGGGTGTCTTCGACCATATTTTCCATCCCTGGATGATACAACACACTCATATTATAATCTTTCAACAATTCTAACTACTCACTCTGACAAAGATTCAAATCTTTCTATGAAAACACATACTGTAAACTTTTGTGATTTGTGAACACATTAACATGAACCTCATACAAATATTGCCTCCAAATCTTTAAGGAAAACACAACAGATGCAAATCAAGATCATGGGTAGGATAATTCTTTTCATAGGGTCTAAGATGTCTAGAGCCATAGGATATGACCTTACCTCTCTGCATCAAAACACGACCCAAGCCAACACTTGAAGCATCACAGTAAACAACATAACCATCTGAACCATCTAGCAAGGTTAAAACTTGGGCTAAGGTGAGTCGAGTCCTCAACTCCTGAAAATACTTTTCACAAGAATATGATCTCTAAATCTTTACTTTCATTTGGATCAATCTAGACATGGGGGTATAATAGACAAAAACCCTTTAACAAACCATCGGTAATAGCCAGCCAAACCTAAGAAATTCCTAATATTAGGTGGAGCACTGGGTCTAGGCTAGTTTCTCACTACTTTCGTCTTTTGAGAATCAACTCTAATGCCATCATCAAAAAGAATATGGCCAAGGAAAGCTACTAATCTTAGAAAAAAGTCACACTTACTTAATTTAGTGAACAACTAATGGGCTCTATGAGTTTGCAATACTATTTTGAGATGTTCTAGATGATCATTTTCACTACGGGAATAGACAAGAATATCTTCAATAAAGACTATAAAGAACATGTCTAAGTATTGTTTGAACACTTAATTCATCAAGTCTATGAAAGATACCAGAGTATTTGTTAGACTAGAGGACATAACTAGAAATTTGAAGTGACAATACTAGGTCCTGAAAGCCATTTTAAAAATGTCACATAACTAACTTTGAGCTGATGATAGCCAGATCTGAGGTCTATCTTAAAGAAATAATTGACACCCTAAAGTTAGTTGAACAATTCATCAACTATGGGGAGTGGATATTTATTCCTGATTGTGATTTTGTTTAGCTTACGATAATTGATGCATATTCTAAGAGAACCATCATTCTTTCGACCCAAAAAGATTGGAGCACCCATGGGGAAACACTAGGTCTAATAAATCCCTTGTCTGGATATTTTTTAGTTGTTCTTTCAACTCCTTAAGCTCAGCTGGACCAATTTTGTAGGCTGTAATATAGATAGGATAGGTATCTATAAGAAAGTCTATTCGGAAGTCAATTTCCCTTTCAAGAGGAACCTTAGAAAGGTATTCAGGGAAAACCTCTAGAAATCCCCTCACTACTGAAATTGACTCGAGATTGGGAGTCTCAAAATTAGATTCTTTGACTCAAACAAGATAGTAAACACAACGCTTAGATATTATTTTTCTCGCTCTAAGGTACCAAACAAGTTGACCCCTAAGAACTGAAGTACTACCCTTCTATTCAATCAATGTTTCTTCAGAAAACTAAAACTGAATAACTCTGTTTCAACAGTCAGCTGAAGCATAGCATGAGTAGAGCTAATCCATGCTATGAATGACTTCAAAATTAGTCATTCCAAACTCCACAAGATTAACTAAAGTGACTTTCTGGGATATTGTGACTAGGCAGTTCCCATATACCTACTTGGCTATAACAGAAACACCTACTAGGGTCGACACTTAAAAGGATTCTTCTATAGTTGCGAGACTGACTCTATAATTAACAGAAATATAAGGGGTTATAAAAGAGATTAAAGCCTCGAGATCTAATAAAGCATAAATATGTAAATGAAAGACTTGTAACATACCCGTAACTATATCAGGAGAACTTTCCTAATCCTAGCGGTACTGGAGAGAATACAATCTATTCTGGTACTAACAACTGGTAACATTGGAAGTGGCGCCCTGCTTAGTTAGGCAACCTGATGGTGCTGCTAAGAGTTAGCCTGACCTTTCTGGTGATCATTTCTACCTTTCCACATACTTGTTGGGCACTCCCTAATACTGTGGCCTGGCTTGACACATCAAAAAAATACACCATTGCTAGACCTACACACAACTTGATAATTTCTACTACACTCCTGGCAATGTAGATTAGTTTGAAGACTATTCACACTCCCCTACGTCTTAGATCCTGGAGCCCTATCCTGGTTACCATTTCTAAACTTTGGTAATAGAGCACTAGCTGAGGATGGAATTGGGGCAATAAATTTCTGATAGAATTGAGGACAGTTACCACCTTCCGACCTCAGTTGAGTAAAGTTTAAACTACCTATCCTAGCCTTTCTATTATCCCTTTTCTCTCCTAAGAATGTTGTTCCTTGATCTGCTGAGCATCGACCATCAACCTAGACAAGTCCATCTCCTTAATAAATATCATATTCCTATACTCTTTAACCATGCTATTAGCTACACCAAAGACAAACTTACTCTTCCTAGACCTATTATCAAACACCAAATGAGGAGCATACCTTGCCAACTAAGTAAACATAAGTGCTTACTCCTTTACACTGATACTACCTTGCGTAAAATTAACAAAATCAATCACCATAGCTTTTCTTAACTGTAAAGGGAAGAGTTTATCTAAATATATATAGCAAACTCCTCACATTCTACAGGCCCTACATCTGTGCCTATATCCTCTTCCACTTCTTAAACTAGGTATGAGCTACATCCTGCAACTGGTAAGCAACCAACTCTGCACCTTCACTGGAATTTATCCCCATAATATTTGTTAACTTCTTAATAATGTCAAAGAACTTTTGTGGATCCTCATCAGACTTGGATAATAAAAATAAAATAGGATTCATTTGGGTAAAATCTTGAATCCTGGCTGCACCATTATTAGCCAATTTATTGGCTGAAATAGCAGCTAGCTGATTGTTCTAAGGCTCTACTAAATGGGCTAAAGTAGTGAATGTAGCGCTAAATTTAGCATGAGATATATACTTATTTAGGGGATATTCCTAATGGGAGGCAGTGCAACCTGATTCTCGTTTCTTCTTCCATTAGTCTTCATGGGAGGCAAGTTTTGTAAATAAAATGAAGATTGAATGATAAAGAGAGTTTAAATAGAGCTCATGATCTTTGGTACAACATAACCACTAAAAGAAAGGACACTTTTCCTAAAAAGCCTTGTATCCTCTTTTCTATAAGTGTGGCACGTTTTACACCCATACACTAGACTCTACTCAATACTTCTTTAAGAATTCATAAGACACTATAAAACCTGAGGCTCTGATACAACATTTTGTAATGCCCAAAAAATACACCCTGGATGCCACACGGTGCTTACGGTCTCGAGAAACAACAAGCTAATCTATGAGCTAATACCTTCTGTGGCACTGAATAAAAAAGAAAACAAAATAGCATGTGCAGAATTAGACTAAAAATGCTATAAGGTTATTAATACTAAAACATCTGATTAAAATCATAGTTTTTAAAATGTCTTAAAACGATAGTGAGAAGACTGATAATAACAACTAGTAAATTGACTAACTGTTCAAAATAGTCTGAAAAGCCTCTAACTGATTGAGGAGTTGATGAGAGAAGCCCCTAACTATTTTTGACTTACTATTGAGATGAAAGACTAAGATAAACATAAATGGTCCTCGATAATGAGGACTTACCATTGGTACTGCTACTGATGCACTGGAATGCCTAAGTATGATTGAGAACCTGAGAATCTGAACCTATGATATAAGACATCATAACATAAGATAAAAGTATGCGGTTAGTACTTTGAATGTACTGGTATATGAGATAAGGATAAGATGAAATGTATGGGTTATATGCTCAAGATAATAACTGACTGAATAGCATGAGATAATTTACTATGAAGGCATAAAAGTGGTAAAAATCTGAAAATGCATGCCCAAGCATGAGCTATGATTCTGATATTGTCTGTAAACTAAAATACTAAAATACTGATACTAAATAATTGATAGATGTATGCTATGGTCAAGAAAATCTAGAACTGAACTCTATATTGAGACTATGGGAGCTAGCTGTAACCGACATACCCTAATATATTATGAGGGTCCAACCTGTAAACCCAGTTATAAGGGCATCAGTTCCATCCCACGGGTACTAACATTGGCTATGTGGATCTACTAATCTTATTTCCCAAAGGACTACGGTGTTATTCCTAACTGATGGAGGCCTCTTAAAGTCTACGATGATGCCACAAGTTTGGAACCTAGGGACTACTACTAACGTCTCATGCCTAGTGACAGAGAAAAAATATGCCTCATGCCTACTGATGGGGGAGGTGCCATCCCTATATTCACTCAGTGCTAAGTGTTACTTCCAACTAAAAGACACTGATTACCGGACAAAACTGAGACTAATTGGACTAACAACTGACCATATTACTGACTGAATAATATTGCTCATGGTATAATTGAAATCATTCTATAGATACTGAAAACTAGGTCACAACTAAATTTTGGGTATTCATAACCCCTAGGACTTCATAACAATAACAATAAGAACATATTGAAGCTTTGAAAACATAATAAGTAGTCAATGTTCAAAACCCAATCATTTAGGCATTTCATCAAACACTTGAAATTCATTGGCTTAAGTATGAAAATAGTTAAAACATGTGATTCAAATATAATTGAAATAATATAATTATGGATTTAGGATTTAACATATGAACATTATCATTGAAACATGTCAAGGTTAATTTCTAATGAAAATACATGGTAAACATAATTTTTAATCAAAATTCATAATAATTTCATGAAGATAACTCTTAATAAAATGTAATAATCATGGCTTCGAACTTGAAAATGGTTTTTTGGAATCCATAGGTGAAAAGACCCCAGGAATGAACATAAAACATACCTTAATTGATGAATTAGTGAAAGTTCATGGTTGTTTCTTTAATCTTTAGTTTGAATTTGAAGATGATAGAGTTTGTACTTGAGAGAGAATTACTTTCTTTTGAGAGAATTTTGAGTAAACGATGACAAATAATGTTTTTGAGACCCCTAATCATGTGTTATGGATCAATTGGGTAAAGGAAAAAGACCCAATTTTCCTTGGAAAATGGAATCAAAAGCTAGAAAAATAGGGGTGGATGATGAGCTAGGGACCGTGGGCTCTGGACTAGTAGTCTAAGCCACGTGTCACGGGCTCTGCTGCTGGCACCCCAGCAATGGATCAAGCCCTACGCCGCAGGCCCATTCTGGGGAGTCTACTATTTTGTGTCTCCAAATATGCCCTTATGCTGGTCCAAATATTCCAAAACTTACCAAAGATGTTCTATTGACAACCCTGATCATGAATCAACTTAAAAATTAATTTTTCAATATCGAGAAGGTCAAAAGTAAAATCATCAAAGTTTAGGGGCTTTAGAAATGACTGAGTCCTAACACTTAGTAAAATTTTCTAACTCTTAGATCCCTTTTACATAACATGATGAGATGAATTGAGCCAAAATCTTACGGGGTCTTACACTAACTCCTACAAAGTCTGATAGGAAATGAATCCACACACAGTTAATATTTCTATACAAATTAAACAACACTCCTAATATTCAAAATACACTCTTAAATGTGTAAGTTTCATCCAAAATCATCAAAGTAAGAAAATAGGAAATTCTATCTACTCTTATCCATGGCCAATTTATTACATAATGGCCTAAAAGTGACCCTAAACCCAAATAGACCCAAAAAAAAAAACTAAAGGCCTATTTGGGTGATACGATCTTCAATACTCCAAGCCTTCACCCAAACACGTCCTTTCTCCCATAATGTTACTGTATCTTGGTTCCTTTGGTGTTAACCATGAAGTATATATCTTGAAGACTGGAGCTGATTTAACTTATATCATCCTTCCCTTCATTAAACAATCAAATAATCAGAGGGCCAAGGGTAAAATCAATAGTGAGTACAACAGTTAATCAACACTCTAAATTGCTCACTCTTATGGTATAAACAAGTATCAACATGTTTCGTAAGGATGATATACTCAAATTAAAATACTGATACATTTCTATACAAAATACCTTGATAAGGGGGGAAATATAAAAGAACATAGAATCCAGAAAACATCACATGTTATTCCATTTTAAATCTATATTTCCTAAAGTCCATCTTCCCATTAAAGTTAAGTCTCATGAACACTCCCATGGCTAAATGCTAAGTCATAAATTATGTTTCCCCAAGTCAAGATTCCACCCAAAGAACTAGATATTCTTAATAATAAAATTATTCCCAATGCATCACCAACATCAAATCCCAAGGAATCTCCTGAACAAGTCAACAAGGATATTTAATTTATGCTCACCATATGATCAAATAGTAACAACGAGAAAATAAGATCACATGAATTATAGAATAGAGTTATTAGTATACCTACAATATAAGAACTTCACCTCCATGTCTTTAGAAAGCCCAAGAATAAGAACAAGCCACAAATTTATACGATCTTTGTAGACAATACAATATATGACTTCATACCATGTTGGTGTTTCGTGAGATATGGGTCCATTATATTCCTCTACAATAATCTCCTTTGATGGGTTTTAAAATACAAGATAATCAGATAATTATGTTTATTAAGATGGGCATTTTTACCTATAAACTCATTTGCCCTATGCCAAGCCTTAACAAATTTTCACTTATCATCTTAACCAAACATCGAGTTGGGTATCTAACAACCAGCATACTCTAAATGGTTTACTATGTCAAATCAAAGAACTATCTATAGGCATGGGCCAGTACAATACCTATTTTACCTAATGGTGCCACTATCATAAGAAAGCATACTCTCTACAGAAACATATGCAATATCATAAGCATACAGAGAGTGTAATGACACTTTAGCTCATATTTTATATTTCTATTTATTTTTTCCATTAGATCCTTTAAATATCTTAACCAAGTCATTTATGACTTACTAGAGTTGACAGTTCAGTTATAAAGTACCTCGTTTGGTGTTTAGAGCCACTTCCTTATATAGAAGTCTTCATTGGTTTCAAATGGCTATCGAGTGAAAAACATTTGTAAAACAATCCCTATTGAGAATTTTGAATAATACAAGAGCTTTATAATACCTTTTTAAGAGTAGGTAGACCTTTGGTTTGGATTCTAAGACACCCGAGCTCATTTTAACCCTCTGGTCGAAAAGCTGAAAAATTTGTAATATGGGCGTGGGATACACATTTGGTATAAACTACCTCGGATAGAAAATATGAGTGCACTAACTTATTTTGAAAGTCAAATTTGGTGTAGTTACCTAGTTCATTTTTGTATAAAGGATTTTGAATGAATCTCAAGCACCCGATCGAGCCAATTTTGGACATGACAAATCTAGTGTATCAATAAATATGGTGCCAACATGATTGAAAATCTATGTGCAATAGATATTCCATGATCATTAATGGGTGTCACAATCATGACTCATCTGATAGATGAGAGTTACCATGATCTCGTGGCCTCATACCGGATGATTGTCGAGGCCCTGGATTGGGTATAAAATGACCACTTTTCCATTATTTTGGGCAAATGTCATTATTCTTTTATGAGAAAAAAACCTAAATAGTGTGTTATCTTAAAATTAAAGCTATTGGGAACTTGGAAAGCAATATTAACATTTATTTTTTCAATTATATTTTGGTTTAAAGTAAGAATTTACCTTTTTCTTTGTGAAATTTCTTGATTTATTGCTCAAAAACATAAATGTAGAGCTTGCCTTAGAATGTATTATAGGGTTTTAGAAGAGGGATCTTTTACCCACTTATGTCAAGATTAATGATTCATTCTCTTAGACCCTTATACACTTATTGAATACTTTGATAAAAACCCTTGAGGCAATATTGAGGAATCTTGGTACTGAATGGTTATAGTGATGATGACATTTGAAAAAAATGCTTATGGCCTATTTAAAATAGATTATTAATTAAGTTATGATGAGTTATTGAATATGCTATACAGTAGGTCCATGATTATATTGTGGATTTAGCCATTAGTTAGGCTATTATTTGGGCCATTGACTATTCTATACCACATACTTTTGATCATGGTTAATAATTATGCTAGTAATAATTTTAGAAAGCATTCCTTAAGACAATGTTAGTAATTTTGATGATAATTATGCTAGAAGTCCTGCTTATTGATTATATAGAAAGATAACAAATTTATTATACTAAAATTCATGATTTAGATTGTGATTATTAGCCATGTTGAATAATTATGCTCATGATTGTGCTATTATATATTTTACTTATTATGCTATTGGCACTTATGACATTGATTATACGTGCCCACTTATATTTTGGAAGATGATGTTGATATTCATGCCCGACAAGGCCAAAGGTTGGTTATGATGATATTAATACCTGGCAAGGTTGGAGGATATTATGATGATCTATTGATACCCAGCAAGGCCTGAGAATGATGAAGATATATATATATATATATATATATATGTACCTAGCAAGTCTGGTGGATATTATGAAGATAAATTAAAACCCAACACGACTGAAGGATGATTCTGATGATGTATGGATACCTGACAGGGATTCAGGATGATTTTACTGATTTGCCTATGCATATATCTAGTGGTTCAAGTCGGGATACACCCTATGTTAGGCAATTATATATATATATATATACATACATATAGTTTTATATGTATTTTGTATGTGACATTGATGTTAGTAATGTTATGTAAATCCTAAATGAGTTTATTATGATAATTATTGGACTTGTGTGGTTTAGTGATAAATGATCAATATGTGGTATAGTTTATGCTTAGTGATGAATAAGGATTAGTGGTGGATATTGCTAAGTGACTAATCATGACTAGTTGATAATTAAGGATTAGTTGGCAAATGGTGATTATTTAATAAATGATGTTAGTTGATAAATGGTATTAGTTTATAAATAATGGTTATCTAATGTATGAAATTTATGGATATTTGGAGAATAGTTGTTAAATGATGGCTAGAGGCTATATGATGACTTGTAATTAAAGTGATTAGTTAATAAGTGATTGCTAGCTCAAAAATTAGTAATTAATGATTATCAATGATGATTTTGTTAAATTATTATAGCATTATGCAATATGGGTATATTGTCAAATATTTGTAAATTGTTAAATTTGATAAATGACTAATTGATGATAATTTTGGGAGGATGGTTAAATAACCATGAAAGTTAGCTATAATGTTGGTTGATTGCTTTTTTCTTTGGTTGAGTGTACTCTCCAGTGGTATGGGTAGCCGTGATAAGTTCTTTACTTTTCTGCACCAATTGGCATATGGGAGCAAAATTGTAATTTGTGGTTTCTTATGTTAATGCTTTATAATATGTTATTATTCCGAATTCTTTACTTATCTTGTTTGAACGGTGATTGGCATGTGTTGATGCCTTATGTGGTATTTTTATTCTTATTTTACTACTTAGTATGCACATCGATGTTAAAGATTATTCAGGTTCATTTTTGTACCTTGAATTAGTTATGTTACCTTGCATTTTATCATATTTATGTCATGTTTTAGCTTGTCAGGTGATGATGCCTACTTAGTACCCATTGTTTTGGTACCATACTACACTTCTGTACCTTTTTTGTGCAGATCCATGTACTAGCAATTGTCACTGATAGTATTTCATGCATTAACTAATTTTCGAAGATAGGGTGAGCTCTTTAAGTTAGAGTCACCCATTTTACTCTATCTTATTATCAAATTTTGGTTTTGAGACAAATGTATTTGTTATCCTAGACTTTGAGTTATATTGATACTATTAGATTCTCTTGTACTAGCTCTTCTAAGTCATGGGATTGGTATCTTTTATTGACTATTTATTTTATCTAGAACTTTTGTTAATTATAAGTTGTGTTCTTGAAAATTTGCCTATGTTGGGCATTTCCTACTGAAATAACCCATTTCATTAGGTCTAGGTTAGAGTTTTGCTTACCTAGTGGCATGATTTAATGGTTACCATCTTAACATGTAAATCGGGTCGTGACAAATTGCTATCAAAGCCAGGTTACACCAGTATTGTTGGTACAAGAGCAATTGTCTAGTAGTGTGTTGCGGTTCAAACTAATGATGTCTGTTTACTATCCTCGGGAGACTATGGGATATTTTTAGGATTTTTTCACTTCTTTAATATACATCATGCTAAGAGTCTGATTTGGTTTGTACAAGTATTCCTTTTACTTTACTCTATCAAAACTGCCCAGGAAATGTGCTACCGTTATATAAGATGAGGGTACCGAGATCGAGCCGAGGGATCCTACTCTTATCTGTGGATAACCCAAAGGTTATGGACACCTTTGAGATGTCTGAGATTTTTCTGCCCCAGCCAGCAGTAGGCCAATGACTAGCCAAGGTTCTACCAGGGTTTATTTCTTCTTTAGTTCTCAAGGATGTGTTGGCTCATCTTTTGGGTTTAGTTGGTGGTGCACCATCTAATGGTGCATAGTCTACTGATTAGAGTTGTACCGAGGCTAGGTCATAACATGTGGCTGTGACTTCGAGTGTTGAGGTTCCTCCTACACCGATAGTTGCTCAGTCTTTTATTCTCAACCTGCTTTATCTTCAAAAAGGTAGCATATGTTGGGTAGATTCTTAAGATTGGCTCTAACTAGGCTTTCTAGTGCACGAGAATATGATGTATATGAGTTCCTGATTACTTGTGAGGATAGGTTCCATAATTTTGGCCTTGTTGAGACTCGTGGTGCTGTCTACACTGCAGTTTAGTTAGATTTGGCAGCTCGACATTGGTGGAAAGGTTTTTTTGATTGTTGACCAATTGGATTTTCTCTTTTGTCATGGACTCAATTCTTCGAGATGTTCCTGGATAAGTACATGCCTCGCAACCTTAAAGATTATTTGAGGGATTAGTTCTCAAGATTGGAGAAGGGATCCGTGATAGTTACAGAATATGAGGATTATTTTCATGAGTTGTATAGGAATGCAACTTTTATTCTATATACTGAGTATTTGAGAGTTTTCTGGTTTGTTAGAGGGTTGAGACTTCCCATTGGTATATCTACTCAGAGTTTAGTTGTTCCTCGTAGATCTTTTTATGAGGTATGGGATTGCGCTCTCATGATGGAGGCGAAGAAGCATAAGGGTCGTGATAAGAGGCCTATATTTCAGGGAATATTCAATGGGATTCTTCATTGTTTTTAACCTAGATATAGTATTTCTCAGAATAAGTATCCTCTGTGTCTATCTTATCAGTCTTACGGTTAGCCTAGTTGATATGTTATGGCAGCGCTTCTGAATACTGATGGAGTTCATTCTAGTACTTGAGATCACCCTAGTAAGGGTAGTGGTCATTCCTTGAGATGTTTTTCCTCTGGTTATTCTTGTAGTGATTGTTATTTCGAGTCAGCTACATCTGTTGGTTCTAGTTTAGCTCATGTTTCCTATTTTACTTGTAGACTTTCTAGTTACTATTTATGAGATTTCCCTAGTTATGGGGAACTTACTAATTCTACCTAAGGTGTTTTCCCTATTAGAGTAGTTCATCCCTCAATTAAAGGTTGTTCTCAGTTATAGGGTAGTTTCTAGGCTACTCAAGGAGGTTCTTTAGCAGGTAGGGTGGGAGGTCGATTAGAATCCCAGCCTGGTGGCAGGCATGGTCAGGAGTATACAACACCTGCTAGAACTAAGGCTGAGACTTTTGACGTTGTTGTTATAGGTACAAATTTTATGGGTTGCCAATTGGCCCTTGCTTTATTTGATCCCAAATGCACTTATTCTTATATATTGGCTATTATGCACCACGATTAGAGTTTTGTTGTGACTTATTATATGTGTCATTCCACGTATATACTCCAATAGGTGATTTTTAGTAGATTAAGTTTTAAATTCATGTGTTATGACTGTTAGAGATGTTGATACTTATGTTGATCTTATTGTTCTTTATATGGTGGATTTTAATGTGATTCTAGGCATGGACTTGTTATCCCACTATCATACGAATATGGATTATTTTGCTAATATTGTTACCTTGGCCATGCCTGGTGTGCCCCTGGTTGTATTGAAGAGAGCGATTAGCCGTGAGCTAATAAACATTATTTCTTATGGTCATGTTAGGATGCTTATTTGAGTAGTTACAAGTTTTCTCCCTTCTATATTTGAGAGGCTAGTGTAGAGAGTCCATCACATGACTCTATTCCTGTAGTTTTCGAGTTTACTAATGTGTTCCCTTCTGACCTACCTAGTATTCCCTCTACGAGAAAGATTGAGTTTCCTATTAATCTTGACCCTAGCACCCGACTAATTTCTATGGAACCTTACCGTATGGCTCCTACAAAATTAAAGAGCTGAGTTCTTAGCTTTAGGATCTTCTTAGTAAGGTTTTAATTAGATCGAGTGTGTATCATTGGGGAGCTCCTATATTGTTTATGAAGAAGTAAGATGGCTCCATGTGTGTGTACTGATTATAGAGAACTTAATAAGGTGATGAAGAGGAACTGTTATCCTTAGCCTCACATTGATGATTTTTTGACCTGCTTCAGGGTGCGATAGTGTTTTCTAAGATTGATTCGAGATCTTGTTACAATTAGTTGAGGATTCAGGTTGAGGATATCCTAAATACAACTTTTAGGACCCGTTATAGTCATTATGAATTCCTTGTTATGTCTTTTGGGTTGACTAATGCTCTTGCCACATTCATGGATTTGCTGAATTGAGTTTTTCGACCTTATTTGGATTTCTTTGTGATTGTGTTCATAGATGACATCCATGTGTATTTGAGGAGTAGTAAGGAGCATAAACAAGATTTAAGGGTTGTTCTCTAGACCTTGAAAGATTATGTGCTTTTTCCCAAGTTCTCCAAGTGTGAGTATTAGCTTAAGTCGGTGATATTCCTTGGATTTTTGGTGTCTAAGTATAGGATTTTTGTACACCCAACCATTATTGAGGCAATTCATAACTGCGCTAGACATATATATTTGACTGAGGCTCGTTTGTTCGTTAGGTTGGCTAGTTATTATAGATGTTTCATTGATCATTTTATTACTATTTAAGCGCCTATGAAAATATTGACTTAGAAAGAGGTTCCTTTTAGATAGTTTGAGGAGTGCTAGTCAAGTTTTGTAAAGCTTAAGGACTTTCTCACTTCAGCTCCTATTAAGGTTCTTCCTGTTATGGGTGAGGGATTCACTGTGTTTTGTGATGCTTTCGATATCGATTTAGGTTGTGTATTGATTCAGTAGGGTCCTGTCATTCCTTCTTATTTTATACAACTTAAAGTGCACAAACACAATTACCCTCCTCATGATTTAGTTTTGACGGTGGTAGTTTTTGCGCTTAAGATTTGGAGTTATTATCTTTATGGTGTGCATTGAGAGATTTTTACTAATCACCGTAGTCTTTAGTATCTTATGATCGAAAGAGAGCTAAATACTAGGCAGAATAGATGGATAGAGTTTTTTTAAAGATTATGATATTTTCATCTTGTATCATTCAGGCAACGCAAATATGGTATCAGATGCCTTGAGTCGGAACGAAGTGAGTATGGGTATCTTTGCTTGTATTTTAGTCTCTTCAAGGCCGTTGGCACGGGATATTCAGTACTTAGACAGCATGGTAGTTCTCCTTGATATTTCAGACCCTATGAGGATTTTTTGTAGTGTTAAGGCGAGGTCTTTATTATTTGAGCCGATACTGGATGGTTAGTTTGAGGATAACAAGCTTCGCTTCCTTCATCATAAAGTGTTAAGTGGTGAGTCTAAGAGGAACACCATAGGTCCTGAGGAACTTTTCTGATTTTATTGTCATATTTTTGTCCTGAGTATCAATGACTTGATTAAGTTGATTTTGAATGAGGCTCATAGCTTTTGATATTCCATTCACCTTAGTACACCAAGATGTATAGATATTTAAGACAACATTATTTGTAGAGTGGTATGAAGAGAGATGTGGTAGACTTTGTAACTCATTGCCTATGTTGTCAGTAGGAAAAGGCTGAGCATCAGCGACCAGGTGGATTGACTTAGAGGTTGCCCATTGCTGAGTATCAATTAGAGTTGATTACCATGTATCTTTTTAGTGGTTTTCCTCACACTTCCCATGAGTCTGATGGTATTTAGGTCATTGTAGATCGTTTGACCAAGACAACTCATTTCATTCCTCTTTAGATGTCCTTAAGTTCTAAGAGATTATGTAATACCCCTGGATGTCACACAGTGCCTAGGACTATGAATATCTCCAAGCTATCCCTTGACATCTATATAATTTGAACTCTTATGGGAAGTTAACTAACATTTGCATATAATCACGAGAAAAACAACTTAGAATCTTGTTCTCAACTTGATCTTTTAAATTTAAAATAAACCCTTTAAAACTGAAAGATACGTTGTCTGACAAGCCTCTACTACTAGCTAGAGTGCCATAGGACAAACCCCAGCTAACTCGGATGAAATCTGAAATCAAACAACTAAAGTAATATTAATCAACCATTAAGAGTCTGATAAGCTGTGTCCTCAGACTATGAGGACTCACCAATTGTCGGGATGTAGGAAGAGATTCTCATGATCAATCATGTTGCTGGAAATAAGCACCAGAACCTATATTACAAGACAATGTAGTAGATAGAAATATATGTATGGGTCAGTACTTTGGAATGTACTGAGTATTTAGGGGTTAATGCATATGTAAAAACAAGAACTGGATACATTTCAAATCATGCTTGTTAAGTGTAAAGGACTGACTTTGGACATGAATAAACTGAAATGGTGTGATCATAAAAACATAATTAATAATGCTTATTGAATATACTTAGTGATTGATTACACTTAGTTTCTAAAATATTTCATTACAATTAGTTTCTAAAATCTTTACATTTACTCTATCTTGTGGAAGATTCTCATAACCAACATAAACCATGTGACCTATCATGGAGTCAAAAATCTTACCTACATTGTGGAGAGTTGTCCTACCCCTTTCATCTGAGTATAACCTTAACCTAAGTGAACACTGTACTTCATCTATATTGGGAAAAGGAGACACTCGGTTATGAGGTCTCTAAAAACTACAGTAGCTCGTAGTTTCTAGAAATTTAGGATATGCTTACCCATATTCCCTTCTTGGTCCTAAATACTAATCCCTTATATATATTTATATATATATTGCCTCATACTTCACAAATTCACATTAAAATAGCATAAGGGTTTTGTAACACCCCAAAAATCTAGTTCTCGGGATGCCACACGGTGCTCCGAACTACAAGTGGCCTTAAGCTAACCCTGTTTGCCTTCTAACACATCTGAATATCGTCATAGGGCAATATAAGTATAAATTAATTATAAAATGCAAAAACCTATCTAAATAATCTGAGTATATTAGAAAGTACTGATCCTATCAATCTTATTAAACAAATACTGAAAAGTCTGAATATGACAACTGAGATATAAGACTGAATCTGGTAGTCTGATAAGCCTATACTATATGAATCTAAAGAGTCAATTGGACAGGCCCCAGCTGACTCAAACTGTCTAAAATAAATAAAGGGACATATACTAATAAACTAAAACATGAATAGTTAAGTCCTCTAACTTTGAGGACTCACCAACTACATAAATGTAGATGAGATGCTCGAAAATCACTGTCGCTGCTGAGACTAAGCAACAGAACCTACATTATGAGATAATGTAGCACATAGACATATATGTTGATTAGTACTTTGATGATGTACTGAGTATATGAGGGTGTACACAATAAGTAACCAATATCATCACAGTTTATAAAATCATGCATACTAAATGTAAATGGCTCACAGAAGCTTGAGAAAATCTGAAATCTGAAATTCAAAATCATGAATAACAAGGCATATAATCTAAATCTGGTGATTCATTACACTTAGTTCTAAAATATGTATTCTGTTCTCATTCTCAAATCATATAGGGTAAGTGGAATCTGCAAGTCTGTATAGAAAATACTTAATTGTTTTATCTAAAAGGAAGTTCTTTCGAAACTGTTCTGTAATGGAGATCTTTCAAAGCTTTTCTTTACTAGTAGGGAAAATACTCAAAAAATGTTTATTTACTTTTTCTAGCAGGGAGGACCTCTTAACCAACATATACTATGTGAGTTATCATGGTGTCCAACGTCTCGTCCTCCTAAGAAAGAAACCTCGCGTTGGGGAAAGGTATCATACTATTTCCAGGGAGTATAACCTAATCCATGTGATCGATCACAAGCTGCATCTGTCATCCATATCTAATGAGAATATCTAAATCTGTACCTACGTTTGCTATGCAGTTCTAGGGAGGTAGGATGCGCTATACCCACACCCCCCGCTTGGTGTTAAATACTACTCCCTAATTATCTATATGTTCACTTTATTGGAAATCCACTTTTAAAATCTAGCATAAGGGTTTATCTAAAACCAATTATGCATCTATTAGATATAAACAATACTCAAATCTGAAATCTGTTACTATAAATTGTAGAAAATTCAAAAAATTAGATTCCATAACTAAACTTAGGATCCAAAGTTTAAATACTGTTTATATAACTGAAAATATTCTAATCTCAGGGTGGTTAAAAGCATGAGTTCTTGAAATATCAATAATCAAATATGCACCTTGAGAATCATCAACAATGCCCAGATAGTAAAATAAAGAATCTTAATATCAGTCTCAATTTAATTGAAAAGTTATAAACAATGTCTCAAATCATGCTCATGGTTTTCAAAAAACATAAAAGAGCATCCTTCAACTCAAAACAAATATGAATTTTCATAATTCAATCATATCATACTCAAAATCATCAATAAGATACTTTGGGAATAAACCCTTATTTCAAATCATAAGAAATTTGCTTAAAAATAAAATTTTGGGCATAAGGACGAAAGTATTGTCCTTGTTCATAACCCCACATACCTTTCATGATGAACTAAATGAATAAGCCTTTTTTTAGATACTATTTGTGATCTTCAATGAAGATTCTTGGAGCTCTTGGTGTCGGGATCTTGAATCTTGAAATAATTTAGAAAAAGGATGGTGGAATCTTGAGTTTCTTGGAGATGAATGTTGAAGCGTATGGTTTTGGATGAGAGTAATTTTGATGAAACTTAGAATATAATGCCACTAAAAGGCTTTAATTATGTGTTTGGACGGATTGGGGGTTGGGGGAAAGTCAAAAATACCGCCCTTTAACTCGTAAATGAAATTGGAAAAATAAACTAGAGTCCCAATTTTTTTCCTTGGCGCGATGTTCCACTATCACGTCAAGCCACTGGAAAATGCCAACTGGGAAAATGCATGGTGGCACGATGCTGTGATATCGCGTTGCCACCTTGGATGACACTTGGATACTTGGCGCGACATGCCAATATCGCGGTCCTTCATTGAATTTGGACAATTGGAAATTTATGTTTCTCCGCAATGCGCCAATATCGCGAAAGGCCATTGGAAATTGATAATCGTCAATTAAAACTTCTCCGCGATGCGCTAAACACCAAAATGATGGTATTTTATGACTGGAACTTAAAATAGACATAACTTGTTACTCGGTTATCGAATTTAAGTGAATCTTATATCGTTGGAAAGCTTATTCAATTTCCTATGGAAAATTCAAATTTGAAGAATTCCATACAAAGTAAACATCATTTATTCTAAGAGCTAATCTTTCACATTTTTCAGGACGAGTTTAAGCTAGGAAAATCGCAGGGTATTACAATATCTCCCCCTTGGGAACATTCATCCTCGAATGTGGCTAGCTAAGCTGAAATTTTTGAGCAATGTGAGAGAATAATATAAAATGCACAACTGAAATAAACTTAATATCAAAATCTAAATCATTTTGAGCTTCTGAGTGATATGTGAGTGCATGAACTTACATAAGGACAACTGTATAGCTGAATCTGTGATTAGAAAAGGACTGAATTAAGAAAGACTATTATGTTTGGCTAAATCTGAGATTGCAAAGAAGAGGTGATAGTACTAGGCTCACACATGTGCTTCTGCTTCCCATTTGGCACCCTCAACGGACAGATTCCACAAAATAACTTTGACCAAGGAAACTTTGTTTTCCTTAGTCTATGGATCTGATGATCTAGAATCTCAACTGAAGTCTCTTCGTATGAAAGGCTATTATGAATATCTGAGTTTTCTAAAGGAACTAAAATGGTGGAGTCACTGGTACTCTTCTTAATCATAGAGACATGGAATATAGGATGAACAGATGATCAGTCTGCGGGAAACTCAATCTCATAAGCTACTTTCCCAACATAACCCAAAATTCTATAAGGGCCAATGTACTGGGGACTATGCTTCCCCTTATTGCCAAATCTCTTCACCCCTTTCATGGGTAAAATCTTCAGATATACTAAATCACCAACTTCAAACTCGAGGTCCCTTTTTATCACATCTGCATAGGATTTCTAACGACACTGGGTTGTTTTCAATCCTTCCCTAATCAACATAACTTTCTCCATAGCTTCAAACACTAAATTAGGTCCAAGCAAAATGGCCTCACCCACTTCATACCAACCTATGGGTGATCTACATCTCCTCCCGTAAAGAGACTCAAACGGAGCCAACTAAATACTACCATGGTAACTATTGTTATAAGCAAACTCAATCAATGGAAAATGCTCATCACAACTTCCCTTGAAATCAAGAGTACATGTCATCAACATATCTTCTAAAGTTAGGATGGTCCTCTCTGCTTGCCCATCTGTCTGCGGGTAAAAATTTGAACTAAGATAAACATGAGTACCAGGACCTTTTGAAAGGCTTTCCAAAACTTGGAAGTAAACTGAGTATCCCTATCTGAGATGATATACAAGGGACCTTCATACAATCTGACTAACTCTTGGATATATAACTTAGCATAATCTTCAGCTGTATAGGATGTATGAACTGGCAATAAATGCACTGACTTAGTCAATCTGTCTATAATAACCCCAATCGAATCATGATGATGACATGATTGGGGTAAACTAGTTAAAAAATCCATATTCACTTCTTCCTAATTCTATGTAGGGATACGAAGCTCTTGCAATATACCACCAGGTCTTTGGTGTTCTACCTTAACCTGTGGACAAGTTGAACATTTGGCTACAAATCTGCAATATCTTTTTTCATACCACTCCACCAATAGATTTCTTGCAAGTCACGGTACATATTGGTTTCTTCAGGATGAATAGAATACCATGTACCCTGCTCTTCATCCATAATTCTTTGCCTCAAATCATCAACACATGGCACACAAAATCTACTTTTGTGCCTCAACACACCATCTCCCCCTTGAGAGAAAAAACTCTACCTTTTAGTCTTTAGCTGACTCATTCTATTTGACCAAGCTAGAATCCTTATCTTGCTTCACCTTCACTTCCCAAACTAGAGAAGATTTGGAACTACTCTGAACCCAAACATTACCTTCAGCTGAAAAAACTAACCTAACACCCAATCTAGCTAGATGATGAATTTTCTGAGCTAGTTCTTTCTTACCATTCTCTGCATGAGTGACACTGTCCATAGACAACCTA
This sequence comes from Capsicum annuum, assembly GCF_002878395.1. NCBI lineage: Eukaryota > Viridiplantae > Streptophyta > Magnoliopsida > Solanales > Solanaceae > Capsicum > Capsicum annuum. The sequence continues at coordinate 443,051 of NW_025833328.1, read as the reverse complement.
CTAAGGGTATCTGCCGGTACATTAGCCTTTCCCGGATGATACAACACACTTATATCATAATTCTTCAACAACTCTAATCACCTTCTCTGTCGGAGATTCAACTCCCTCTGAGTAAACACATACTGCAAACTTTTGTGGTCTGTGAACATATCAACATGAACACCATATAGATAGTGTCTCCAGATTTTTAAAGAAAACACCACATCAGCTAATTCCAGATCATGGGTTAAGTAATTCTTTTCATAAGGCTTCAACTGTCTTGAGGCATAGGATATGACCTTACTTCTCTGCATCAACATACAACCCAAACCAACTCTAGAGGCATTACAATATAACACAAAACCATTGGTACCATCAGATAATGCTAACACTGGGGCTGAAGTGAGTCATGTTTTCAACTCTTGAAAACTCTTCTTGCAAGAATCTGTCCATAGGAACTTAACTTTATCTTGGGTCAATCTATATATAAGAGATGCAATAAATGAGAAACCTTTTACAAAACGGTGGTAATAGCCAGCTAGACCCAAGAAACTACTAATATCTGACGGAGAGATAGGTCTTGGCCGATTTCTTATGGCTTTTGTCTTTTTGGGATCAATTCTAATGCCATCGGCAGAAATAATATGACCAAAAAAGGCCACTGATCTTAGCAAAAACTCACACTTACTAAATTTGGTAAACAATTGGTGATCTCTAAGAGTTTCCAAGACAGTCCTAGGATGGTCTGCATTGTCATCCTCACTACGAGGGTATACAAGGATATCATTTATGAAAACTATGACCAATATATCTCGATACTGCTTGAAAACTCTATTCATGAGGTCCATTAAAGGTGTTGGAGCATTGGTTAGCCCAAAAGACATAACTAGAAATTCAAAATTACCATAGCGGGTTCTAAAGGCGGTCTTTGGAATATTATATTTCCTAACTTTAAGACAATGATAGTCAGATCTAAGGTCTATGTTTGAGAAATAACTTACAACTTGTAAATGATCAAATAGGTCATTAATTCTGGGAAGCATATATTTGTTATTGATTGTGACCTTCTTTAGATGATGATAGTCAATGCGCATACGCAATAAACCGCCTTTCTTTCAAACTAATAGGATGGGAGCACCCCATGGAGAAACACTAGGCCTTATGAAACCTTTATCTAAAAGATATTTGAGTTGCTCCTTCAACACCTTAAGCTCAGCGAGAGCCATAAGATATGGATGAATAGAAATAGGCTGAGTATATGGGAGAAGTCAATGCCGAATTCTGTCTCTCTAGAAAGAAATCTAGAAACTTATTTACCATATCGACTGACTGAACTACTGACGTTTCAAACTTAGTGTCTTTAACTCAAACTAGGTGATAAATGCAACCTTTGGATATCAACTTTCTTGCCTTAATATAAGATATGAAATGACTCTTGAGAGACACTGAATTATCGAACCACTGAAAGGTTGGCTCATCTGGAAATTGAAACTTCACCACTTGAGTGTGACAATATACAGAAGCATAATAGGAATGGAGCCAATCCATAACAAGAATAAGGTCGAAATCAACCATATCTAATTATATCAAGTCTTCTAACATGATTTTGTGAAGGATAGTGATAGGACACTTTTTATAGATTTGCTTAGCAACAACTGACTCACATACTGGGGTAGAAACCAAGAAAGGATCGAGAATATTTTCAGAATTTATCTCAAAATTTGTAGCAACTAACGGGGTCACATAACAAAAACTTAACCCAGGGTGTAATAACACATAAACATTAAGATGAAAGACACGGAGCCTACCAGTAACAACATCTAAGGAATCCTCCTGCTCCTAATATGATGGAAAAGCATAAAATCTATTCTGGAGCTAACCGCTAATTGTACTGGATGATACACCCTGAGGAGGGGCTGGGCAACCTAGAGAAGCTAGTGTACTATTAGCCTAAGTTTGGGGGATGATCATCTTTGTTTGCCTGCTTACCATACGGACAATATCTAATGTTGTGACCTATCTTACCATATCAAAAACAACCTTTCTGAAAATCCAAACACTCACCAGGATGATTTTTACCACACTTAGAACAGTGATGATAATTGGGCATACTACCCACCCTACTCTAAGATCTGGACATAGCAGACTTATCCCACTGTTCTTTCCTATTTCTGGGTGCAGGAGTACTAGTTGAAGAAGGTGCAGGCATAGATGAATGATTCTGAAATTGTGAACGATTTCCTCCTTCGGACCTATTTTGACCATGATCAAACTGCCCTGTTCTAGCCCTGTTATTTACTCTTTCTCTTTCCTTCATCTTTTTTGCCTCAATCTGCTGAGCATGCATCATTAATTTATAAATATCCATATCTCTATTAAGCATAGCAATCCTACACTCCTTAACTACCAACCCAGACAAATCAATCATAAACTTACTCAAGCTTGACCTAGGGTCAACTATCTGATTAGGGGCATACTTAAACAACTGATTGAACTTTAGGCAATACTCCTTCACTGTCATAGAGCCCTGCCTTAAGTTCATGAACTCTTCTATCTTAGCTTTCCTCATCTCAAGTGGGAAGAACATGTCTAAGAACAGATCCTGAAATATCTGCCAAGTCATGGGAACTGCATTCTCCCCTCTACTCTTATTCCACATTACTACCCAATCATAAGCAACATCCTTTGGACTTTAGGATGCCAATTCCATACTCTCCACTTTACAAACATGCATAATTTGGGGTATCTTTTTTCACCTCATCAAGATATATTATCGGTCCTCACCTGCTTTTGACCCAAAACATTTCACCAGGTTAATTCTCATAATATCAAGAAATTTTGACTGTAGGTAAATCTCCATCCTGTTAAGGCGATGCTGTAGCCTGACAGTTACCCTGAACATTGGCTATCACAGCTTGGCCTAGTGCCTGAAAAGCTGCCCGAAACTCTGTATATGACATATTCTCATTCAAAAGATTTGTGGGCTGAGGTGGCTGGTTTTCATTTCTATGGGTATTAGCTCTGCGAGGTGGCATATTTTATCATAAAATACCATGATTTAATAGTAGATAAAGACAACTGCAATCACGATAGATTATGGAAGAAAAGAGAGCATTTTCCTAAAGTGCTCCATAGCATCTTGCTCATAGATATGGCGCTCTTCACATCGATGATCAATACTCTATGTAATGCGGCTTGTCTAACTCCCTAGGACACCCTAAATCTCAGTCTTTGATACCAAGTTTGAAACACATTAAAAATTTAGTTCTCAGGATGCCATACGGTGCTCTGAACTATATGTAGTCCTGAGATAACCTTGGCTGCCTTCTAACACATATGAATCTCATCATAAGGAAATGTAAGTATAAATTCATGATAAAATGCAAAAACCTATCTAAACAATTTGAATATCTCTGAAAGTACTAATCCCATCAATCTAATTAAACAAATACAAAAAAGTCTAAATACGACATCACTAGGATACGACCCAGCTGACTCAAACTATCTGAAATAAATAAAGAGACATCTAATAAACTAAAACATGAATAGCTAAGTCCCCGAACTATGAGGACTCACCAACTGCAGGGATGTAGATGAGATGATAAAAAATCACTGTTGCTGCTGAGACTGAGCACATTAACCTACACAATAAGAAAATGTATCACATAGACATATATATGGATCAGTATTTGATGATGTACTGAGTATATGGGGGTGCATGCAATAAGTAACCAATATCGTCACAGTTTATAAAATCATGCATGCTAAATATAAATGACTCACAGAAGTTTGAGAAAATCTAAAATCTTAAAATCATGAATAACAAGGCATATAGTCTAAATCTTCTGAGTCATTACACTTAGTTCTGAAATCTGTATTCTATTGTTATTATTAAATCATATAGGCTAAGTGGAATCTGTAAGTCTATATAGAAAATACTTTATCATTTTATCTGATAGGAAATTCTTTCAAAACTGCTCTGTAAGGGAGATATTTTAAATCTTTATGTAAAATATTTCATCTTAAGCGAATTCTTTCAAAGATTTTCTTTACTAGTAGGGAAAATACTCAAAAAGTCTATATTTACTTTTGCTAGCATCGAGGTTCTCTTAACCGACACAAACCATGTTAGCTATCATGGAGTCCAACATCTCGTCCTCCTAAGAAAGAAACCTCACATTGTGGAGCGGTGTCATACTCTTTCCAGCGAGTATAAACTAATTCATGTGATTTATCACAAGCAAAATTTGTCATCCATATCTAATGAGAATATATAACTCTGTACCTACATTGGATACGTATTTCTAGGAAAGTATGATGCGCTAAACCCACACTCCCTGCTTGATGCTAAATACTAGTCTCTTATTATCTATATGCTCAATTTGCTGGAAAACCACTTTTAAAAGCTAGCACAAGGGTTTATATAAAACCAATTATGCATCTATTTGATATAAACTGTACTCAAATCTGAAATCTATTTCTATAAACTGTAGTTATTTATGAAAAGTAGATTCCATAGTTAAACTCATGATCCGAAGATCAAATACTATTTATATAACTAAAAATATGCTAATCTCAGGGTGCTCAAAAGCACGAGTTTTTGAAATATTAATACTCAAATATGCTTCTTGAGAATCACCAGCAACGCCGAGATAGTAAAATCAAGAATCTTAAGATCATGCTCAATTTAAATGAAAAGTTATAAACTATGTCTCAAATCATGCTCATGGTATTTAAAAATCTTAAAAGAGCATTCTTTAACTCAAAACAAACATAAATTTAGATAATTCAATCATATCATACTCAAAATCATCAATAATATACTCTGAGCATAAACCCTAATTTCAAATCATAAGAAATTTGCTTAAAATAGATTTTAGGCACATGGACGAAAGGATTGTCCTTGCTCATAACCCCACATACCTTAGATGACGAACAAAATGAATACTTTTTTTTTAAATGCTATATGTGCTCTTGAATGAAGATTCTTGAAGCTCTTGGTCTAGGGATCTTAAATCTTGAAACAATTTGGAAAAAGGATGGTGGAATCTAGAGTTTCTTGGAGATGAATTTTGAAGCCTAAGATTTGGTATGATAGTAATTTTGATTAAACTTATGATATAATGCTTCTACAAGGCTTTAATCATGAGTTGGGATGGATTGGGGGTTAGGGAAAAGTACAAAATACTCCCATTTAACTCATAAACGAAGCTTGAAAAATAATATAGCCAATTTTTGTCCTTGATGCGACGTGCCACCATCGAACCAAGCCACAAGAAAATACCAATTAGGAAAATGCATTGTGGCACGACGCGGTGGTATCACGTTGCCACCTTGTATGGGGCTTGGACACTTGGCGCAACGTGCCAATATCGCGGTCCTTCATTGGATTTGGAAAATTAGGAAATTGGCTCTCTCTGCGACACACTAATATCTTGGAGGGCCACTGGAAATTGAAAATCATCATTTAAACCTTCTCCGCGACGATACACTGAAATGATGGTGTTTTACAATTGGAACTTAAATTAGCCATAATTTCTTTCCCAGTTATTGGATTTAAGAGAATCTTATATTATTGGAAAGCTTATTCAATTGACTACGCCAAGGAAAGTTCAAATCTAAGGAATTCCACACAAAATAAACATCATTCATTCTAATACCTAATCTTTGACATTTTTCGAGATGTGTTTAAGCTTGGAAAATCATGGGGTATTATAGGTTTATAAACTAAAGACCAGTTATGCTTTTGTTTAGTTAAATCATAATTAGAAGAAATGGTTGTGGATTTCATATATTATATTATATTGAAAGATCAAACTGAACTTTAATCATGTTGTAATACAGGTAATTGAAGCATTAAATTTAGGTTTCTTATGAACTCAGGGCTTCTGTTTGAGCTTTAAAATTTATACTTTCTTTCATAGAACTTATAACAAAATCTCTTGAACAATGCTTACATTGAAATCTTTCATAAAAATTAAAGTCAAACTACTGAAAATCAAAGCATAATAGTAATCTTTAAATTTAGAATTTGAATATACGAAAAATCTTATGCCCTTGAATCCTTTGATGACATAACAATGTTATGCTTCCAAAATATCAGAACTTGGGTATAAACCCCAACTAAAACATATAAATTCACTCTTAAAGATCAAGTTTTTTGGGGACAATGATGAAATAGTATCCTTGTTCAAAACTCTACATACCTGGATTTACTTTACTTGTGAGGAGAACCTAAACTTAGGGACTGGAGATATGTCTTTATAGGTAAAAAAAGCTAGCCTTGTTGTTCTTCAGTATGGTAGGAGAAACACTGTTGTTAATCAATTGAAAGTAGGGAAAAATAACGTTGCTTCTTAGGTTATGAGTCATGGGTTGGAATTTTTAAGAGGGGAAAAGAACAACAGGCCTCTCAACTAAAATTATAGAAACTTGACCATCAGTTGTCATGAGTCATATCATGACTCATACCATCTAGTTACAAGTTAACCTAGTAACTCGTAACCTTGACAACAAAAAATATAGTACACACTAGTTTGGATAGTCATATCTTGAGACTCATAACAAGTTATTACAATTTGTAGCCACCACTCATAATCTGGGCTGAAACCTAAGAGACCTACACTACTGACAATACGACTCTAACCATACGACTTGTCACTTCTTGAATGACTTCTTGGGTCGACTCATACCTAGAAAAGAAATTCAATCATTTTATACTTTCTCAGGTTCGACTACATTATACGATTCATGATAAGTCCTCACGACTTGAGAAATGAGTTATAGGTTTCATAGTGACATTGAATGCACAAAGTATTAGAATATCTCCAACTTGGAAACATTCATCCTCAAATAAGACTCATTAGTATAGGGATCTTAGGACAAAAATGACTCCTCCACATTGATCTCATAATTATGCTTATAACTTATTACTTGGATATCAAGAACCAAAACACATGATAGGATATAGGGATACTTAAATATAATTAAAGAGAATAAATTTGCTGGATATAAAGAATAAGAAATAAAGAGATGAGGGTACTTGGCCATCATGTCTGCCTCAGCTTCCCAAGTGGCCGCTTTGACTAGTTGTTCCTCCAAAGAACCTTTACTGATGCTACATCCTTATTTCTTATAATTTAGATTTGCCTATCAAGATTCTTGATAGGAATATCTTTATAAAACAAGCTATCTTTGACCCTAATACTCTCTAGCAGAACTTCTAATGATGTATTACCAATGAACTTTTTAAGCATCAAAACATGGAAAACTTGGTTAATTGCAGCTAACTCTAGCAGAAGGTCCAACTCGTAAGAGACCTCTCATATATGATTTACTATCTCATATAGACTAATAAATTAGGGACTCTTCTTTCTTTTCTTTCCAAATCTCATTACTTCTTTCATAAGTAACACCTTCAAGAATACCCAATCACATATTTCAAACTTAAGCTCACTCCATCTTATATATTCATATGACTTCTGACAGCTCTAAGCAGTATTTAGCCTTTAACGAATCAACTAAACATTTTCCATAGCTTCTAGAACAGAGTTCATCCCAACAACTACCTCTTCACCAACCTCTAACCACCCTATGTATGATCTATATTTACACTCGTACAGTGCTTCAAATGGAGCCATATGAATGTTGACATGGTAAATATTATTAAATACAAACTTGATCAAAGTTAGATAATCATTCCACTTTCCATTATAGTCTAAAACACGCGCTCTTAGTATGTCTTCCAATCTATGAATTACGCATTCAGCCTGACCATCGGTCTACGGATGAAATGAGGTACTAAGCTTAACTTTTTACCAAGACCTATCTGAAACGATTGCCAAAATTATAAAGTAAATTAGGTGCCTTTTTCTAAAATTACAGACAAAGGTATCCTATGAATCTTTAATAACTTGCAAATTATTTTAGCATAATCTTTTGCTGTATCATAAGTCTTAATAGGTAGGAATAAATTGATTTTGCCATTCGATCGACTATGACCCAAATTAAATCATCCAAACATCTTGTTTGGGCAACCCTCTAACAGAATCCATATTTTCTATTTAATACTTGTAAGTAAGGATATTGATCTTCTGTAGCGTACCACTCGGTCTCTGATGTTCTACCTTAACTTGCTAGCAATCGGGACACTTGGCTATAAATTTTTCTATGTCCCTCTTAATAACATTCCACAAATAGATTTCTTGCAAATCACAGTACATCTTAGTAGTGCTAGGATGAATAAAATTCTTCAAACCATGAGCCTCGGAAAGTATCCTTTTCCTTAACATATCTACATTGCCAACACAAAGCCAAATTTGATAGCAAAGTACACTATCTCTTCTTGTAAGAAAATCTCGACCTTTAGATGCTGGACTGCAACCACTATTTGGCTATGTATGTAATCATTACATATCTTCTCCTTTACTTCAACTACAAGAGATGATTCTTAACCATTTTGAACCATAACTCCCTCTCCATCTGTGTTAAGAAAGGATACTTCCAAACTCGCCAACCTATTTACTTCTTCATCCAACTTATGTTCATACTTTTTTACATAAGATACGCTACCCATAGACAGCCTACTCAGTGCATCCTCCACCATTTTAGCCTTACCTAGATGATAAAGCATATTCATGTCATAACTTTTTTATAACTTCAAGTCTCTTCTATAAAAAAAATTTAGATCCCTTTTAGAAAATACATACTAAAGACTTTTTTGGTCGGTGAAAACCTCAACATGCACACCATAAAAGTAGTGCCTCGAAGTTTTTAGAGCAAACACCACAGCAGCTAACTCCAAATCAGGAGTTTGGTAATTCTTTTCGTGATCCTTAAGTTGCTTTGATGCATAAACAATTAATCTCTTATTTTGTATCAACATACAACCTAACTCTAGAATTATCACAATATACCACGAATCCATCTAAACTCTCTAGTAGGGCTAACACTAGTGCCGAAGTTAATCTATCCTTCAATTTTAGGAAATTTTCTTTATTTGACCATATAAGCTTCATCTTCTTTTGTGTCAGCCTAGACATGGTATGGCTATGAAGGAAAGCCCTTCAACAAATCTTCTATAGTACTCACCCAAAACCAAAACACTGTGATGTAGGATTGCGTGATGGGTATGGCCTACTGCTTTACTGTATTAATCTTCTGAGGGTCCACATGAATACCAGCCCCTAAAATGCATGCCCTAAGAAGGTAACAGACTCCAAAAAAAATCCAAACCTACTAAACTTTCGAAATAATTGATGGTACTTAAGGGTTTGTTGCACTATCCTTAAATAATTCACATGCTCCTCCTCACTCTAAGAATAAACCAATATGTCATCTATAAAGACGATGACAAACATGTCCAAGTACTGCTTTAAGACCATGCTTATCAAATCCATAAAAGATGTATGGGTATTTGATTGTCCAAATGACATAAGCACAAACTCAAAATGATCTTACCTTGTTCAAAAAGCTATTTTTTAAATTTTGCACTCCCTGACTTTTAACTGGACTTTCAATTGGTAGTACATTGACCTAGGGTCAATCTTAGAAAACCACTGGACACCCTGACGCTGATCGAACTAATCATCTATTCAAGGAATGGGAAACTTATTCTTGATTTTAACCTTGTTAGTTGTCTATAGTCTATCCACATTCTGAGTGCCATCCTTCTTACGTATGAATAAAACTTGAGCGTCACAAAGGGAAACACTTGGTTTGATGAAACCCTTATCCATGAGATATCTAAGCTACTCTTTTAAATGTTTATGTTCAACTGGAGCCATAAGATATTAGGGAGGGTAGAGAAGGGTTGAGTATCTAGAAGAAGATCAATACAAACTTTTTTCTCTGTCAGGAGATACCCCTGCTCGATGTTTAAGAAAAACCTCTAGAAACTTTGTAAAGAACAGGCACTACTTCTTGTTAGTTCCCCTAAACATTAGCTTGCATAATTTGAGCCAATGCTTGCAAAGCAGCTCAAAATTCTACATGTGAGACATTTTCATTTAGAAGATGTACGTTTAGTTGTTAAGGTAGATCATTATTTTGGTAGGCATCAGATCAGTGAATAGGAATATTCTATCACGTGAAAGCATGAATTATGGTAGATAAAGACAGTTCAAGCATGATAGATCAAGAAAGTAAAATATTCTTTAAAACCCTATGGTCTAATACCAAGTTTGTAATGCCCCGATTTTACCCTCTGGACGTCACATAGTGCCTAGGACTACGAAGACCCTAAGCTAACTCTTGACATCTTTATAATTTGAACTTCTTAGGAAGTGAAATTACATTTGCATATAATCATGAGAGAAACAACTTAGAATCTTGTTCTGAACTTGAAATTTTAAATCTCAAACAAAATTTTTAAAAATATAAGATACGTAGTCTGACAAGACTCTACAGTTAGCAAAAGATCCACTGGACAAATACCAACTGACCCTAAAGAAATCTAAAATAAAAAAAACTAAAGTAATATTTATAAATGATTAAGATTCTAATAAGCCGTCTCATCAAAATATGAAGACTCACCAATTATCAAGATGCAGGAAGTGATGTCCGTGATTAATCGTGCTACTGGAAGCGAGCACTAGAACCTACATTGTAAGAAAATGTAGCACATAGAAATATATGTATGGGCCAGTACTTTGGAATGTAATGAGTATATGGGGTGAATTCATAAGTAAACACAAGAACTAAATACATTTAATATCAAGCATGATAAGTGTAAAGGATTCACTTTGGACTTGAATAAAACTAATATGGTGCGATCATAAGATTATAAATAATAAAGTTTACTGAATATAGTTAGTTTGTCATTACACTTAGTTTCTAAAATCCTTACTTTTAGTTTCTAAATTCTTATGCTCAGTTAATCTATAAGTGTATTGTAATACATGTATTTGAAGCTTTAAAATTTGTTTTTTTGTAAACTTAGTGCTTACGTTCAATCCTTGAAAATTATACATTCTTTTACAGAACTTCTAACAAAATCTCATGCTCAATGCTTACATTGAAATCTTTTATCAAAATTCAAGTAGAACTAATGAAATTCAAATCATATTAGTAATCTTGCAAGTCAAGACATGAATAGATGAATACTTTTACGCACTTGAATCCTTTTATCGCGTGATAATGTATGCTTCAGAAATATGAGAACTTGGGTATGAACCCTAACTAAAACATATAAATTCAATCTAAATGATCAAGTTATTTGGGCAAAAGGATGAACGAGTATACTTGTTCGTAACACCACATACATATATTTACTTGACTTGTAAAGAGAACCTAAACTTAAGGACTTAAGAGATACTTTATAGCAGAAAACACTAACCTTATTGTTCTTGAGGATGGGAGGAGAAAGAGCATTGTGAATGAATTGAAAGTAGGGAAAAATAATGCATCTTCTCAGGATATAAGTCATGGGTTTGAAGTTTTAAGAGGGGAAAGGACCAAAAGGCCCCTCAAATGATCTTATAGAAACTCAACCATCGATCGTCATGATTCATCTCATAACTTGTTCCATCTAGTTATGAGTAGACCTAGTAACCCATAACCTTTGAAGAAATAAAGATATTACATACTGGTTTGGATATGAGTCATATCTAATGACTCATAAAAAGTCATATTTAATGACTCATAACAAGTCATTACAACTAGTAGCCCCCACTCATAAGCTAGATAGAAACGTAGGATACCTACACTGCTAATAATATGACTCTAACTATATGACTCATCAAATCTTATAATGACTCCTAGGGTTGATTTAATACCTAGAATAGAATTTCAATTATTTCACACTATGTTGGTTACTACTACATCACACGACTCTTAAGGAGTTCTCACAACTTGACTAATAAGTCATAGGTTTGATAATAATTTTGAAAGCATAGGGTATTATAGTTTACCCCGTATCAATGTTTGAGAGATTGTCCATTTGCATGGTGTGCCCATTTCAATTATTTAAGACCGTGGTTATATTTTCATTATGAGATTTGTAGAGCATTCTAAGAGGTGTTAAGTACTCAGGTGGATCTTAGTACAACCTTTCATTCATAGACTGATGGCTAGTACAAGAGAACCAATCAGGTGCTTGAGGATATGCTCTGACCCTTTGTTATGGACTATGAAGAGTAGTAGGATGAGTACTTGACCTTGGTAGAGTTATCATTCGAGTATTAAGATGGCTCATTTTCAAGATTTGTATGGTAAGAAGTATCTTTCTTCGATTACATATTTTCAGAAATCAGAGGTTAGGCCAAATGGTACTAATTTACTTTAGGAGTCATTGGATAGAGTCAAGGTGATTTCTGATAGGTTGACAGTAGATCAGAGTATTTAGAAGGTCTAGGCAGACCAGGGACTTTGTACCTTGATATTTTGAGATAGTGATAGTGTATTCCTCCATGTATCGTCCTTAAAAGGTTTGATTAGGTTCATGAGAAAGTGCAATCTCAGTCCTAGATATATTGAACCTTTTGAGATCCTTCGTATAGTTGGTGAGGTAGATTATTAGTTATCTCTACCTCTAAATTTTTTTTGTTCATCTAGTTTTCTATGTATGTTTTGACTATATATTCTTGATCCGTCTCATGTTTATATGGGACTCGATCTAGTTTGATGACCGTTTGACCTTTGTAGAGAATCTTCTGCTTATTTTTTCTTGTAATGCTAGGCAGTTGCACACTAGAGATAATCTTGAAGTTAAGGTACAGTGGAAGCACCATCCAGTGGAGAAGGCCACTTGGGAGATCAAGAAAAACATGCGGGCCTAATATCCTCACTTATTTGAGACATCAGGTATATCTTAACCTTTAAATTTTGGGGATAAAAGTTCCTTTAGTAGTGGATATTCCAATGACCCTTCAAGTCATTTTCTATATTTCTTGTTATTATCATGATTAAAGCCTTTCCATGGCTACCCAAGTCATTTATCACTTCCTGGAGCTAACAATTCAGTTATTGAGCAGTTCATTTATTTTTTTGAGCCATTTCCCTAGTTAGAAACTTTGTTGGTTCCAAATGGACACCAGGAAAAGAGTTTAGGAAAACATCTTGAATTCAAATTCTAACTACACCAGTATCTCTGAAATATGCTTTTTAGGCTAGGTATACCTTTGGTTTGAGTCCCAAAATAGTTGAGCTCATTTTGACCTATAGGTCAAAAAGTTGATAAATTGGAAATATGGGTGTAGCCCATATTTAGTCGAAATAAACTCGGATGGAAAATTTGAGTGCATCAACTAGTTTGGAATGTCAAATTTGGTTTAGCTAAGTAGTGTGTTTGCATATGTAAGATTCTAAATGAATCCCAAGAACCTGATCGAGCCTATTTTTGACTTGGATATTTGGTGCATTAGTAAATCTCATGCCACCATGATCCCACCTCTTTAGGCCACAATTAATCTCAAAGGGGTGTCACATTTGTGATTTATCAAACAGATAAGATGTACACCGATTACAAGGCCATAGATCATGATAGCAATTGTTGAGGGCCTGGACTACGTATAGAATGAACCTTTTTTATGATTTTTGGGCATTATTCATTATTCTCTTAAGAGAAAAGCCCTAAATAGTGTGTTATCTGGAAATTAAAACTTTTGAAAGATTTGGAATCTAGATTAATATTTATTTTTATGACTGTATTCCAATTTAAGGTAAGAACTCACCCTTTTCATAGAGTTAGTTCTTGATTTATTTCTCACAACCCCCAAAACCTTTAGGGCATAATTTTATCCCTAATTTAGCTTGATTTACTCTTATTTTTGAGGGAAATGATTCTTTGATCTTGTATGAATGTTGGGTTCATTTTGGAAATGTGTTATTCGTAAGCAGGACCTACATAAGGTTTTATAGGAGATTTTAAGACCCAAAGCACAATGGTGCAACATGGATATTGATATTATCTTATTCATGAGAAAAATATATTTTTGATAACTTGGAATCCTTAGGAGGCTTCTCGAAAGGCAAAAGCAAAGGTTTAGAGATTCGTTGAACTTTTTTCCGCATCAAGTTAGGCTAGGCTTATTCCTTGTTAGATTGACTTATCTTATAGTATTCCTATGATATTTAGTAAGATTTAGGATGGGTTTAGGTATTCTATTTATATAATGCAAGTCTTGGGATAGTTGTACCTTTTAGGCCATATTGAAATCGAAGAGTTGAAATACTTAGCTTGTTTCCTGGAACCCTAGTGTATTAGACTTCATTACTCATGTTTAGCATGAGAATGCCTTAGATTGCTCTAAATTGAGTAAAATGCTTCAGTCACTTATGCTTAGGGTAAGTTTTCCTAAGTTGTTTCCACGAACAAAGGTTGACTTAGTTCCATTGGACTTAGTTAGAATACTTGAGAAGAATATCTACCTTAGGGCTAATGGATTTAGGCATCTTAGCCTATTCTAGGGTAGAACTTACCTTAGAATGTATTAAGGAAATTTAGAAGTAGGCCCTTTGCTCCACCTTAGGTCATGATTGATGATGAGTTCTCTTGGACCGTTATACACTTAATAAATACATAGAGAATGCCCCTTTAGGAAATATTGAGAAATCTTGGAATGTAATGGTCATGTTGTTGATGATATCTGAAGTAATTCTTATGGACTATTTAAAATAGATAATTGATTATGTTATGATGAGCTACTGAATATGCTATATAATTAACCCATAATTATGATGTGGATTAAACCATTGGGTAGGATATTATTCATTCCATTGATTATGCTATTACTCATGCTTATGATCACAAATATTAATTATTCTAATAAACATGCTAGAAAACATTTCAAATGACAATGTGAGCAATTATGATTGCAATTATTCTAGAAGTCATGCTTATAGACTATATGGAAAGATAAGCTATTGATTATACAAAGATTCATGACTCTAATTACGATTATTGGCCATGTTGAATAATTATGCTCACTGATAACGCTTAACTCACTCTTATGATGAGGGGTGAGGCGGTCATTGTCAATAACCTAACTTTAGTTAGGGTCGAATCCACAAGGAGCAAAGTATAAATTTCAATTCCTCTGGGTGCTCTAATTACAAAAAGGTTAACCAAAATGCTAATAAACACGACATGTAAACTAAAATTGGGGGAATTAGTTTGGGATTGGTTTGTAACTATTTTTTATTAACAATACACGAATATGACACTTTTGATTTAAAATCAAAATTTGAGGAGATTTTGGGATTATATTAACATTAAGGTAAAAGCACGTTGGTTGATGATGATTTAACATGAAGCTTAGTTTTTACCTAAAGGATAGGCTAGCTCGAAGGTCATTATGGTCAATCATTCAATAAAACCACAACAATTTCACCCATTGGCTCTTTTGAGTACCTAATAAGTGTACCATTCATAATTACGTAAAACCTCAATCAATCATCCCTATTTCTAGGATGATCTTGACATGATTTATACTCTAATTATACTTATTTATAAGATTGCAAAAGGTAGCAAACCATAGGCTTAATTGTCCACCATTTCCTTGTTTTCCTATAACCCTCTTTCAAGGATGTTATTGATTACCATATGTTAACTTTCATTGCTCATTCAAGGATGATAAAGGGTTTCTAGAGTTTGGGATTTTTATCTATCAAACCCATTTGGAGAGTTGGGGTTTTCACCCATAAATTCCAACTCCTAAATTTAAGAAATAGTGAAATCCATACTCAAAAATTAAAATTATTTCAAACACAACAACACCCACACACAATTTCACTTTAGTTAACCATAATCCCAAGACTAAATTACTTAGCTACTCATGAAGAAAGTAAAGATATTATTCAAAGCGTTTATTCTTCACAAAATAACTAAGAAATCATGCCTCCAACATTAGTTACTCACTTGCCCAATTAGTATTTTTTCTTTGAATTAAAAAATATCTATGAGGTAAGAAATCCCCAAAGAAGAAAAGGTTTTTCCCTATATAAGGTTTGGGGTTCATCCAAGAGAAATTGTAAAACTTCCTTGGGTCATCTCCTACTTAGCCGTGATCGCATAGGTTCGATTGTGACTGCTACTACGTAACTGTGGTTGTGCTCTGTGATCGCAGTATGCTGACCATATTGATTGACCACGACCTCAACCTGAGGACCGCAACCATGGTAACTAAGGCTTAACTACTTCAGGTCTCCATTTGCACTCCTTTTTCTTCTATTTGACCCTTTTTTAGCTCTAATCCACATCTTTTAACCTTCTAAACTATATACCTAAAAAATGTGGATATTAGTGCATTTAAATAATGATGATGTATCAGTTTTTTATTCAAAACTTGGTAGTGTGCACAAATTTTTGGTGCAAATGAGTGGTAAAATCACCACTCATCACTCACGGTTGTGCTATTATTTGTTTTAATGATTATGCTATTAGCACTTATTACATTGATTATGTATACTCAGTTCAACTCCAAAAAATTTAATAATGATATTGATACACTGCATGGGTGGAGGATGGTTATTATGATATTGATACACGGCAAGGCCGGAGGACATTATGATGATGTACTGATACCTTACAAGGCCATAGGATGATGATCATATATTGATACCCGAAAAGGACGGACGATATTATGATGACACACTGATACCTGACAAGGCCGAAGGATAATTATGATAATGCATTAATATCCGACAAGGTTGGAGGATAATTATATTAATGTGCCTATGCGAACTTCTATTGGTTCGAGTTTGTCTCTGTCCTATGTATGGATATTATATATTTACATGTTTAAATATAGTTTTGGTATAATGTTGATGTTAGAGAGGTCTGGTATAGCCCAAATTTGGTAATTATTATTAGTAGACATGTGGGGTTTAATGATAATTGTTGGTTAATGATAAATGATCTTAAGTTGGTGTAGTTGATGCTTAGTTATGAATAAGGACTAGTGGTTTATATTGCTAAGTGACTAATCATGACTAGTTCATAAATAATGATTAGTTGGCAAATAGTTATTAGTTAATAAATAATGTTAGTTGATAAATGGTGTTAGTTGATAAATAATGGTTACCTAATATATGCTGATTAGTCTATATGTGGAGAATATTTGTTAAATTATGACTATAGGCTATATGATGACCTATAATCAAAGGGATTAGTTAATAAGTGAAGGTTATCTCAAAAACTTGTAACTAGTGATTATCAATAATGATTTTATTAAATGATGGTAGCATTATGGAATATGGGTATATTGTCAAATATTGGTAAATTGTGAAATATTCTAAATGGCTAATCGATGATAATTGTGGGAGGATAGTTAAATAACGATGAAAGTTAGTTATAATGTTTGTTTATTATTTTATCCTTCTCTTGAGTGTACTCTCCAACCATATGAGAGGATGTGACAATTTCTTTATTTTTCTACACCAATTGGCGCATGGGAACAAATTTGTATTTTGTGCTTGCTTATGTTAAAACTTTATGATATGTTATCATTCTTAATTGTTTACTTATTTTGTTTCAATGGTGATTTGAATGTGTTGATGACTTATGTTATTCTGTTATTCTGAATTAACTACTTATTATGTATAGTGATGCTAGAGATTATTCCGGTTCATTCGTTTACCCTGACTTAGTTATGATATCTTGGATTTTATCATGATTATATCATGATTTTGTTCAATCAGCCGATGAAGTCTACTCACTACCCATTATTTTTTTACCCATACTACACTGTTGTTCCATTTTGTTGCAGATCAAAGTACTACTGACTGATTTTTGGAGATAGGGTAAGCTTTTGGAGTACGAGTCACCCATTTCCCTTTATCTTTATTTATAGTATTTTGGTTTGAGAGAGATGTTTTGACAATTCTAGATTTTGAGTTATATTGACACTATTAGATGCTCTTGTATTGGCTCTACTAGGTCATGGGATTGATATATTACACGAACAATTTATTTTATCTAGTACCTTTGTTTTTTATAAGTTTTGTTCTTGAAACTTCACCTATGTTAAGAAATTCCTACCGAATTAACCCATTATGTTAGCTTTAGGTTTGGGTTTGGCTTACCTACTAGCACGATTTAGTTGATGCCATCTTGACTCGTAAATCATTTTATGACAGAGAGTGAAGAAAGGTATCATATAAATTATATTTGTCTAAGAGGCCTCATTCTTATACTCACTATTAGATTCAAAGTTATTGCCATGAGTATTCTTTCCAATTAGGGCAAACAAAGAAGAAAAAGTAACAATTTCTAAATAAATATAACCTTTCTCTCAAAAGTAGAATTCCCAATTTCACATGAACCATCATTAATATTGACAAGACTAGGACTAATATGATCCTTATTTTTATTAATCAAAGGTGGGGTTAAGGCAACTTGGACTGAAATTGAGAAGTAAAACTTGAGAAGTTTAAATGGTTCACTATGTTTGCCATCCTACCACCAATACTTGCCATTCTATCACCCATATGAGATAATTTTTGAGTCCTGTCCTTTATACCTTATTTCATCCCCTTCACAACCTCCAATAATGTGTCAAAAGTTGACCTGCCCATGTTAGGTTACGTTTCATCTCCCAATGTAATGGTCCCTTCAAATAAGACACTACAAAAAGGAAAGTAATAAAAAATGTTAGCATTTTTTTGGTAAATAAATTTTATTTATTACCAAGTGAGTAGTACAAAGCAGAATTACTCCATACTGGACATCTCCCAATATGCAGTACCCACATTCTTCCATCTACCTAACTACTTTGCTACACAAGTTCAAACTATCATGCTACTAGGCCTTCTTGATACAAGGGTAATAATTAACTCTAAGCAGTGCATTTTGCATTCTGGTCCTCTGCTGCCCCTCGCATGAAGGTCTCGGATAACTATCCTCACAAGTACCTTAAGCTCCCTAGATTTTTCCTTGAAAATTCTCAGGTTCCTTTCCTACCAAATGACATAAACACAGGCAGCTAAATAAAATGTTAGCATTAGTAAAAGAAAAACCTCTACATCACTCGTGTTCTCACACTTTTAATTATATCAAAATTATCAAGGATAATGTTAAAATTTGCTTTTTCTTGTTGGTATATGAATTTCCAATTTGATTCACTCAATTAAAATAGATTCATGTTGATACAAGAATAAAGGACTTGATTAAAAACTAACGGACATAAAACAAGAAATTAACTATGAAATAAAACTCAAAAAGCACAAAAATAAAATATAATAAGAAATAAACCAATACAAAGACTAATCAATCAATAAGTATATAATATTTTAGTTGTTAATTAGTTTAGGACTCAAGAAATGGATTAGGAATTAAGAAATTGAAACAAAGATGTTAGAACCAATGAAAAAATAGATTTGGGGTGGTTAAGGTGCATTAGATTAATGTACCGATGTAGGTCATGACATGCCCACAAAGGTAGGGTCACATCTAGCCAGAAAAGTCTAGTAGTGACCTACGAAGGCAATCTAGCACCGTAGGTTCCCATATTCTCATGTAGACGGGGCACAAATACCAGATAGCTTAGCTGGGCCTCCAAATTTTAAGCTTTTTGTGGGCCCTCTTGTACTCAATCTCTTAATGTCTTCCCTTTTTGGAATGTTCCTTTGGCACAGACACTTTTCTTTACATATTTAGGAAGATTGCTTGATCAAACAACATTTTTTATGAATTTTGTCCTTGAAAATATAAATGTCCTCAAGAACACCAAGTACTTCAAATTTTACAACTAACTAATTTATGTCCGAAATTGCACGAAACTTCAAATTTAGCTTCCATTCAATGTGGTGAACCCTTTCAAACAACTTTTAACCTTCAAATCCATAACAAAATTTCTACACTCTTAAAATCATTTGCAATTTTGTTCAAGCTCCAAACTCAAAAATGGTGTATCCCCCAAAACCACTCTAATTAACACAAAATTTTAGATATAGGGTCTTTTTGTTATGGGGAATACTTTATAGTAACCCTTGTCCCTCAATTCCAACAAAAAATTAATTTATCTAACAACCCACTTTACTTTTACCTCAAAGCTCAAAACTCTAGAATGGGATTTCTTCAATTATTTCCATATAATCCTTAATCTCATATTCAGACCTAAATAATACATGATAATAAAAAAATAGTATGAAAACTACAATAAAACTCATAAACATAAAATATTTTGTGATTTTTTGTTAAAAAATGAAAATTTCAAAATTTTTCTTCAATACCTCAATCCATAACTAGAATATGAGAATGATGCTAGTTTTGACTATGACATCAAAAAATACCAAATAAAATATTAAAGTTAAAACAAAGTAAGAAAATCAAAAGACAACAAAGAATAGATATATAGACACAAGAAGAGTAAACATAAGAAACCGAAGGTACATTAAGACAATGGCCTCCAATATTTAACCTAAGTACCTAATTCCTATCAAGTTTGAGAGGGAAATTAATCCACTCACAACCAACATTCTGAACAATATCAATCAAACTCCCAAAAATTTTAAAACACTCTCAAGTGTAAGTTTCATCCAAAATCATCTAAGAAAGAAAAAGGAAAACCCTAGATCTTCATAACTATTGGCTATTTATTACAACATGGCCCAAAAGTGACTTTAATGCTAAATGGGCCAAAAAATTACCTAGAAGGAAATTCCTATTTGGAAAAACTATCTTCAATGCTCCAAGTAATAATCTAAACACATCCTTGCTCCCCCATAAGGCGACCTTATCTTGGACTCTTAGTTGGTTGATGTCACTCAAAAAGTAAAGTCCAAAGCAGTATGTTGTTGTTGATGCAATATACAGTAACCCCATCTAGCTTGGGGTCAAACCCATAGGAAAAACGTTGAACAATTGCTTAACATTGATGAAATCCGCAAGTAGTGCAAAAAAGTAAATGGGGGAATTTGGAAATCAATCATAAGAAGTAACCAAACTTGAATGCTTTGAGTTGTAAATAATAGAAGAAGAACACTAGGACTGTGTTTCCCCTGGCTTATTCACTTTATAAATTTCTCATGTTCAGCCCACCTATCCTGCTGCTCTGCATGTAAAGTTGACAATCTATTTACTATGAACTATCTTGTGAATATGTTAATAAATCTCACCCTTTACCTTGCCAGTAACAAGGCTTCGCCTTATTATTCTTTGTCTATAAATTTAGTTGAACTCTCATATTTTGTGTTTTGAGTTGATTAAATGATATGGTAGAATAGTAAGATGGATGTGAATCTCAATTTACTGTCTTAATCCACTTTTTCTAATCTCAAACTCCCTTATGAGGACATTATGGAATACTGGCAATCCTCAAGCTTCAGTTGTAGCTCTAAGGTCAATTAATAAAAATAAGATTAAGGTATATAGAAATATTTTATAAGAGATGATCTCCCACTTCCTTTACATAATTAATTTGCCATATTTCCTACAACCTTAGTCAGGGAAATTAGCTTCTTATGTTCATGAACCAATCCATGATAATCAATAAAGAAAGTGTAATGACCCTTCAGGTTATTATCTATATTCTTATTTGCTTCCTTCGATAGAGCTTCTCCATAGTTGTCCTAAGTAATTAATGACTTTTGGTGATTGATAATTTAGTTACTAGATGGTTTGTTTAGGTTTTAGAACCCCTTTTCTTAATTTGAAGTCTTCATTAGTCCAAATTTACTACTAAGAGAAAACTTAGAAAAATAGCCTCGTGAACAAAATCCAATTTTGCCAACGCATCTTGAACATTAAAAACTATAGAATTTTATATCTTATTTATTTGAAATGGACCCTGAATGCATACCGAGGCATTGGTCGAAGCTCAAAACTAAGTTCAAAGATTCAGCCATGCATAGCACCCAATGAGGTGCTGCGACCATGACGAAGGAGGTGTGACCTCAAGACCATAACCTTGGTGACACGGGGGCCACGCATGTGCCATTAGAGGGATGGTTGGCCCATATTTAATTGCTATATTGCATGAATTTTTGCCATTTTATGCCTCTCTATTAACCTAGAAACCCTAATGGAGTGTAAAACCTTCTAAGTGTATATTGTGGGTTGAATTAGAGTTTAAAAAACTTATGTGGTTGATTCTGGCTACAATCTAAGGTAAGAATTACTCTAATTTGGTATTTGTTTCATGGTTTCTTGACTCAAAACCCCTAAACCAGTGAAGGTCCATTATAGTACCAATATTGAGTGATTGACTTAAATTACTTGAGGGTTTTAACTCCCTAAAGATAGTTAGGCTATGGGTTGTTCTTTGAAACTCCTTTCCAAGGGTGTAAACCAATTAGGATTTTAGAGTCCATTTGAAACCTATGGTACAGTGGTGCTATAATAGGTATTTTCATTCTTATTGTAATGCTTAGATTGTATTGTTGACAACATTGCTCGTGGAAGAGGAAGCTTCACAAAAAGGAAAGGAAAAGCTCGTTGGTTCATGAGTTGCTTTGACTAAAGGTAGGATAGGCTTACCCATAGACTAGATTGAGGTTTTTCGTAATGTAATTATTGATATTTTGCAAGATTGGGGGGGGGGGGGGGAATTTAGATAATTGTTTATTAAATGGTGAACTGAGGATTTATTTATTGTTATAGGCTATTAATCCAGGACCTTTGTTAGCTTATTTATGGTCTCGTGACCTGTGTGAGAACACTATAGTTGTTCTATGAAGACATGAATGGTGTACTTCTCTATCCTTAGGAGTGTTTTGACCTATATAATACCTAGATAAGAGAAGAACTTGGTCTTGGATTGACTTAGGAATGATTCTTGAAGAGACTTTCCCAATAGAATTAGAAAGAATTGGTAAGTCCTTATGGTGAGGTATGGATGACTTAGCCTAATTCCGAGTAGTAGCTAGACTTGTGTTAGTAGAGATTTGTCTTTCTTGGGGATTTAGAAATGGGATTTGACTAACCTTAAGCTTGAACTAGCTAAATGCTTAGTGACCTAGATACAAGGAAGATTGTATAAACTATTTGTACATAGGAGTTGTGATGGCTGAACTGGATTATCGTATTATCTTTTGATCATGACTTGAATAATCTTGTTAAGTAATTTTGATGCATGTCTTGAAAATGCTCATGCTCTTGTTTATGCTCATATTACATATGAATCTTATTAATAAGGTTAAATGATAAGTGTTATCCTATGTCCCTACTACCATATATTGTGAACCTTTGTGTATGTTTATTGGTTCGGCTATGCATATTGATGTATGTTGTTATATTGGGAGAGTTGTGATAAATGATGATGACCGCTGAATTCAAAGCAATATATTGATATTACTCTAATGCCCGATGAATCCAGAAGAATATGTTGATATTACGATGATACACGGTGAATTCGGTGGAATATGTGATATTATGATGATGCTTAGTGAATCCGGAGGAATATGTTGATATTATGATGATGCTCGATGAATTTGGTGGAATATGTGATACTATGATGACGCCTAGTGAATTTAGAGGAATTTTTAATATAATGATGATGCTCAGTGAATTCAAAGAAATATATTGATATTATGATGA
The DNA here is from genome assembly GCF_002878395.1 of Capsicum annuum. NCBI lineage: Eukaryota > Viridiplantae > Streptophyta > Magnoliopsida > Solanales > Solanaceae > Capsicum > Capsicum annuum. Next base: position 419,599 of record NW_025833328.1, on the reverse strand, counting down.
TGCCCGGTGAATTCGAAGGAATATGTGATATTATGATGATGCTCAGTGAATCCGAAAGAGGTTAGAACATTATGATTCCGTGTGGGGCAAATTAATTTATATGCATTGATATTTCTATGGTTAGGCCTTGTGGGTCCAACTGCCTATGTGCTTGAAATATGTGGTCTTCCTTGGAAAATTGTTATTCACTTATTATTCAAAATCACTAAATAAGAGGTGTGACCCTTTTTGATGATAAATTAGCAACTATAGGAAATCTGTGCCTAATATTGAGTTAAGACTTAGTGTTATGAATAATTTTAGGTAGAATCAAGGGCTAACCTTATATATATCCTTGACTTGAATAAGAGGTTATATTATGAAATCTTGACTAGTAAGATGGTTTATGTGATAACTAGTTACTTCTAAAATATATGATAACAATTTGTAGGCTAGAAACCTAGTGAACTATTTGGTGGACTTTACTTAATTAAAATATGGAAATTTTTCATTAAGGTTGTGACATGCTTAGTGATGATGGACCTAGTATTGCATGATGGTTAGTTAAATTATCTTCTAATAGGTGAGGTTGAGATGGCTTAATTGATATCTCATATCGTAAATATGCTAATGAAGGAATGACCTTATGATAGATGAATAACCTATAATATGGGTGACTTGTTATTTTCCTTAATTTATTAGCTAGTAATGATAAGACTTGTAATCTAGTGACTTATCAAAAAATATTAACTAGTATCGACTTTGCGGTATATATCAATGAATTATAGACTTAATGACTATATGTCTATACTCTGACAATGTTGCTTTTTTAATTTTAAATTACGGATCAAGTATTTGGAAGTGGATTTCGGTAATGAGCCATGGCGGGGTTGAGCTACCTGTAGTTTTGATGAATTGATGGAATAGTTGTGCTTTATTTTATTATTGGTTGTATTATTTTGGTGTACTCTCTAATGGTATGGCAAACTGTGATGAGCTCTTGTTCAATATTCTTTTTTGTACTCTCCGATGGTATGGGACGACGTGATGAGTTCTTTGTTGTTCTCTATTTCGTGTACTTCCTAATGGTACAAGACATCGTGGTATCTTCTTATGCTTTATGTTCTAAGGATGGTTGATGATGATTATGACAAGTAGATGCTTTTCTATTATGTATATGGTTTTACGCTTTTGAAATGATACTCAACTGTTATGGAGATTATGGAGTGTATTAAGATAATATGTCATGTTATTGCTTTAGTACTTTAGATATTGTTACAGTGGTGTAAAAGTAGATTCAGTTTTGATCCTATCCCTTGACTTTAAGATTATTGTCTTACTTTATATCATCTTCACATTATATTTGAGCTCAGTCGGCCAATGATGCCTACTAAGTACCCGTGTTTTGGTACTCATACTACATTTCTGTACCTTTTGGGTGTAAACTTAACTAGTTGCCGCCATTGAGATAGTTTAGGCGAGTTATCTATTTGGAGATAAGGTAAGCTCTTAGAGCTTGAGTTGTTATCTTTCCCCTCTATCTTTATTTGTCTTTTGTTTATGAGACAAAGTATAAGATTATCAAAGACATTTACAATTTTGAGATTGTAAATTCCTTTTGTAAAGTTAGAAGCTCTTGTATTAATACTATCAGGTCATGGGGTTAGTATTTGAATATCAGTTATCTTAGTTGTGAAATATTGTTTTTCTATTGTGTTCATATATAGGGTCCATATTGGATGTTCTTACCAAGGTAACCTATTGCATTAGCTCTGGATTATGGTACTAGCTTACCTACTAGTGGGGTGGGGTAGGTTCCTTCATGACTCGAAAGTTGGGTCATGACAAATTATTATTAGAGCCTAGGTTTTATCGATATTATTGATACAAGAGAAAGTGTCTAATAGAGTCCTGCAGAACAAAGCATTTACGTTTGTTTCCTATCTTCAGAAGTCTATGGAACATTATTAGGAGTCCTTTACTTATTTCATTCATATTGTGCTAAGAGTTAGAGTTGGTTTGTAGGACATTCTGTTGACTTTACTCTTTTATAGATACCCAAGACATGTGCTTTAGTGATACATGAGATGGGTCATGAGACCAGAATCATGAGTTGTCCCCTGTTAGGGAGCAGCATCTACCTCCCCCAGACCTTATTCTTGCACCCGATCTAGAGACTCCTCTACCTTAGCCTACGGTGGGCCAGGGACCAACCCAGGATCCACTAAGATTCATTCCATCTTCTTTGCTCAAAGATGCTTTGGTTAAACTGTTGAGTTTTGTTGTGGTTCACAGACTACTGGAGTAGGAGAACCTACAGTTACAACTCCTGGAGTTGACGTTCCTCTTATTCCGACAGTTGTTTAGCCGGTAATTTTTTAGCCACTTGGGACCCAACACATTATGTCTGCGAAGAAGCAAAAGATGCTGGTAGATTCTTGAAGTTGGATCCACCTAGATTTTCTGGTGCTCCTACAGAAGATTCATTTGAGTTTTTGACTGCTTATGAGGATGGGCTTCATGGATTAGGCCTCCTGAAGACTCATAGTGTGGAATATACCATATTTCAATTTGACTTGTCTTCTAGACACTAGTGTAAGGGTTTTATGAGTTCTAAACTAGTTGGATTTTCCCATCTCTCTTGTACTTTTTACTCTGAGATATTCTTGGAGAAGGTCATGTTGTGTAGCCTTAGAGATCATCTGACAGATTAGTTCTCTAGTTTGGATCAGAGTTTTATGATAGTTGCAAAGTATGAGGCTCATTTCCATGAGTTGGATAGGCATCTGACTACTATCTTGGATATTGAGTATGAGGGGGTTCGCTGCTTCGCGAGAGAATTGATACTTCTAATTAGGATGGTTGCTTAGAGCTTTATGGATGCTGGTAGGACCTTTATTAAGGTCGTTGATAATCCTGGGTTGATAAAGGACATACAATATAAGGGCTATGATAAGAGGCTTAAGTATCAGGGTAGATTTGGTGGGATTCATAGTAGTTTCCAATTTAGAGGTGGTATTTCTTATGTTGGACATTTTCTGCATCCATTTTTTAGCCTCAAAGTTGACTAGTTGAGGTAGCTCTTTAGACAACTGATCAGTCTATGAGAGGGTCATTTATAGGCCATGCTAGGTGTGGTAGTTATGTTGGATCAGTCGATTATGTGAGTTCTGGTTCATCTTGTGAGCTATGTTTTGCTTGTGGACTTCCATTACCTTTCTCTATAGAGTGCCGTAGTCATAGGGCAATATTCGTTTCAGCCCCCATAGCTACTCCCATTAATGAAATTCCCCCTTTAGGTAGACGTGGAGCGCGAGGTCGTAGAGGTGGTTACCGAGGCTCTTGAGGTAGTACTCAAGCAGATAGGGTAGGTGGTCATTCAGATGCCCAGCCAGGTGGTGGGTGTGGTTAGTTATATGTAATACATTCTAGGCTCGAGGCTAAGACTTTAGACGCTATAGTTACAGGTGCAGTTTTGATATGTCGTAAGTCGACTTTAGATTTATTTTATCCTAGATCCACGAATTCTTATATATCTTCTATTTATACTCCATGGTTGGAGTAGACTAGTGATTTATTATTTATACCATTGTGTGTATCTAATTCTGTGGGTGATTCTTTAGTAGTGGATCGAGTATTTAGATTATGTGTCGTGACTATTAGTGATGTTGATACTTATGATGATCTTATTATTCTGGATATGCTGGATTTTGATGTAATTTTAGGCATAGACTGGTTATCCCACTATAATGCAGTCATGGATTTATTTTTCCAAGATCTTTACCTTAGCCATGCCCGACATACCCCCAATCTTATGGCAGGGAGAGATTAGTCAAGAAATAATGGGGATTATTTCTTATGTTAATGCTAGATGACTTATGTCGAGAGGCTGCGAGTCTTATCTGGCTTATTTATGTGACACCCGTGTAAAGAGTTTGACACTTTATTTTGTTTCTATTATGTATGAGTTTTGTGATGTATTTCCTAATGGTCTACCTAGTATCCCTCTTAACTGTGAGATCAAGTTTGCTATTGACCTTTAGCCTAGTACTCGACCTATTTATATGGCACCCTATCATATGGATCCTGCATATCTTATGGAGCTGAACTCTCAGCCTCTACATTTTCTTAGCAAGGGGTTCATTAGATTGAGTGTGTCTCCGTGAGGTGCCCCTATTTTATTTATAAAGAAAAAGGATGGGTAGATGCAGATGTGTATTGATTATAGGCAGTTGAATAAGGTTATGGTGAAGAACCATTATCTTATACCTCCCATTGATGATTTGTTTGGCCAGCTTTAGGGTATAGCCTATTTTCTAAGATAGATTTGAGGTCTGGTTAACATTAGTTGAGGATTTGGGCTAAGGATGTCCTGAAGATAGCCTTCAGGACCCGTTATAGTCACTATGAGTTTTCGGTTATGTCTGTTAGGCTAAATAATGCTCCATCCGCATTTATGGACATGATGAACCGTGTGTTCATACCTTATCTAGACTCTTTTTTCATAGTGTTCATTGTTGATATCCTTGTGTATTCAAGGAGTAGTGAGAAACATGTGCAGCATTTGAGGGTTGTGCTATAGGTTTTGAGAGAGCATGTGTTTTTTACCAAGTTCTCCAAGTGTGAGTTTTTGCTTGCGTTGGTATCTTTTCTTAGGCACATGGTGTCCAAGGTGGGTATTATGGTAGACCCGACTAAGATTTCAGTGATTTATGATTGGACTTAGCTTATGTCTTTGATTAATGCTCAGAGTTTTATTAGTTTTACTGGTTATTATAGGAATTTTGTTAAGAGCTTTGCTACCTTATCAGCCCCTATGACTAGATTGGCCCGGAAGAAAGTTCCTTTCTGATGGTTCAAAGAGTGAGAGTAGAGATTTAGAAAGCTCAAGCATTGTCTCACTTCAGCCCTAGTGTTATCTCTTCCTAGTGATGTTGAGGGATTCATAGTGTTTTGTGATTCTTCTAGTGTTGGGCTTGGTTGTATTTTGATGTAGCAGGGTCGTATTATTCCTTATGCTTCTCAACAGCTTAAGGAGCATGAGAGTAACAACCTTACTAGTGACTTAGAGTTGGCGTTAGTAGTTTTTGTGCTCAAATTTTAGAGGCATTACTTGTATGGTGTGCATTGTTATATTTTCACTGATCATCATAGTCTTCAGCATCTTATGACTCAGTGACAGCTTAATGCTCGCCATTGTAGATGGATGTTGTTGCTAAAGGACTATGATATTTCTACCTTGCACTATCTGGGTAAGGCTTATTTGGTGGCGGATGCCTTGAGTCAAAAAGTGGTCAGTATGGGTAGTTCGGCATGTATTTCAGTTTCTTAGAGGCTATTAGCATGGGAGATTTAGTTCTTAGTCAATTTAATAGTTTGCCTCGACATCTCATATCCGGCGAAAGTTTTGTCTTATGTAGAGGCAAGGTCCTTCCTATTTGAGGAGATTTGTGATCGTCAGTTTGAGGATGACAAGTAGTGCCTTCTCCGTGATCGAGTAGTGAATGGTGAGTCTGGGAGACATACTGTGGATTTCAAGGGTACCTTGAGATTTTAGTATCATATTTATGTTCCCCGACTTGATGATTTGATTCAGTCTATTTTTCATGAGTCTCACATTTCTAGATATTCTATGCATCCCAGTTTGGCCAAGATTTATAGATATTTGAGGAAGTTGTATTGGTGGGATGGTATGAAGAGAGATGTGGCAGACTTCGTAGCTCATTTATAGTGTTGTCACCAGGTTAAGATCAAGCATCAATATCCCGATGGATTGACTCAAAGATTGCCCCTTCCCGAGTGGAAATGGTAAAGAATCACCATAGACTTTATTAATGGTTTGTCTCGTACTTTTTGTGGTCACGGTGGTATCTGGGTTGTTATGGATCATTTGACCAAGTCATCATATTTTATTCCTATTCAGATGACCTTTAGTGCTAAGAGATTAGCCCAGATTTATGTTTGAGAAATAGTTTGTTTGCATGGCGTTCCTATTTCTATCATATCAGATCATGGCTCTGTGTTTACTTTGAGGTTTTGGAGAGCATTTCAGGAGGAGTTTGATACTCGATTAGATTTGAGTACAGCCTTTCATCTATAGATGGATGGTCATTCTGAGCAGACTATTCAGTTGCTTGAGTATATGCTTTTAGCCTATATTGTAGACTTTGGAGGTCAGTGGGATCAGTACTTAGCTTTGACAGAGTTCGCCTATAACAACAATTATCATTTGAGTATTGAGATAGCCCCTTATGAGGTGTTGTATGGTTAGAAGTATCTTTCTCCTATAGGATGGTTTGAGACATCCAAAGTTAGACCATGTGGTATAGAATTGCTTTAGGACTCATTAGATAGAGTCAGGGTAATTCAGGATAGGTTGAGAGTAGCCTAGAGTAGGAAGAAGACCTATGCCGATCATAGATTCTGTGCGTTGAGATTTGGAGTGAGTGACTGGGTGTTCCTTTGTGTTCCACCTATGAGAAGTGCGATGAGGTTTAGAAGGAAGCATAAGCTTAGACCTCGCTATATTGGTCTTTCTGAGACTATTCGTGTGGTTGGCGAAGTGGACTATAAATTGGCTCTACCTCCAAACTTTGTTTATGTCTATCCGGTATTCCATGTCTCTGTGTTACAAAAGTATGTTTCAGATCCTTTTCATGTTTTTAGATAAAAATCGGTCTAGTTGGACGATCAATTGACCTTTGTGGAGAAGCCCATGCTTGTTTTGGCTAGTGATGTTAGGTGACTGCGTACTGGGGAGATTCTAGGGATCAAGGTTCAATGGAGGCATCGCCCAATAGAGAAAGCTACTTAAGAGATCAAGAGTGAGATGTGGGCTCGGTATCCTTACTTGTTCGAGACTTCAGGTGCTTGGTTGTCTTTAACTTTTGGGGACAAAAGTTCATTTGTAGTGGATGTTGTAATGAACCTTCAGGTCATTATCCATATTGTTGCTTGCTTATTCTGATAGAGCTTCCCCATAGCCATCCAAAGTCATTAATGACCAGCAGGGACCAATAGTTTGTTTACTTGTGGTTCGTTGGGGTTCTAGAACCCCTTTTCTCAATTTAAAGTCATTGTTGGTCAAAATTAACCACTAACCAAAAACTTTAGACAAAATGCCTCATATATTCAATCAAATTTTGCCATACATCTGGAACATCGAAGACTATAATGTTCCATATCTTATTTGTTCAAAATGGTTCCCGAATGTATCCTGAGGTATTGGCAGAAGCTCCGAACCAAGGTCCAAGCTTCAGCCATGCATAGCATGCACCAAGTACCACGATTGGAAGACCGCGACCGCTCCATCAGAGGGCTGGTAGTCCAATATTTATGTGTTATCTTGCATAAATTTTGGCCATTTTGTGCCTCCCTCTTAACCTAGATGCCCTAATAGAGTGTAAAACATTCTAAGTGTGTGTTTCAGGTTGAATTGGAGCTTAAACAACTTGTGGGGTTGATTCCTCTAATTTGATATTGATTTCAGTGTTTCTTAACTCAAAACCCCTAAACAATTAAGGTTCAATTGTAGCACTAATATTGAATGATTGACTTAAATAACTTGAGGCTTTTAACTCTCTAAAAGTTGTTAGGCTATGGGTTGGTCTTGGGAACTCCTTTCCAAGGGTGAAACCCAATTGGAGTTCTGGTGTCCATTTGAAACCCATGGCATAGTTGTTCTATAATGGGTATTGTCATTCTTGTTGTAATTCTTAGATTGTATTGTTGATATCATTGCATGAGGAAGAGGAATCTTCACAAAAAGGAAAGAAAATGCTCTTGGTTTGTGAGTTGCCTTGACTCAAGGTAGGTTAGAATTACTCATAGACTAGATCGAGTTTGTTTGTAATGTAATTATTGATATTTTTTTAGATTAGGCGGGGAATTTAGATGATAGTTGATTAAATGGTAAACTTTAGATTTATTAATTGCTACAGGCGATTAATTGCTAACGTATTATATTTGACACTTTGTTTAAGACCTTGGTTAGCTTATTTGTGGTCTCGTAACTAGAGTGACAATGCTATAGTTGTTTGATGAACACATGAATCGTGTACTTCTCTATCCTTAGGAGTGTTTTGACCTATATAATGCATAGGTAGGAGATGACCTTGGTGTTGGATATACTTAGGAATAATGTGTTGGATATACTTAGGAATAATTCATAAATAGACTTTCCCTATAGACCTAGAAAGGTTTGGTAAGAACTTATGGAGAGGTATGGATGACTTAGCCTAATTCTGGGGACAAGATAGACTTTTGTTAGTGGAGCTTTGGCTTTCTTGGGGGTTTAGAAATGGGACTTGAGAAATCTTAAGCTTAAACTAGATAAATGCTTAGTGACCTAGATACATGGTGATTGTCTAAACTATTTGTATGTAGGAGTTGTGATTGTTAAAGTTGATTATCAGATTATCGTATTATCATGACTTGAATAATCTTGTTAAGTGATTTTGATGTATGTCTTTAAAACACTCATGCTCTTGTTTATGCTCATATTATGTGTAAATCTTATTAATAAGGTGAAATGGCAAGTGTTATCCTTCATCCCTTCTTTCTTATATTGTGAACCTTTGTGTATGTTTATTGGTTTGGCTATGCATATGGATGTATATTGTTGTATTGGGAGACTTGTGATATTATGATGATGTCCCATGAATCCGAAGGAATATATTGATATTTGGATGATGCTCGGTGAATCCGAAGAAATATGTTGATATTGTGATGATGCTCAGTTAATGCGGAGGAATATGTGATATTATGATGATGCCCAGTGAATCCGGAGGAATATGTTGATACTATGATGATGCCTGGTGAATTCGAAGAAATATTTGATATTATTATGATGCCCGGTGAATTCGAAGGAATATGCAATATTATGATAATGCCCAGTGAATTCGGAGGAATATGATGATATTATGATGATGCCCGGTGAATATGGAGGAATACATGATATTATGCTAATGACTGGTGAATCCAGAAGAGGTAAGAACGTTGAAATATCGTGTAGGGAAAATTTACGTAGTTGCATTGATATTTGTAACGTTAGGCCATGGCGCCAACCGCCTATATGGTTTAAATATTAGGTTTCTCTTTGTAAATTGTTATTCACTTCTTGTTCCAAATCACTAAATAATATATGTGACACGAGTTGATGATAAATTAGCAACTAGAGGAAATCTATGCCTAATATTGAGTTAAGACTTGGTGATTTGAATAATCTTGCATCGAATCAAGGGCTAACCTAATATATTTCCTTGACTTGAATAAGAGGTTATATTATGAAATTTCGTCCAGTAAGGTGGCTTATGTGATAACTAGTTACTTCGAAAATATTTGATTACTATTTGGAGGATAGAAACCTAGTAAACTAGTTGGTGGTCTTTTCTTGATTAAAATATAGAAATTTCTCCTTAAGGTTGTGCCATGCTTAGTAATGATATACCTATTATTGTATGATGGTTAGTTAAATTATCTTCTAATATGTGTGGTTCAGATAGCTTAGTTGATATCTCATATCATGAAGATACTAGTTAAGGAATGGCCTTATCATAGAAGAATAACCCATAATATGGGTGACTTATAGTTTTCCCCAATTTGAAGGCTAGTAATGATAAGACTTGTAATCTATTGACTTATGGAAAATAAGGTTAACTAGTACCGACTTCGCGGTGTTTATAAATGAATTATAGAATTGATGACTACATGTCTATGTTATGACAATGTTGCTTTATCTATGTTAAAATGGTTCAGGTATTAGGAAGTGGATTTCGTTAATGAGCCATGACTGGTTGAGCTACCCACAATTTCGATCAATTAATGGAATAGTTGTGCGATATTGTATTACTGGTATTATTCTTTTGGTGTACTCTCTGGTGGTATGGGATACCATGATGAGTTCTTGTTTTATATTCTTTTGTGTACTGTCCGGTGGTATGGGATGCCCTGATGAGTTCTTTGTTGTGCTCTCTTTTAGGTACTTCTCGGTGGTATGGGACGTTGTGGTATGTTCTTGTGCTTTATGTTCTAAGGATGGATGATGATGATTATGGCATATAGATGATTTACGATTGTGTGTATGGCTTTACGCTTTTGAAATGATACTCAGCTGTTATGGTGATTATGTAGTATATTGAGATAGTATGTCATGTTATTACTTTACTAGTATAGATGTTGTTACTATGGTGTCAAAGTTGATTCAGGTTCGATCCTATCCCTTGACTTTAAGATTATTGTCTTGCTTTTTATCGTCTTAACTTTATATTTGAGCTCAGTCGGCCGATGATGCTTACTGAGTACCCGTATTTTATTACTCATACTACACTTCTGTACCTTTTTGGTGTAGACCTAGGTTCTAGTTGCTGCCATTGAGATGGTACATACAAGTTGACTATTTGGAGACAAGGTGAGCTCTGGGAGATTTAATTTCCCTCTTTCCCCTCTATATTTATTTGTCTTTTGATTTCGAGACAAATGTATGAGATTATCTAAGACATTTTACATTTTTAGATGGTAAATTCCTCTTGTCAAGTTAGAAGCTCTTGTATTACTACTATCAAGTCATGGGGTTGGTATTTCAATATTAGTTGTCTTAGTTGTGAAATGTTGTGGTTACATTGTGTTCATACATAGGGTCCATGTTGGACGTTCTTACAAAGGTAACTCATTACATTAGCTCCAGGTTACAGTATCGGTTTACCAACCAATGGGGTGTGGTAGGTTCTATCATGACTCGGAAGTTGGGTCGTGATAGAAAGCATGTAATTAACTACACAATAATGGGAAGAATAAAACCTAAAAACTGCTATTGAATAATCACATAAAATCTCGAGACAATGTAAAGTATGTAAAATAATTTTTAGGAACGTAACCTATTAAAAGATTAACCATGGAGTATTTATAGTATCTCAAAACAACCCAGAAATCCTAATAAAGATGAAACAGGAAAAGTAAGTTGGCACAAGATACGACTCAGCCTTCTGCTCGTTAGGTCATCTTACGAGTCTTATAGTGCCTCTCATATGTTCTCCAATGTCTGATTTTCGAATCTGTAACTTTCTGTTATCTTTACGACTTATGCTTATGAGTAGTACCTTGACCATACACCTAATGGACTTCATTCTTTACTACCTGGGACTTGCTCTTTCCTTGCTTCTGACACTGGTTAGCTTACTGTTTGATCATCTGGGTTGTACTGAGACTTCCAACTCATCTTCTTCTATGACTTCAACTCCTAATCTAACTTTTGTTTTTGTTCTTTTGATGATTGCTTCTTCAGACTCGTGTCCTCATGTTACGATCTGTATGACAGAGTCGTATGGGGACTCGTATCATATATAGACTTCATCTTTTTAACATAGTTTTCTTCTGATTTCTTTCAAAGACTTTTATTCAACTATTTCACCTATAAAAGGCACAAAGCCTCCTTATATATACTAAAAAAACGTAAGTCCAAGCATAAATTCATTGTTTTAAGCATTGAAAGTGTCGTATTTCCACGACTCATCAACACCCTCAACTTAGAAAGTTTGTGTGCAGTCAATTAAAATAAAAATAAAAAACTACTTAACAAAACAACGATTCTTAAACAAGAGGATCCTAAGATACCTATGGCAGTGATTTTGCATTCAATTTTCAACATTTTTATTCCCCCTCCAAATTTTAACTTTTCAAGAATCAAATTGTGTATATTGATTTGTCACACGGAGAAACATAAATCCAATGATGGAATTATATTAGTAACAGAAAACCAGGCATAGACATATCTTAGATTACCCTATCAGTTTAGCAACCTAACAACATAACCCATGTGCGCCCATAGTCAAAGAAATCCCATTCACTCAGTTAAGATCAATTAATTTGATCAGGGATATAACATAAGATTCTCTCTCTCAAAAAGAAGTATAAACTAGTGTATACAAAATACCATAAGCTTGCCCATATTCTCTCTTCCTAAGTTTCCAAATAGTCAGGATTGGATTACTAAAGGATTTTATTACGCTTGTAACGTAAGTTTTGGGCTGGTATGGTATCTTTTTGGGACTTTTCAATAACTACACCTCCTTAAAAATATGCTTTATTGTTGGTCAACTGATTTTCAACCTTTTTCATTTTATTTCTTCCCTTATGTCTCCCTATTTCTTTTTAAAGCAGACACAGTTTAGACCAGGTACGGTTTTATTTTCTCACTTTCTTTTTTCACCCCACCTATATTTTTATATTTTTTCTTAAACATGACTTTCTTCACACTCATTTTTTCCTACACACCCCAATAATAGCCACCCTCAACTTAGGCAATTTACCTGAGTTGAGGTGCACAATGTCTAAGGTAGACCAAGGCCAAAACAGGTTTATTATAAGTGAAACGGGAAGGTGAAATCCATGTGTTAAAATAAATTATCAGTTAAGGCTCAAATATTTTGATCAAGAGATTCATCTCATTTGGTTGGACATTTGAGGCTCGAGTGGACTTTCTTAAAAAATGGCCTATGATTATCTCCTACTTGACTATACTGAAACCTAGGTAAGAGTAATTTTGAGAGTTCTAGATTAAGCAACACCGGGAACTAAGTAGCGCTCGCACAGGATTATACTGCTAGGTACTACTTAACAAGTTATATTATTGTTCACCCTAGTGGTTCTATTCCTAATCCTAATGCCATTATCAGATTCATAATTGTCTCACACACATTCACATAATACACAAAAAAAAATTAGGAGGGGTATCCATTTTTCAACATAATTATTTCTAAATCAAACAATTTTAGCACAACTCTTCAGAAAAACCTCAACTTCCACAAGTAAAAAAAACAAAAATATGCTAATTCTCAATTTTATTTTCATTTTCTGGCCACGAGCTTTGAAACATGGCAAGTATAGACCATGGAAACCTTGGTAGACCCCCACCCTTACGTAAAGCCTATGTACTCTCCCCAGTACATCTAAAAATATAATTCAAGGAATTGGGAACATTCCTAGGCGCTCAAAGCACCGGCTCAAACTGCCTTATCATCATGGGAAAGCTCAGTTTAGGTCCCACTATCATTAAATACAGTCCCATAGGCTGTCGGGATGGCCATAATAGTTGCATTAGTTGTAGCTGGTGCACTCAATGGTACATAAATTGGTGAGGCTACATCACTGCCTCTCTCAACATCATCAACTGCCTATTTTGAGCTTTCAGCTCCAGCCTGCATCTCCTAGTCCCTCGTTAATTGGTCCTGCTCACTCTGCTTGCTTGTTTTTTTTGCTTTCTTCATATAGTCTTTTTTGGTATGTTGGTGCCTTTTTTCTTTCTCTCTCTTCTTCCTTCCTTCTCTAATTCCATAATAGCTCATATGTTTTCAATTTCTATGTCGAGCTCAACTTCTGTAACCACGAATGTTGGGATGAATATCCCTTCATACAACTCATCTACTATTTTTTTATTTCATCCATATCCTCTTTTAACTCTAGAATATCCGAGGTCTGGCCGTTTTCAAACTATCGGGTCATCTATTGCTAGAAGGCATTCAATCTACCTTGCACTCGTCTATCTTTGTTCTCCAAATTTGTTTTAACCCAGGGCTTCATACCCCTTCCATGTTACATACATTGGCCTCCATTGTGGAAAATCTCTTCATTGCCTCATCCCATATAGTCTATGAGATCACTATCAATATAGTTAATGTCACTCTGGGTCTAGATGGTACGGACTTAGCAAGAGGAAGTGCACTGGATGTACTCGTTGTATCGGATATTTGTTGTTCAATATACACACCTATCTTATCTATCCCTATAGCCTCAGTAGGTCTACTCTATCTAAACATCTCAGCTTACATATCAACTTCTCTACCCGTCTGTCTAGCCATTGGGTATGCAACATCTCTAATCAACCCTAGATCATTAATGATCATAGGCTCAATAAGCTTATCACTCCCTAAGAGTTCCTTTGCCTCCACAGATAATCAAATTAGTGTAATCATGTATTGATATACCTATAACAACTTTTTTATGTACACAACTCTATCACGAATATCTCAGGCAAAAAACTCACCCATATTAAAATCGTACACAACCATTAACCCAGCTATCAAAGCTGCGCAAATCGAGTTGAGTACATTATCCCAGTAGTGGGAAAAAGTCTATGTCTGTCCAGTGTCCACCATGCCTTGGACATAAAGATTAATATGTGTTTTTCTATCTTCTGTGAGTCCAATCCTTGTCCTCTTACAACCCATGCATCATCCTCACCATTCATCGCAATCAAGTTCGCAATCAACCTAAAGTTTCTCATCTTATCCTCCGACTCTAATTATTTACATGTAATTTTCCATATTTTATCCATGCAGAACTCCATTTTTTGTGTTTACACTGGTGGCTAGAACTTCATTTCGTTAAAGAATCGGGAAATAATAAGTAGGGATATGTTCACCCACACTCTCCTAATGGTTAATAAAGTTATGGGGTCACCACCTCTCTCTATATTACTCGGTGGATACTATCTTTTCAACTCACCCTTATACACTGCATAAAACTCCTGCACTAATATGACACTGTACTTGTAAGGAACTGTGGTCATACGTTGAAAGTGATATTGTCTGAATCTCACCTCAAACTTAGGCAACTCAAACTTCCCTGTGGTGATCAACGTTTGTTCCAAATAAAGACTAACTTTTTTCTTTCGTTGAGGAGTCTGCTCAATCGATCATTAAATATTTCAGGCATTTTGGGTACCCCCACTGTTTAATAGTAGGCACCGGAGAAGGTGTAATGGCTAATATTGGATCCTATCAGTCAATGGAGGTTGCATCAACTTCTTCCCCAACCACACATTCACTCTCTATGCTTAATTCGGAGATTGATTCAATATTTTATACATCACCCACTGATACGACATTTTTAATTTATTCATCATATCATTGTTCTCTTCAGACTAGGATAGTGTTCGGGGTGGTGAAATGTGGGGGTTCTTCTTTATGGGTCCTCTTGGAGGTGAGTCCTCAAGAGTGACTACTTTCTTTCCCGGAGGTCATTTATCCCTTGCTCCAACCTTCCCCTTCATTGTGTATTCAACTAAGTCACTGCTACTACTAGATGGATGAGTAAAATCGTTCACCAACTTAATTCCATTACACAATTCCTAAACTTGTAATACCCCGTACTACTACCTAGCTTGAAATCATCCCAGAATGTTAGAAACTTAGTTTGAAATATGAATCCATTTTTGTACACATAGAAGATTTTCACATATTATCATATGGAAAATTTAATTAGCTTCCCAACAATACCAATTTCTTCCAAATTTGGTATCGGAGTAAAATATTATGGTCGATTTACTAAGAGCTATCAGAATCACCCAGGTGCGATGGCCAAGTGTATGAGCCATCGATCTAGCAATGGACCGTCCCCTAGGCCGTCGTAGCCAAACTAATGAGTCAACCTTCTGGATAAGGTACGACAGATAAGTTGATAGACCGATACATATTGTGATGTGGAAAATTCAATTAGGTTTCTAATGATACCAATTTCATCCAAATTTGGTATCAGGGTAGAAAGTTATGGCCATTTTACAAAAAGTAGTCAAAACTGCCCAGGTGCAATAATGAGGGCCAATGGACCGTTGAGCTAGCGATCGATCGTCACCCAAACCATCACAGCAGAGGCAATGAGACCACCTTCTGCCTAAGGACGATAGCTCAGGCCGACAGACCATCGAGCTAGCAATGGACCATCACCTAAGCCATCGCAGCAGAGAAACTGAACCCGTATTCTTCCCTAGTACGACGGTTAGGATCGATGGACCCTCGACCCAGCGATGGACCATTGTACCCACCATCACATAATTTATTCAATTATTTTAAAGTCATTTATAAAAGGGTATTTAGATCTTTTTCCACCCATTTTAACCTCTAATTATATCAGATCAAAGCTCATAAATTCATTGTCCATATAAATGATCAAATTAGGGTTTTCACTCAAAGATAATTTTAATACCCCATATGTTTCTAAGCTAGGAAGTGAACCATTTTTTCTACGAATGAAACCTCCTATCCTGTGATTCATATTTGAATGCATAACTTACAATGAGTATCCTAGCGATAAGATAGCTTATGATGTGTTAAGCATGTTCATATGAGTCACTTAAGCTAATGCAAGCTAAGAGTTTTTAAATCCATCAAGTTTTAGTGTTCGATTTTGTAAGAGTCTTCTTTGAATGAGCATAACTCCATGTATATGTGGTGTTTTAGTAGATGTAGACAAAATATTGTAGATGATCGAATTAGCTTTCAAACAATACAAATTTTACCAAAATTCGACACCCGAGTACGGAGCTATGGCCTTGCAAAGTGGAGTGCGATGCATAACAATCGACATAGTTACTAGATCAAGTGTGCGATAGGTGGTGTGGCGCACACCCTCAAGAGTGCAGTAGAATGTGAGACACACACCTTGGCTTATGCAATAACATATGCTGCATACACCCTAGCATGTGATATGAGATGTGCGACGCACACTTATGAGTTCAGCAATGACAACACTTAGTTTTTGAGTTATTTTGAGGATAATTAAGTCTTTTAACAATCCTTACAAGTCCCTAAATTAACCATACAAAATATATAGCTCCTAATCACATTACACCCTACATCTTACGTTCATTATCTAAGAGCAGAAATAGGAGAAAAACAACTAGGGTTGTACAATTAAGCTTGAAGATCCAATTTCAAGGAAATTCATCCATCAATCATCAATAATCTTCCTTCTAAGATATGCGTAGTGTTCATCCATAGATTCCTTTCATTCGTTGATTTCAAGAATCAATCTTTGTTTACTAAAAAAATGAATGTTTTGTGGTGATGTGGTTGTATTCATGTTATTGTTTGTTCTTTGTGCTATAGAGTGGGAATTTGACAAATTTTCGTGAAGATTATGATCATGTAGTTGGAACCTATGAATTTAAGTGGATTAATATGGTATAAATTTGTGAATACACCTATTCCTTAAAGAGTGCATGCAAGGTGTTTGATAAAATACCTAAGAGACTAGAAATCATGCAATATAGCTAAGTAGAACCCAAATGACAAGTCCATGCTCTATCCCTTATGACTTAACATGAATTCCATGCGAGTTATTTTGTATTGTCATTATGCAATGAAATGCTCATGAAAATAGAATCAAGAAATTATGTACATATTATATGCATTATCTTCCGTGATCAACATTATGAAATCATATGTAGCATGGAATCCCCTACTTATGGTATTATGAATTGTGAATATTATTCCAATGATTAAGAAGTGTCAGTTTCCTTCCATCGAGTCCTGGGGCTACTTGTACCCAAAAAATATAGTTGTGTACCTAGATCAATGACATGTTATAATAATGCTCTCAGTCTGTCCTCAGAACTCAATACGTTCCTTCAGTCAAGGAAACTCAGTAAACTTAGTTTATCTCCGCTAAATAATACAACTAGTATTAGTTCTATTAACTGAGTACACCCTAGTTCAGCTAATCAGTTCAGTTTAGTCAATCAGTTCAGCTCAGTTAATCAGTTTAGAGTTCTTTCAGTTGGGATTTAGAACTAGCACCGAGCGAGTATGGGGATAGTATCTTCCCTATTAAAGAGGTAGAGTCATTAGTAGCAATCTCTATACCCCAGAGTATGGGGATAGTAGCTTCCCTATTAGAAAGGTAGAGTCGTTACTAATAATCCCTATACTCCAGAAATTCATAGCCAGCGCAGGTCAAGGAGTCACCCATCAGATTAAGGATAGACTTGACTATTATATATTGCCTTAAGCTTGGCTTCCTGTTCAGGGTCTCCAATCAGAGAGGCTTCACCATAGCAGAGGTCTCTACCCATGGCACGATATTGACGTCCTTCCAGCTGGGATTATAGGTTGGACCCCACTAGTCAGATTCGGGGAATGTTTTTTAAGTGTGAACTCCCACAAATACAGTTTCAGTATTAGTCTTCAGAGTAGAAATCAAAAAAAAGGACTGTCAAATACAGTTATCAATCTCAGTAAGGAACACAGATAGTTCCATAAATTCAAAGACCACCCGTCAGATTGGCTTGGTCTCCCACTAAGTTATTTAGTATCAGTACTTACAGAGGTCACCCATTAGATAGGCTTGATCTCGATCTAAGATTTAGTTGAGTATTCTCAATATTAGTTCTAGAGTTCACCAATTAGTTAGGTCTGATCTCAAGATCAGTCACTCTGAATTATTATTAGAAGATTTAAACTGTTAGATACAGTAACTCAGTATTAGTTACATTAGTTAGGCCAATCACTATAGGTATATCAGTCGTCATATGTTACGTTCTCAGTATTTAGTTTCAGGACTGTTAGACATAGTCAATTAGACTAATTCTTCATTATTCAAACTATTAGAAATAGGCATTCATCTATTCAGTATCTCAGTATCAGTAAAGTCATGAGATCAGTATTCAGATTCATCACTTAGTATCTCCATTAGTTCATTATAGTTACTTATCTAAGTATGTCTTCTCGCGTTCATACTAGTCAGCATTGTTCATTCATATAACATATTGCACTTTGCCAACCTCACTTATATATTTTTTTACATTCAGACGTACTGGCGCATTTGCGCTATGGTGATTTCTCTTATGTTACACCATAGGTTCCGAGGCATGTGCTTCAGATCAGTAGTAGATTCTAGTATCAGCAGTTTGTGTTAGAAGTGACTCCTCATCTTTCGAGGACATGATGATTTCATCACTATTTTAGTTTTCAGTTTATTTTAGTAGTTGGAGTTAGTTGGGGACATATCCCATCAAATCCTTATTTAAAAATTTTATAGGCTTTCAAGACTATAGCATGTCAGGCAATTATTTCAGTCATTATTTTATCAAGTGTTTATCTAGTTTTGAATCTTATGGCCATTCAGTACATGTTTCCACATTTTCATATTATATTATGCAGTGTATAGGTACATATAACAGTCGTGGGTTATCTTGTGGTCCTTCGGGGTTATAAACACCATGTAGCATTCCGGTTTAGAAAATAGGGGTATTTCAAACTTTGTATTAGAGACAGGTTCAATAGAGTCCTAGGAAGTATGAAAGCCACATCTAATAGAGTCTTGTGCATGGGTGTGTTGCATGCCACATTTATATATAGGAGGCCATAAGATATTTTAAGAAAAGTTTTTCTTTTTTCAGTATTCATGCCATGACAGTGAGCAAAAGCTCAAGTTAAACTCCCAGTATCAATAGTGGTCAGCGTCAGAACCGACTCTATTTACTTCAGACTCGCCATGATCCAAAAAGTTTTCCTAACATAGATTTGGGTATGTATGAATCTTTTATCTTCATGCATTAGTTTCAGCTCACCAATGTTCAGTTATAATCTAGTTCGTAGATGCCCTATGCATCACCTCAGTATCTCTGTAAGATAAGCATTCTTAGAGGGACATATTGTCCTAAGGGGGAGATACCCCACCTTTTCTTAGCGCTCTCATGTCTTAGATCTTTTAGTTTCTCCTTGCATAACAAATTCAGTCTAGAATAGAGGGTGCTCATAAGTTAACCCTCAGGATAAAACCTCAACTGTAAGTCAAGTAATCAGAGGTTTAGTTCAGTTCATGATGTTTAGTTAATACGTCATGTACCATGTTAGTCATGTAATCATGCATTAGATATGCATGTATTCAGCCTTTTAGTTGTGCATCAGATATGCATCCTCATTTTTAGAAAGATCAGTTTATTAGAATCCTCAGTCCTACATTCATGAATTAGTTACCCATGCATCAGATATGCATGTTTAGTATGAATTAGTTTATTAGTCACGTCAGTTATAAGATCATGTTTCAATCATTTATGTTCAGTTAATGTTCAGTTTGTTGTTTCCCCTCTCAGTCAGTCTCATTGGGGGATGAATGTTCTCAAGGGGGAGATATTGTAATGCCCCGTATGTTTCTAAGCTAGGAAGTGAATAGTTTTTCCTACTTATGAAACATCCTACACTATGATTCATATATGACTGCATGACTTATAATGAGTATTCTAGTGATAACATAGCCTATGATGTGTTAAGCATGTTCATATGAGTCACTTAAGGTAATGTAATATAAGAGTTTTTGAATCCATCAAGTTTTAGTATTTAATTTCGCAAGGGTAATCTTTGAACGAGCATAACTCGATGTGTATGTGGTGTTTTGGTAGATTTAGACCAACCAAATTGAAGATAATTGAATTAGATTTCCAATGACACCAATTTTACCAAAATCCAACACCCGAGCAAGGAGTTATGGCTTTGCAAAGTGGAGTGTGACGCATAACAATCGCACATGGCTACTGGATGAAGTGTAAGATAGGTTGATGGCGCACACGCTCAAGTGTGCGATAATATTAGCGGTGCACACCTTAGCATGTGTGATTAGATGTGCGATGCACACTTATGATTTCAGCAACAAAAACACTTAGTTTTTGAGTTGTTTTAAGGATAATTAAGTCTTTTAACCCTCCTTACACGTCCCTAAACTTAACCTTATGAAATATATAGCTCCTAATCACATTTCAACCCTATTTACATGTTAAGTTCATTATCCAAGAGCAAAAATAGGAGAAAAACAACTATGGTTGAACAATTAAGCTTGAAGATCCAATTTCAAGGAAATTCCTCCGTCAATCGTCACGAATCATCCTTCTAAGGTTTGTGTAGTGTTCATCCACAGGTTGCTTTTGTTCGTGGAGTTAAAGAATCAATCTTTGATTACTAAATCATGAATTTTTTATGGTGGTATGGTTGTATTCATGTTGTTGTTTGTTGTTTGTGCTATAGAGTGGGAATTTGATGAATTTTCATAAAGATTATGATCATGTAGTTGCAACCCATGAATTTGGGTGGATTAATATGGTGTAAATTTGTACACCTATGCCTTATAGAGTGTATGCAAGGTTTTTGATAAAATACCTAAGAGTCAAGAAATCATGCAATATAGCTAAGTAGAACCCAAATGACAAGTCCATGCTCTATCCCTTATGACTCAACATGATTTCCATGAAAATTATTATGTATTGTTGTTATTCTATGGAATGCTCATGAAATTAGAATCATGCAATTACGTACATATTATATGCATTATCTTTTCTGATAAAGAATATGAAATAATGTGTAGCGTGGAATCTCGTACTTATGGTATTATGAATTGTGAATGTTATTCCTATGATCAAGAAGTGTCAGTTTCGTTCCATCGAGTCCTGGGGGTACTTGTACCCGAAAAATATAGTTGTGTGCCTAGAGCGATGTCTTGCTATCATGAT
The DNA here is from genome assembly GCF_002878395.1 of Capsicum annuum. Classification (NCBI taxonomy): domain Eukaryota; kingdom Viridiplantae; phylum Streptophyta; class Magnoliopsida; order Solanales; family Solanaceae; genus Capsicum; species Capsicum annuum. The sequence continues at coordinate 398,346 of NW_025833328.1, read as the reverse complement.
TCTCTCAGAAAATCCTCAAAACTCAGTACGTTCCTTCAGTCAAGGGAACTCAGTAAACTTCGTTTAGCTCCGCTCAATAATACCACTAGTATCAGTTCAGTTAACTCAGTACAACCCAGTTCAGCTAATCGATTCATTTTAAACAATCTGTTTAGCTTAGTTAATAAGTGTAGAGTCTTTCAATTGGGAGTTGGAACAAGCAACGAGCGAGTATGGGGATAGAGGCTTCCCCGTTAGAGAGGCAAAGTCGTTAGCAGTAATCCCTGTACTCCAGAACTGCGTAGCCAACGTAGGTCCATGAGTCACCTATCAGATTAAGTCCAGATTTGACTAATATATATAGCCTTAGGCTTGGCTTCCTGTTTAGGGTCACCTATCAGAGAGGCTTGACCATAGCAGAGGTTTCTACCCGTGGCACAGGATTGATGCTCTTCCAGCGAGGGTTACAAGTTGGACCCCACTAGTCAGATTCGGGGCATGTCGGTTACGTGAGAACTCCCACAATTACTATTTCAAGATTAGTATTTTGTGTAAAATTTAGAAATCAGGACTGCCAGATACAGTCATCAATCTTAGTAAGGAACTCAGATAGTTCCACTGATTCAAAGACCACCCATCAGATAGGCTTGGTTTCCCAATAAGTTATTCAGTATCCGTACTTATAGAGGTCACCCGTCAGATAAGCTTGATCTCAATCTCAGATTCAGTTTAATATTATTAATATTAGTTCCAGAGATCACTCATTAGTTAGGCCTGATCTCAAGATCAGTCACTCTTAATTATTATTAAAGGATTTAGACTGTCAAATATAGTCACTCAGTATTAGTTACATCGGTTAGGCCGAACATCACAGTTATATCTGTCGTCATAGCTTACGTTATCAGTATTTAGTTTCAGGACTATTAGGCACATTTAATTAGACCAATTTTGCATAATTTGAACTGTCAGAAAAACTCATTCATCTATTTAGCATCTCAGTATCAGTAAAGTCATGACATCAATATTCATATTCAGTAGTCAGTATCTCCATAAGTTCTGTTATAGTTACTTGTATGTATTCTCACGTTCATATTAGTAAACTTTGTTCATGCATATAACACAATGCATTTAGCCTACCTCACTCGTATACTCAGTACATTCAGACGTACTAACATATTTTCCCTATGGTGCTTTCCTTTATGTTACATTATAGATTTAGAGGCACGAGCTCTAAATCATCAGTAGATTCCAGTATTAGCAGTCAACGTTAGAAGTGAGTCCTCATCTTTCGAGGACATGACGATTTCATTACTATTTTAGTTTTCAGTTTATTGAGTAGTTGGAGTTAGTTGGGGACATATCCTATCAACTCCTTATTCAAACAGTATAGAGGCTTTCTCGACTACAGCATGTCAGACAACAATTTTAGATATTATTTTATTAGATGTTTATTTAGATTTAACCTTATAGCTATTTAGTACATGTTTCTGCATTTTCATATTATATTATGCAGCGTACAAGTATATATATCAGTCATGGGTTAGCTTAAGGTCCTTTGGGGTAATGAGCACCATGTAGCATTTCAGTTTAGAAAATCAGGGTGTTACAATAATCCCCAAGCAACAAAATCCAAATATTCTTCAAGAAACTAAGAGATTCAAGTTCTTCATATCCTAGAACTTTAAGAAACTCATAACCCAGGTATGTCACGTGTTGATTCATGGGTCCCTTTGACCCATGAAGCTCAAGAATCTCATTTCAAAATACAAGATTTGTGTATTTATGAATGTTCATGATTTAAATAAAAGTGAAATTCATGTCCATGATATTGTGGGGTTTTGATTGATGTTTTAAATTACATATTCCAATTATTGATCCTAGTATATAAAGATTTGCATAATAATCATGATAACCCCGCTCCCTCTTAAATTTTCCCGTTGATTGATGTATTTATGATTATTAGATGTGTTGATGAATGTATAACCAAAGCATGCTTCCCATGTGTTTGATTAAATTCCTATGTGAAGGAAAAGTGCCATACTAGTAGGATAATATGAAATCCCTAATTATGTACAATTTTATGCATGTGAAATGTTTGTTGAAATGTCTTAGTCAGTGAATTATGGATATATGTGTAGCTTTTGTGGTGCTTTAAAAATTCTACTTCATGAAATATCCAACCTATTGTATTATGGATTGTGATGTTGTTCATATATTCATGAAATTCATGCTTTGTCAGTTTCATGGTATTGATAACTCATCTTACACGTTGATTTAGTAAAAGGTGGTCATCATCAATATATTTACCCAACTTTGAAGTTGGGCTCGAATCCACAAGGAACAATATGAGTGGCGATTAAACTAATTTGAAACTATAGCTACAAGTTAAATTCAGACAAACGATACAAAAAGATAAAATGGGGATAATTAGACGATTATTAAGTATTCAACTTGTTTCATAACTCAAAACTAAGATTTCAACGGTTCAAATCATGATAAAGAGAAACTAGGGTTGTGATCACTATGACTATTAATCCTACATTGAATAATAATTGTAGTACTGGGTTGTTATGACTTGTGGGAAATAACAAATTATCAATTTCGACAGTTCACCTAAGTGTTTCTCAACCTAGCTAGATATTTGGCTTCCTAATTCTCTCGAACTTAGGAAACACTCCTATTTATACTAATTTTATCTCCAGTTTGTCAATCTTGTTACAACATGAACCATTAGATGGGTCTTAACCTTCCGAAATCCTTGTTGATAATTCACTACCTTTCGTTTATTTCTCTATTCGAGCAAATAAAAATAAGGTGACATCTCTTGTTTGCAACCAACAAAAAATAATTAATACAAAAAAATTATAAAGATGGTCCCACAATCATTCAAACCCTAGCAAACTATTAAATCAATGAAGGATTCATCATAGATCCCACAACCCTAGTTGTGGGTTTTAGTTCCACATGGAATAGAAAAAGATAACAACAATTGAATCCATAACTCAAGGTAATTAAACTTACAAAATATGTAGTCAAAAGTTGATTGTCTAATAAATACTAGAGGAGTATCCCAAAACTCAGTCAAAGAATTGAAAATTGAAATCAAAGATAAGAGCCAAAACGACAAAGAAATGTGACCAAGTCCCACCCTAAAGTTCAAGGTGCAGATCCCTCCTTACATAAGAAAACCCCAAATTATGCTTTAAATACTTCAACATAATTATGGAAACAAAATTACAGAGTGCAATATTTTTCACAAACAGGTGACAACATTTGTGACACCTTATCAGGAGTCTAACGACTTATCAAAAATATCATCACCTTGTTCTTCAATTTTGGCATTTCCTGTTTAAGGTTTATGATAAAACCTGACGGCTTATTAGATATGTGACGGCATATCAGAAATATCATCACTTTGTGACTCCTAATTTGATTCTCGATCTAAGACTAACGACAATCCTGATGTCTTATCACACTTCTGAAGGCTTATCACACGATGTTGTCAGTTAATTCAACTTTAGTCTACTTTCTGTCTAGGTTGACGGCAACTCTAATAGCCTACACAGGGCTGACGACTTATCAGAAATGTCATCAGCCACACTTTCCTTCTATTTGCATAAGAATTCATCTTTTGCACCTCCATTATTTTGGGTACAGTTGCATCTTGAATTATATAGCAAAATCAAATTGAGTTCAGTAGTACAAAGTGAGGACTGTTAGAGACAATCTATCCTTATCATTAAAAATAAACTTCAAGATCACCCATTAGACAGGACTAATCTTAACTATAGTTAAACAGTATCAAAATCATCAGATTTAAAGATCACTCGCTTGATAGGACTGATCTCAAATTTAGTTACTCCATTTAAAATAGAACTCAGATACTTCCATCAAAACTTGGACTGTCAGATACAGTCGCTCAGTATCAGTTACATTGGTTAGGTCGATCATCACAGTTATATTAATTATATATATTTTCTAAACTCATGTATTAGTCATATTAGTTATCATAATTTATGATATCAGTATTCAGCTTAAGGACTGTCAGACATAGTTAACCAGACCAGTTCTTCATAATTCGAAATGTCAGAAATAGTTGTTCATCTATTCAGTATCTCAGTATTAGCGCGCTTATGTTGTCAGTATTAAGACTCAGTAGTCATTATCTCCACGAGTTCAGTTATAGTTATTTATGCATGTATGTATTCTCACGTTCATATTAGTTGGCATTATTCATATGTATAACCCTTTGCATTTAGCCTACCTCACTCGTATACTCTGTACATTCAGATGTACTGATGCATTTGAGATGTGGTGTTTTCTCTTATGTTACACCATAGGTTCAGAGGTAGGAGCTCCAGATCAGTAGTAGTAATCCATTTTTCAGAGTTTGCAGTGTGTCCTTCTCATTCAAGGATGATATGATTATTGCAACATTTACTATTCTGTTGCTAAATGGAGTTATTTGGAGACATGTTCCTTCAAATCCTTATTCAGTTTAGTTAGAGGCTTTCAGACTAGATGTCAGATTAGATATTCAGCTCTCATTATTTTCAGTATTTATGACTTATTTTTGTATTGTTATACCTTTTTTTCAGACATTTTGTTATCAAACATTTATTCAGTTCGAACCTTATGGCCTTTCATTTTCATGTTTTTGCATTTTATGATATAATATGTAGTATACAGGTACAGATATCAGTCATGGGTTAGCTTGTGGTCCTTCGGGGTTATGAGCACCGTATAACATTCTTGTTCAGAAAATTGGGGTGTTACAAACTTGATATCAGAGCTTATAGTTCAATAGAGTCCGAGGAATTCTAAAAGCTACATCTAGTAATGGCTTGTAAATGCGTGTGTTGTGCACCACACCTATGTGCAGGAGACTATGATATGTTTTAGGAATAGTTTCCCTTTTTTCAGCATTCATATTGTGCCAATGAGTAGTCAGATTTGTATAGCTTGTTTTCTCATCCTTGCATCTATTCATGCTATCAAAAATCTCAGAGAATGTAACTATTTCAAGGTATAACCTCCTAGTATTTGCAAGTTTAGTTCATCTCATGCATCATGCATTAGTTTCAGACTCCCAAAGTTTAGTTATAATCTAGTTTGTAGATGCCGTGTGCATCACCCAATATCTTCATAAGGTAAGCATTCTTAGAGGGACATAGCATACCAAGTGGTAGATAGCCCACCTTCTCTTAACACTCTCATGTCTTAGATCTATCAATTTCTCCTTGCATAACGAATTCATTCTGGAATAGAGGGTACTCATAAGTTGACCTACAAGTTAGACCTTAGCTGTAAGTCAAGTATTCAGAGGTTTAGTTTAGTTCATGATCTTCAGTCCATATGTCACATAGCAGAATCAGTCATGTTCTCATGTTTTAGTTCAATATTAGTTCCTTTACCATGGCATATTCAGTCGCATGTTCATATGTCAGTTCAGTCATGTATTCACACATCAGAAATAGGTAGTCTGCTTATCTGTACTTTCAGTCATGCATTCACGTATCATGTCAGTCATATAATTATGCATCAAATATTCATGGATTCAAATTATCAGTTAAGCTTCACATATGCATTCTCAGTTTGAGAAACTCAATTTATCGGAACACTCAGTCCTACATTCATAAATCAGCTACCCATGCATCAGATATGCATGTACAGTTTGATATGCTTAGTTTTTAGTCATGTCATCAATGAAATCATGATTAGTCATTCATGATATATATGCATCATTTTATCTTTTCTCCCCTCTCAAGCAGTCATCATTCGAGGACGAATGTTTCCAAGCGGGAGATATTGTAATACCCCAAAAAATCAAAACCAATATTAGAGCCATATACCAAGCTCATGCATAGTACATCATGGTTTTTTTTATAGTTTTATGAGTAGGTTATATGTATATTAAGGCTTTAAATAACTCCCAGCTATCAGACGAATCAAAAAATTCCTTATCGATTGAATTTTAAAGAAGGATATTGGTATAGTGAACTTCAAATAAGCATATCTCTCATTATATTGAGAAATTTTGAGCTCATCACCTATCAATAGATAGATAATTTAATTATATTACCAACGATACCAATTATTCATAAATTCGATATTGGAGCAAAGAGTTATTCCTATTTTACTCCAGCATGTCAAGCAAGAAACAGTGTGACAACATTCGTGGCATCTTACCACATTTGTGATGCCCTATCATGAAGGACGTCAGCCTTAGATAGAAATCAGATCCTAAGTGGCAACATTCATGGTAGATTACCACATTTGTGATGCCCTATAATGAAGGTTATCAGCCTTAGGCAGAAACCAACTCCTATGTGACGACATTCGTGGTAGCTTACCACATTTGTGATGCCCTATCATGAAGGTCATCAGCCTTAGGTAGAATACAGCTTCTGTGTGATGACATTTTTGATAGACTGCCACATTTTTGATGCCTTGTCATAAATGTCAGTAGGCTTAGGAAGAAACCATCAATTTCAGCTCCTGTATGACGACATTTTTGACGGCTTGTCACATTTTTTGATGCCTTGTAACAAATGTTGTCAGCTATGATTTTTAGCAATTGGGAATTTATTTAATAAGGATATTTTGGTCATTTTATTCACCTTCCATAACTTATAACCCTAAAGAGGTGTAATTTTTTCCATTTTTCTGCAGTTAAACATCTCAAAAACCCTCTCTTATGCTCTAAACCACAAGATTAGGGTTTCTATCAAACTCATATCTCAAAAGCAAGATTCAAGCCTTTTTCCAAGATAATTGAGAATTAATTTTCCCAAATCCAAGAACTCTCAAGCAAATCATCAAGGTTTCCTTTCTAAGGTATGCGTTGTGTTCATCCATGGGCCGCTTTCTTCCATAGAGCTCAAGAATCATATTTTAAATTATAAATTATCATTTCCTTATTATTTTATTACTATATTCATGTTAATTATTTGGTTTTGGATTCAAGGTTGTATCTTGATGTGTTTTTCATGAATCATGTGAATACGTTAGTTGTAAACCTCTGAATTTGGATGGTTCAAGATTTCTAAATTTGTTAAATACACCTATGCTCAATATAATGCATGCAAGGGGTTTGATAAAATTTTTAGGATGCTATAAATTCATGTTTACATGGTTCCATGATATCTAAAGGACAAGTCTATGTTAGCTATATACTTCAATATAAATTCCATGCTATTGATGTGTTTCTATTGTTGTTGTATAAAACATTTATAATAATGGAGATATACTATATGTACATGAAATATATCCATGCACTCCCTACCGTGCTTAAGATATTGAAGAACTACATGAAGTATAATATCCCCTACTAATGATAATGTGAATTATGGACTCCAATTTTATGATCAAGTTAGTCATGTTGTGTCTGTTTCCGTCCATCGAGTCCTGGGGGTATTCATACCCAAAAATTTAGTTGTGCGCCTAGATCCATATCATGCTATCACCACACTCTTAGTCAAGCCATGATCTATAGAATTTAGTCAGTCATGTGACTCAGGAAAATCCAGTAACCTCAGCAATCTTAGTAGTTCAATAATCTCAGTGATCTCGTACTCAGTAATATCTGTAACCTCAGTATTCAAAGTCAATCTCAGTAACTTCAGTACTCTCAACCAGTACTCAGAACTCAGTATATTCTGTCAGTCATTGGAATCCAGTAAACTTAGATTACCTCTGCTAAACAATACCACTAGTATCAGTCTAGTTAATTAGTATCAGTTCAGCTAATTAGTTAAGTTATTTGGTTAAGCCCAGTTATTTAGTTTAGTGTCTTTCAGATGGGAGTAGGATTCAGCACCGATTGACCTTAGGGATGGGGGCTCACCCGCTAGAATAGGACTGAGATCCCTAGAAGAAATCCCTAAGTTCCAGAACTATGTTGCCAGCGTAGGTATGAGATGTCACCCATTGGCTAAGACAGACATAGTCAGGGGTCACCCGTTAGTATATTTATATGTATAGGAATAATCCTAGGAGTCACCCACTAGATTAGGACTGACTCCACAGCAGATATCTTTACTGGTGTTGGTACTGACACCCTTCCAGTCAGGGTAGAGATTGGACCCCAGTCAGCTTAGCTTGGGGCTTATAGGTTAGATGAACACATCCCACAGTTTCAATTAAAGATTCAGGACTGTTAGATACAGTCAACTCAGTTCAATAGTACAGATTCAGTACCCTTAGAGACAATCAATCCTTATCATTATAGATAGACTTCAATATCACCCATTAGATAGGACTGATCTTAACTATAGTAAAATAGTATCGAAATCATCAGATTTAAAGATCACCCGCTAGATAGGACTGATCTTAAATTTAGCTACTCCATATAAAACAGAACTCAGATACTTCGATCAAAACTTAGACTATCAAATATAGTTGCTCAGTATCAGTTACATCGGCTAGGCTGATCATCACAGTTATACAAATTATATTAGTTTTCTAAACTCATGTATCAGTCATATCAGTTATCAAAATTCATGATATCAGTATTCAACTTAAGGACTGTTAGACATAGTCAATCAGACCAGTTCTTCATAATTCAAAATGTCAGAAATAGTGGTTCATCGATTCAGTATCTCAGTATCAGTACATTCATGTTGTTAGTATTCAGACTCAGTAGTTAGTATCTCCATGAGTTCAGTTACAGTTATGTTTGCATATATGTATTCTCACGTTCATATTAGTTAGCATTGTACATGCATATAACCCTTTGCATTTAGCCTACATCACTTGTATACTCAGTACCTTCAGATGTACTGAAGCATTTGTGCGATGGTGCTTTCTCTTATGTTACACCATAGGTTTGGAGGCACGAACTCCAGATCAGCAGTAGCATTCCAGTGTTTGGAGTTTACAGTGAGTCCTTCTTATTCAAGGATGACATGATTATTGCAACATTTACTATTCAGTTGCTAGAAGGAGTTAGTTGGAGACATGTTCCTTCAAATCCTTATTCAATTCAGTTAGAGGCTTTCAAACTAGATGACAGATAAGATATTCAGATCTCATTATTTTCAGTGTTTATGACTTCTTTTGGTATTGTTATACCTTTTTCGAACATTTTGTTATCAGACGTTTATTCAGTTCGAACCTTATGGCCTTTTATGTTCATGTTTCCGTATTTTATGATATATTATGAAGTATACAGGTACAGATATCATTCATGGGTTAGTTTGTCGTCGTTCGGGGTCATAAGCACCGTGTAGCATTCCGGTTCAGAAAATCAAGGTGTTACACTATCTTTTTGCCTCGATCAAAGGAGATGGTACAAAAACAAAGAAATTGTGTAATCGATTGAGTGTGGTAAACCACTCGACCTTAAAGTGATGTGTGTTTTTATATTGCTTGTCTAATGTAAAATCAAGAATATAGGATTCTTGTTCCTTATCTTCACACTCTTCTACTATTTTAAATGATTCCACAAACAAGATATCATCTAAACATAATGTAGAAAAATGCTTCGAGTGAGGTCCAACTAATTGTACTTCAAAATTTACAATATCTACTACACACTAACTTTAATTCACCTTCTCAATGTCAGTCTCCAGATCAAGATGACCATCGAGTGGTTGTGATTCTTGAGTTTTCTCCTAAAATTTGATAATGTCCCCCTCATATTCTTCTTTGTTTAGCCACTATAAACATGGTGGGAGTGGTAACTCTTTTAGCTTTTCCCACAACTGTTCTTCATTCTCTAAGATTCATTTCATCAATTTATTCATATGAATCATGATAGCACACGTATCTTCAGTATTATCACTTTGACCATAAGCCAAACACCATGTTACAGTAACTAGGACAGTATACACATCATATTATAAAGGTCTTATCCATGCACTTCCAGGTAAATCTGGACAGCAAGCCTCAAAATATGGTCCCCCAAAATAATAACAAGAATCATCATCACTTAAAAAACCATCTATTGATGATGACATCTCAAGAAAGGTGTGAAAAAAATAAAAATAAAATAAATAAAAAAATAAACTAAACAAATATTTACAAGTTTTAATTCGAGAAGGTAAACTAAAATTCCAATCCAACTTAATACGCCAAATTGTTCCCCGGCAACTGCCATAACACTCAACTTACATGTCAATTTAGTGCAAGGCAATCGTCGTTAATATATTTACACAACATTAGAGTTGGGGTCGAATCCACAGATAATAATTTGAGTATCAATTAAACTAATTTGAAACTATAGCTACAAGTTAAATTCAGACAAATGATACAAAAAGATAAAATAGGGATGGTTAGACAATGGTTAAGTGTTCAACTTGTTTCAGAACTCAAAATAAGATTTCAACGGTTCAAATCAATGATAGAGAGAAACTAGGGTTGTGATCACTTTGACTATTAATCTTCCATTGAAAAATAATTGTAGTACTGGGTTCTCATTATTTGTGGGAAACACACAATTATCAATTTCAATAGTTCAACTAAGTGTTTCTCAACCTACCTAGATTTTTGGCTTCCTAATTCTCTCGAACTTAGGAAACCCCCATATTTATACTAATTTTATCTCAAGTTGGTCAATCCTGTTGCAGCATTAATCATTAGATGGGAGCTTAACCTTCCCATATCCTTGTTGATAATTCACTACCTTTCGTTTATTTCTCAGTTTGAGCAAATCAACATAAGGTGAGATGTATTATTTGCAACCAATAGAAAATAATTAATACAAAAGAATTATAAATATGTTTCCTCAATAATTCAAACCCTAGACAACTATTAAATCAATTGAGTAATCATCATAGATCCCACAACCCTAGTTGTAGTTTTTAGTTCCACATGGAATAAAAAAAGATAACAGCAAATGAATCCATAACACAAGGTAATTGAACTTACAAAATATGTAGTCAGAAGTTGATTCTCTAGTAAATCCAAGAGGAATATCCCAAAACTTCATCAAAGAATTGAAAATTTAAATCAAAGTTAAGAGTCAAAACTACAGAAAAAAGTGCCCAAGTCCCACACTGCAGTACAAGGTGCAGATCCCTCCTTATATAAGAAAACCCTAAATTATGCTTTAAATACTTCAGCCTAATTCTGGATACAAAATCAAAGAGTGCAATATTTTTCTTGGACAGGGGACGACATTTGTGACACCTTATCAGGAGTCTGATGATTTATCAGAAATATCGTCAGCTCTTTCTTTAGTTTTGGCACTTCCTATTTAAGGCTAACGATGAAACTTGACGGCTTATTAGATATGTGAGGACATATCAGAAATATCATCACTTTGTCACTTGATAATGCTCAACTTACACATCAATTTAATGCAAGGCGGTTATCGTTAATATATTTACCCAAAATTTATAGTTGAGATAAAATCGACAGGGAACAATGTGAGTGACGATTAAATTAATTTGAGACTATACCTACAATTTGAATTCAAAAATATAATACGAAAAGATAAAATGGGAGTTTTTGATGATCAGCAAATAATTGTTGGTCACTTTAGTTTTAGTGTTTGTAAATCAAGAGTTTATGAAATAAGTAGAATTATGTTCACTAGGGCTTCCGGTACATAATTGATGCTAAAAGTGGTTCAAGATTCTTACGATGGTTAGGATAACAAGCTACCTTTATTGATGATATGCTCAAATATCTCTCGACCTATTTAAGTGCCTAAATTTCTAATCCTCTCGGACTTAGGAAATCGCTATTCAGTGCCCAGATTTTAGCCTAGGTTAATCAACATTATTACAGCACTGACTATTAAACGAAGTATTTCCAAGTCCCTATTGATAATTCACTTCCTACTGTATATGATTTATTGCACAAGCAAATCAAAGTAGGTTTGTCTACTATTTGCAACCAACAGACGTTAATTAAAATCTCAGAATTATCAAGAAATCCTAACACTTATTAAATCTTAAGTGTTTAGCACATAATCATGACCAAACCCTAGATCCCATAATTAAGGTTAATAGATTTTATCCATTCATGATGAAAAGAACGAAACACATAATTGAATTCATAATTGGGAAGATTAACTTACAGAGATGAATAATAATTAGTGAATCCTAGATTAGATCACAAAGGAAAATCCCCAAAATAGTTGTATTGTTCGAATCCAAAAAGATAGAGAAAGAAATATTGGAAAATATTCTACAAGACTTAAAGTATCAAGCTCTGTTTAGAATAATGATGATGATGAATGAATGCCTCATAGAAAACTCTAAAACAAAGCTTTAAATAGTTCAACCTAAATAAGGAAATAAAATTAAAGTTGTATCTTTTTCTCCGAATAGACAACGACATCCGTGACAGCTTATCAAGAGTCTGACGACATATCACAGATGTTGTCGGCTCCTCTGCACTTTTGGCTTCTACTATCTAAGGCTGACGACGACGTTGATGCCCTATCACCAACTTGACAACTTATCATGAACATCGTCACAAAAATGTCTTCAACTCCGATTCTCTATTTAAGGATGACGACATTCATGATGGTGTATCACACTTTTGACGTCCTATCACCAGATGCCATCACAGGCTTGAGCTCATTCTTAAGTCTGACGATAATTGTCATAGCCTCTCACAGGGCTGACGACTCATCACAGCTATCGTCAACCACACTTCTTTTTAGATTCCTCCAAATTTCAACTTGTTTGCTTCCTATCTTGTTGGTTCTCTATCAAATCAACTAAAACTATAAATTCAGACATAAACAAATAAAAAATGACAAAAGTTGCTTAAGACTTCACAATTATTCTTGGTTAAAGGTCTTAAATGTGTTAGCAATTGGTCACACATCAATAACCTTAACTTAAAACATTTTCTTGTCCTCAAGCAACTAAAACATAACACTACGATGCTTACCCAAGAGACACATAAGATACCTATGATAGTTGATCATCAATTTTAATTCAAAACACATTGCTCTCTCAATTTCAATCTCTTTAAAACCAGCTGTGTATATCCATGAATGTTAACAATGTGACCAAAAAGAATTAAGATATGGCATCAACTTAGCAATAATAACTATGCATATGTGCAATTTACACTACCTAAACAAGTAGGTAACTAGTAATGAAACTGATGTGCCCTTACAACAAGGAAGTCCATCCTCACTCATATATGACATCAAGCATGTAAATGAAGGGACAGCCGAGAGACACTCACCTCAGAAAGAAATTCCAATTAATTCATGTCAAATACCATATTCTTGGCCTAATTTTCATTGCCTAAGTTTTTATATAGTTATATTAGGATCACTATAGGTCTTTTCTTTGGCTTTGTAGCATAGGCTTGGAGCTGGTATAATACACAAGCATATTTAAATTGACTAAGCCTCCTTAGCACTACACTATTTTTGGGGTCTCACATATCAACCTTTACTTAATTCTCTCCTTTCTTGATCACACATACTCCTTTACTTAATGTTTTTTTTTGACAATTATTTCTTATTTTTCATAACTTTTCTTTTCTTATTGTTTTCCCACCACTCCCAGCTTTTTATTCTTTTCTTTCATTCTACCTTTCTTAATACTCATTTTACGTTACTCACTACTATGTTAGCCACCCTCAACTAGGCAACTTTCCTCAGTCAAAGTGCACAATGTCCAAGAAGGACCACAGCCAGAATAGGTTCATTGTGATACAAATAGGAAGGTGATAGGTATAGTAAAAAGATTAGGTATTCAAGCTCAAAATCAGGATTAAGGTATATTTTTCACACATGGAAGGTCATTTAGGCTAAAAGTGGACTAATATCAACAATGGCCTATGATCCTTTCCTAACCGCTATCCTATAACCAAGGCAAGACCAATCAGGCAAGTTCTCGATTTAACACACAATAGGAACTAGGTAGCATTTCACACACACATAGCACAAAGATATATCACAAGCTACTACCCATTTTGTTCATGTAATTGTTAGTAGTGATTATCATGTCCCTAATACTAATGCCATAAAAATACTTACAATAGTCATATATAGATGCTCATCACACAGTTACCAGATAGATTATTGGTGAGGTATTTATCATTCTAAGAAAAATCAACAAAAATATGTCATCTATCTTAGATACTTATTTTTCCCCCTGTTAACCATAATACATCACAAAACAAAGACCATATGCCTAAATATACCGGCTCTACTTTGAACAAGACTCTAGGGAAAAGAGGCACGACAACAAAAACCCACGGAGGACATCAACACCCACAAGTAGCCCTACCCTCAATTTAAAATTATGGAATGTCCCCAATGCATCAAACCAAAACAAGAGAGTTAGAAATATACCTGTGGCACCATAGGTGTGAAGAACTGATGTCAATCACATAATACGAATACAAACAATAAAATACCTTGGGTGGCATCCTAAGAAGTGCCTAATTTAGTGTTGTGGCATGACTCAGTTATCTTGAATACTCAGACTTCATCAAGATACATTGTTGATAATTATTTATGACTCCACTTGGAGGATTCAAAACGTCGACCCAAATTCTGATCAATACATCTTCGGTGTGCGTTTGGCAAATGTGAGGGCATGATGAGGAATGTTCTATCAGGCCACTTCGAAGACTTGAACTGCTCGCCCAATTTTGCATCAAACTTTTGTGTGGTCTTATTTGGCAACAGTGAGAATCTTAAAAATCCACTAAAATGACATCGATCTTTAAGCTTCTTGTCCTTCAACATTGGGGTTTTAGTATACCCTTTTTGGAAGGACAAACTCCAAAATGTAACAATCTTCCTCCTTATTTAAGAAATTCATCATTTTCTTGGGTGATTTGACTTTCATCACATCCACCAAGAATAATGATGAAAAGTCGTTTGAATGAGGACTAACTCTCCATTTTTGAGTAGCATCCTTATTATTATTTCTACCCCAAAATGGACTAGCGTCTTCACAAGAATTGTGCTTGATTTCTTCTTTTAACTTTAGTAACATCTCCTCGTCTTTGTCATCTTCATTCCTAAATGGTTGGGTTTGTTGGGAAATCACCAAGGGCTTCTCAACATCAAGATCATCATCAACATTAGATTCTTTCTCCTCATCTTCACACTCGTCCATTATGTTTAATGTTTCCACAAACAAGATATCATCTAAACATAATAAGGAAAAATGCTTTGAATGTTTTACCTTTATATCCATATCCTCTATCATTCTTCTTTCCTCGTTATTTTCCCTTATGTCTTGATGTATATCATGTATGATATCATTCATTGTGTCTACAAACTCTAACATTAGTTGAAGCATTGCTTTAATGCCACTCTTTACGGTATTTCATTTTTCCTGTTCATGACTGTAAGACCTATCAAAATCCTAAGAAGAACTAGAATTTGGGTTAGCATACCTGGGGGTGGGAGAATTTGGGCAATCACTCCAATGTCCATCTTGACCACCACATAATGAACAATCATACTCCCAGTAGCATGGAGATGGTGCATACATCTCTCTACGGGGGCATATCTACAATCTTGCCAAATGTGAGGTCCATTACAACATGGACATAGATCATCAAGATAAGATTTCCAACCACCAAGATCATTTTCATTCCAAGATGCCATAGTAATAAGTAAACTAAAATAAAAATCTAGCTAACACAAGAAATGAAAGAAAACTAAAAACAAATATTGAAAGTTTGAACTCAAGTAAGTAGGCCAAAATTCAAAACCAACTTAATACGCCAAATAGTTCCCTAGCAACGATGCCATTTTTTATAACGTACAACTTACACATCAATTTAGTGCAAGGTGGTTGTCCTAAATATATTTACCCAATATTTAGAGTCGGGGTCGAATCCACAGGGAACAATGTGAGTGTTGATTAAATTAATTTGAGACTGTAGCTACAAGTTGAATTCAAACAAATGATAAGAAAATATAAAATAGGGGTTTTTGACAATAATTATTTAAATAATTGTTGGTCAGTTTAGTTTCAGTGTTTGTAAATCAAGAGTTTATGAAATAACTAGAATTGTGTTCACTAGGGCTTCCGGTACATGACAGATGCTAAAATTCGTTCAAGATTATCACAGTGGTTAGGATAACAAGCTATCTTTATCGATTATATGCTCAAATGTCTCTCGACCTATTTAAGCATCTAATTTGCTAATCCTCTCAGACTTAGGAAATTGCTATTCACTGCCCAGATTTTACCTCAAGTTAATCAACCTTGTTACAACACTGATTATTAAACAAAGTATTTTCGAGTCCCTGTTGATAATTCACTTCCTACTGTATATGATTTCTTTCACAAGAAAATCAAAGTAGGTCTGTCTATGTTTGCAACCAACATACGTTAATTAAAATCTAAGAATTATCAAGAAATCCTAACACCTATTAAATCTTAATTGTTTAGCACATCATCATGACCTAACCCTAGATCCCATAATTCAGGTTAACGGAGTTTAGCCACTCATAATGCAAAGAACGAAACACATTATTGAATTCATTACTGAGAAGATTAACTTACAGAGATAAAGAATAATTAGTGAATTGTAGATTAGATCACAAAGTAAAATCCCCAAAATAGTGGTATTGTTCGAATCCAAAAAGATAGAGAAAGAAATATTGGAAAATATTCTACAAGACTTAAAGTATCAAGCTCTGTTTAGTTGATCACAAAGTAAAATCCCCAAAATAGTGGTATTGTTCGAATAAAAAAACATAGAGAAAGAAATATCAAAAAGTATTCTCGAAGACTCAAAGTATCGAACTCTCTTTAGAATAATGGTGATGATGAATGAATTCCCCATAGAAAACCCCAAAACAAAGATTTAAATAGTTCAACCTAAATAAGGAAATAAAATTAAAGTTGCAGCTTTTTCTCAGAATAGACGATGATATTCACGATAGCTTATCAGGAGTCTAATGGCTTATCGCGGATGTCACCAGCTCCTCTGCACTTTTGGCTTTTGCTGTCTAAGGTTAACGACAATGTTGATGCCTTATCATTAACCTAATGTTTTATCACAAACTTCATCACAAAAATGTCTTTAACTTTCAATCTCTGTTTAAGGATGACGACATTCATGATGGCCTATCACACTTTTGATGTCAGATCACCAGATACCATCACATTCTTAAAATCATGCTTAAGTCTGGCGATAACTGTGGTAGCCTATCACAGGGCTGATGACTTATCACAGATGTCATCATCCACACTTCTCTTCAAATTCCTCAAGATTTCAACTTATTTGTTTCCATTCTTATTGGTTCTCTATCCCATTAGATTAAACTGTAAAATCAGACATAAACAAATCAAAAATGACAAAAGTTACTTAAGACTTTGCAATTACTCTTCATTAAAGGTGTTAAATATGTTAGCAATTTCTCACACATCATCACTTTAAATTTTATTCTCGGCCTAAGCCTGACGGAAATCCTGATGGCTTATCAAACTTCTGACGACTTATCACATGATATTTTCTGTCTAGGCTTACGTAAACTCTAATAGCCTATGAAAGGGCTGACAAGTTATCAGAAATGTCATCAGCCACACTTTCCTGCTATTTGCATCAGAATTCATCTTTGTCACCTCTATTATTTTGGGTTCTCTCATATCTTTACTTATACTGCAAACTCAAGGATAACACAATAAAAAATAACAAAAGTTACTTAATACCTTGAAATTATTTAGAGTTAAAAGCCTCAAATATGTTAGCATCCACTCACACATCAGCTATCAAGTCCTGGGGGTACTTGTACCCAACAATTTAGTTGTGTGCCTAAAGTCAGTGTCATGTTTTCAACATACTCTCAGTCGGTACATGTCCATAGAACTCAGTCAGTCATGTGACTCAAGAAAGATCAGTAATATAGTAATATCATAACTATTCCATTATTTAGTGGAACTCAGTTAATTCAGTCCAGTTCAGTTCAGTAATCTATGTTTATTGTCTATTCAGATGGGAGTAGGAATTAGCACTGAGTAAACCCAGGGATGGGAACATACACTATCAGATGAAGATGTGATTCTTAAAAGTCATCCTTGTGTTCCAGAATTATGTAGCTAGCATAGGTTGAGACATCAAAATTGTTAAATGAGGGTTGATGAGGTGGATAAACACTGTCAAATGAGGGTCCCACCATTTTCCTTAGGGGACACTGTCAGATGAGGTGGCTTAACCTTTTATATGAGGGTTCCCACCGTTCTCACTAGAGTTACCTATTATATTAGTGTTACTCATATATTTTCCTTACTAATGGTGCGGTATTGATACCCTTCCAATTGGGGTTACAGATTAGACCCCAACTCAACCATAATTGCATATTAGGGGCATGTCAGTTAGATTACTACTTCCCACAGTTTTAGTTGTAGAATTAGGATAGTCAAATACAGTCATTCAGTCTCAGTAATTGAACTTAGATAGTTCAACAAACTTTAGGACTGTCTGATATTGTCAACTCAGAATAGTACAAAACTCATCTAGTTCTATCAGAACTGTAATTACCCATACTTCTACCTAGCTTGAAATCATCACCAAAATATTGGAACTTACTTTGAAATATGAATCCATTTTTGTACATATGGAATTTTTAAGATTTTTAATTTTTATCATGTGGTAACTTGAAATATCTTTCCGACGATAACAATTTTGTCCAAATGATATGAGCGTTTTACTCAGAACTACCAGAATTGCCCAAGTGCGATGGCCAGGTTGACAGACCATCGATCTAGCAACAGACCATCGCTTAGACCGTCGTAGCTAAGGAAATGAGTAAACCTTCTAGATAAGGTGTGAAGAACAGGTTGACGGATCGTCTAACTTATAACAGACCATCACCCAAGCTATCGCTACAAAAAAGTGAGTCTGATTTTAGTCCACGTATGACTTTTGAAATGGCGGACCATCAAGCCAGCCACGGACCATCGCACAAGCCATCATAGGTCATGTTTAGTGAATTTATGTCATTTGTAAAGGGTATTTAGGTCTTTTTCAACCCTTTTTGACCCCTAATTATATCAGACCAAGCCTCATAAGTTTATTTTTCATTCACAACATCAAATTAGGGTTTCCAATCAAAGATAACTCCCAAGAACAAGATTCGAATCCTTCTTCAAGAAACTAAGAGTTTCAAGTTCTTCGGGTCTAAGAACTTCAAGAAACTCACAACCCAGGTATGTCATGTGTTAATTCATGGGTCCCTTTCACCTATAAAGCTTAAGAATCTCTTTTCAAAATCCAAGATTTGTGTATTTATGAATGTTCATGATTCAAATTGAATTGAAATTCATGTCATGATGTTGTTGGGTTTTGATCATGTTTGAAATTACACATTCCAATGATTGACCCTACGATGTGATTGTATAATAATCATAGTAAACCCTTAAATTTACACATTGATGGATGTATCCTTGATTATTAGCTATGTTGATGAATGTATAACCAAAGCATGCTTCCCATGTGTTTGATTAAATGCCTATGTGCAGGAAAAGTTCCATTGTAGTATGAAAATATGAAATCCCCATTCATGTACAAGCTCATGAATGTTAAGTGTATGATGAAATGTCATAGTCAATGAATTATGGATATATGTGTAGCCATTATGGTGCTTTTGCACTTTTACTTCATGAAATCACCATCTTATTATATTATGGATTGTCGATGTTGGTCATGTATTCAAGAATGTTATGCTTTGTCAGTTTGTTGCTATCAAGTCTTGGGGGTACTTGTACCCAACAATTAGCTGTGCGCCTAGAGCCAGCATCATGTTTTCAACATACTCTCAGTCGAGCCATGTTCATAGAAATTCAGTCAGTCATGTGACTCAAGAAAACTCAGTAACTCAATAATCTCAGAAACCTCAGAAATTCAGTAATCTCAGTAGAATTCCGTTAGACAATGAAACTCAGTTAACTCAGTCCAGTCAGTTCAGCTATTCATGTTCAGTGCCTATTTAGATAGCAGTAGAAATTATCACTGAGCGAACCCAAGGATGGGAACCTACCTGTTATATTAGTGTGTGATTCTTAGAAGCAATCCTTGCATTCCAACACTATGTAGCGATTATAGGTTAAGACATCATAGCCTATTATATGAGGCCAGATGAGGTGGCGTAACCTGTTATATGAGGGTTCCCACCGTTCTCACTTGAGTCACCTGTTATATAAGGGTTACACATAGATTATCTTTACCAGTGGCGTGTTATTGACACCCTTCAAATTGGGGCTGCAGATTGTACCCCAACTCAGCCATAATGGCATATTAGGGGAATATAGTTTAGATGACTACTTCCCACAGTTTCAGTAATTGAATCAGGACCGTTAGATACTGTCATTCAGTCTTAGTAACAGAACTCAAATAGTTCTACAGAATTCAGGACTGTTAGATATAGTCAAATCAGAATAGTATAGAACTTAGCTAGTTATATGAAAAACTAGACTGTTATATACAATTGCTCAGTATGAGTTATTTAAGTTATATAGTTACCAGTATCTCATGTTATCAATATTCAAACTCAGTAATCATGTCATCACGAACTTAGATATAGTTATTATATATTCATGCATGTCTTCTCACATTCATGTTATTCAGTCAGCTAGTATAGTTTATGCATATGAACCCTTTACATTCAGCCTACCTCACATGCATAACATTATATTCAAACGTACTGACGTATTTACGCTATGATGTTTTATTCTGTAGGTTTAGAAGTAAAAGCTCCATAGCATCAGTAGCATTCCAGTCTCAGCAGTCAGAGTTAGCAATGAGTCCTTATCCTTCGAGGATATGACCATTACTTCATTATCACATTAATTAATTTATTTTAGTAGTTGGAGTTAGCTGGGGATATGTCTCATATACTCCTTATTCAGACAGTATAGTCAGTTAGAGGCTTTTCAAACTACAGTATGTTCAGACAATTTATTCTAATTGTTTTGGGTATTTGATACCCCCTCTAGATGTTATGTTTTATCAGTTATATTACAATTTTGAACTTTACGGCCTTGCAACCTTTATTTTTGTATTTATACAATATATAATGCAGTGTTCAGGTACAGATATCTATCATGGGTTAGCTTGTGGTCCTTCTGGGTCATGAGAATCGTGTAGAATTTTGGGTACCATATTCGAGGATTTAGAAACTTTGTATTAGAGTCTAAGGTTCAATAGTGTCCTATGAAGTCTGAAAGACACATTTAGAAAAGTCTTGTACATGGGTGTGTTGCGTGCCACATTTATGTACAGGAGACTATAAGATGTTTAGGAACAGTTTCCCTTCTTTCAGTATTCATGTCGTGCTGGTGAGCATAATCTCCATTAAATCTCTCAGTCTAATGAAATCTGTTTCTCCCTTTCTTCAACAAAACATGCCTCCTAAAAGAAGAAATGAGAATCAGACAACCCCTTAGCCCAAAGATCTTTAGGGTGAACATATTTGTCATGCAGATTTCAGCGCTGCATTCACTACTCTAGCTTAGTTAGTTACTACTTAGAATGAATGACCAGCTATCATTCTGGCTAACCCAGTGGCCAATTCAGTGGCAGCCAGGATTTGAGACTTCACCCGAATGAATTCTCCATCCTTTCTTGGGTCTAAGTCAGATCAGGACCCTTAGGAATTCATTGACCAGGTTCAAAATATTACGGATATCATAGGTATTACTTCTAGTGACAATGTGGAGCTAGCTGTAAATCAGTTGTAGGATGTTTCTCATACTTGGAATAAGCAGTAGAAGTCAGAGAGGGCTGTAGACGCAGGGCCTATTAAGTGGGAGGAGTTTGCTACTGCATTCTTAGATAGATTCTTTTCCCTAGAGCTGAGAGAAGCTAAAGTGTTAGAATTTATCAACCTTAGGCAAGGCAACATGATAATTAAATCGTATTCTTTTAAGTTTCCTCAATTAGCCAGATATGCTCCTTATATGGTTGTAGATAGCAGGGCTAAGATACGTAAGTTTGTTTCTGGGGTGAATGATAGTATAGTCAATGAGTGCAGGTCCGTGATGTTGAATAGTTACATCAACATAGCCAAGGTTATGACCCATGCTCAATAGATAGTAGAGAAAAATATTACGATGAGGGGGAAGCAGAATAAAAGAGCAAGGACAGGTAGTTTCATCTTTGCTCAGCCAAAATGAGAAGGAGGAAACCGTTCTCATTTTCGTCCTAAGTCAGCAGTTCTAGCTGCTTCATCAGCTAACGCTCCAGCTCTTAGATTCAGAGACGGTAAAAAATATAGAGTGCCAGGCTCTAAGTCTTAGGGCAATGTTACCAATTCCCGCACGTATTTTCTTTGCCGGACTTATGGCAAGCACCATCATGGTATTTGCAGAGCTAACATAGGTATTTATTTTAGATGTGGCAAGCCAGGCCATAGAGTCAGAGACTGTCGTCAGCTAGGTCCTCAAGGTCAGCGGAACCATTCCTTATCTCAGTCTAGTCGCCCAAACCAGTAGTACACCACCTCCAGTGCTACTTGTGAGCATTGCCTTAATCAACTTTATGCTCTCCAGTCCTGGCAAGATTAGGAGAATACTCCTGATGTTGTTACTGGTACATTATTGATCTTTCATATTTATGTTTACACTTTAATAGATCTAATAACTTTTGTGTCTTTTTATGCTCCCTATATAGCAGTTGATTTCGGAGTCAGTCTTGAAATTCTAGCAGAGCCCTTTTCAGTCACTACCCCAGTGGGTAAAACCATCATAGCCCGATGGGTATACAAGAACTGTCTAGTTATGGTATCTTAGAAAGTCACGTTAGCATACTTAGACGAATTAGAGATGAATGATTTTGATATCATTCCCAATACGTTGGTCCATTCAAAATTCTTAGTCGCTTCGGCAAGGTAGCTTATGGGCTCAAATTACCTTCAGATCTAGCCTTAGTTCATCTAGTCTTCCATGTCTCTTAGCTCAAGAAATGTATAGGTGACCTACCAGTTGTAGTCCCTATTTCGAGCAAAGATTTTAAGGACAACCACTCTTATAAGGAGATTCTAGTCGAAATTCTAGACTATCATACTCACAGATTGAGGAACAAATAAGCCCCTTTATTACAAGTTCTTTGGCGGAATCAGTCCGTTGAGGGAGATACTTAGGAAGCAGAAGTAGAAATGTGTACAAAGTATCCTCACCACTTCCCTGCTAACTCAAATCTAGATCAAGGTAATAGTTCCCCCCCTCCATTTAAACCCATTCAAATCTAGCTCAAGCTAACTCACTTCTTCCCCGCTAACTTAAATTTTCATGTCCTGATTTCAATTATGACTTGGTATCAGTCTCATGTTCAGAATTCTATTTTAACACTTGGTACTAAGTACCATTGCATATTCAGGCATATGTTAATGCATCAGATTAATCATGTGTTGCTGTATCCGCTCAGTCATGAAATCATGCATTAGATATGCATGCTCAGTAAGAATTTTAGAAATGTCAGTTATGTAATCTTGTTTCGGTATTCATGTTCAGTATGTACTTTGACATATCATTTCTCCCCTCTCAGTAAGTATCATTCGAGAATGAATGTTCTCAAGGGGGAGATATTGTAATACCCTAAAGTTTTCTAGCTTATTTCATCCCAGAAATGTCTAGTATTATCTTCTAAATTGAATGATATTTATTCTATGAGGAATTTGTAAGATTTTCACTTTTTGTCATATGTTAAATACAATAAGATTTCAATGAATATAAGATTTTCCCAAATCTAATAACCGATAAGAAGTTATGACTATTTTAAGTTACCGTTATAAAATAGCACCATATTAGTCGGTGGCGCACTGCGCCACCTGAGAAAATTACAATTGTCAAATTATAGTAGGGATCAATGATTATGGCGTGTTTCGCCAAACTTCCAGGTCGCAAATAAAGTGGAAATAAGATGGCTCCACATCGCGCCATCCCTCAACTTCCCAGTTATCAACTTCCCAGTGGTCCATTTTGGAAAAATTTCACTAAAATTAAAAGACGCATCCAGGGTTAAAAGAGTTAATTCCCCCTCCCCCTATTTAAACCCAATAACACGTGATTTATCCATTCGTCACCCAAAATATACTAGTTTCTCTCAATTTTCTCTAAAGAACAAGCTAGGGTTTGAATTGGGGATTCACAATTTCAATTAAATCTTTCTATCAATCTTCACTAAATCAAGAACTAAGGTATGCGTTGTGTTGATTTATGGGTTCTTTTCAACCATAAAGCTCAAGAACCCTATTTTAAAATATGAATCATGATATTTATGTTTTGGGTTAGTTGTAACCATGTTTAATCATTATGCCCTAAGGGTGCATGCAAGGTGTTTGATAAAATTCCTAGGAGGGTAGAAATTATGCACTATAGCCCAATTGTGATCCAAAATGACTTCCATGCTATTCCTATGTATAGAAATTGTTTGTCTAATTGCTCATGAGCTATCCATATGAAAATTATGTTATGTATACATGCATTCTTATTCACGTACCAAGCTATGATAATCAAATGCCCATGAAATATCTTCGATTATTGTATTATGGATTGTTGATATTAGTCATGTATTCAAGAATGTCATGCTTTGTTAGTTTCCTTCCATCAAATCCTGGGAGTATTTTTACTCGAAAAATATAGTCGTGTGCCTAGAATTAGTGTCATTTTACAAGATAATCTTAGTCAAGCCAGGTTAAGTAGAATTCAATCACTCTCATAACTCAGGAATAACTCAGTAATCTCATTAATGTCAGTCAGCTATCAGATCTCCATAATATTCCATCAGTCAATGAAATTCCGCTAATTTAGTTAATTTAGTTAATTCAATTCAGTTTAGAAATTCATGTTCAGTTT
Source organism: Capsicum annuum (assembly GCF_002878395.1). Lineage (NCBI taxonomy): Eukaryota > Viridiplantae > Streptophyta > Magnoliopsida > Solanales > Solanaceae > Capsicum > Capsicum annuum. Next base: position 373,624 of record NW_025833328.1, on the reverse strand, counting down.
CTATTCAAATGGGAGTAGGAATTAGCACCGAGTAAACCTAGGGATGGGAACATATACTGTCAGAGTAAGGGTGTTAGTCTTTGAAGTCAACCTTGCGTTCTAAAACTATGTAGTCCACATAGGTTGAGACATCAATGCTGTCAGATGAGGCTTGCTGATGTGGACAAACACTATAAGATGAGGGTCCCACCATTATCTTTTATGGGACACTATGAGATGAGGGTCACCCATAGCTTATCCTTACCAGTGGCGCGGTATTGACACCCTTCCAATTGGGGTTACATAATGGACCCCAACTCAGGTATAATGGCATATTGGGGACACGACAGTTAGATATCTACTTCCCACAGTTTCAGTTACAAAATTCAAGACTGTCAGATACAGTCATTCAGTCTCAGTAATAGAATTCAGATATTTCTACAAAATTCAGGACTATCATATACAATCAACTCATAATAGTTTGGAACTCAGCTAGTTCCATCCGATTAAGGACTTTCAAATACAGTCACTCATGTTATCATTTATATCAATCATTAGAACTCAGTTATCAGTCATTATTAGTTATCAGTAATATCATGTTATCACGATCTAAGATATAGTTACTATGTATTCAAGCATGTATTCTCACATTCATCTCAGTCAGCTATTCACTATTGTTCATGCATATGAATCCCATTCATTCAACCTACCTCACATGCATACCAGTATATTCAAAGTACTGACGTATTTGCACTATGCTTTTTTATACCATAGGTTTAGGGACACGAGCTCCAGAGCATTAGTAAATTCCATATATAAGCAGTGAGTCCTCATCCTCCAAGGACAATATGATTTTTTATTTCATTATCTTAGTACTTATTCATTTCAATAGTCGGAGTTAGTTGGGGACATGTTCCATCAACTCCTTATTCAAATAGTTCAGTCAGTTAGAGACTTTTTAGACTATCATGTTTACACTATCATGTTATTTCAATTTTGGTTTAGGTATTTCATACCCTATTCAGATGTTATATCTTTATCAGTTATGTTACATTCTTTAACCTTATGGACTTTCAGTTCATGTTTCCACAATCATACAGTATATTATGTAGTATACCGGTACAGATATCAGTCATGGATTATCTTGTGGTCCTTCAGGGTCATGCGCAGTGTGTAGCATTCCGAGTACCAGATCTGAGGTGTTACAGTTATAGTAGGTGCCATCACGACTTGAGAAAATATGTCGTGACATTTGATGCCATTTTCTTTTTCCCTAGAGTGTGTTCTCACAGTAGAGTAAGCATGTCCTGTAGTTTGTAGTCTGCAACTTGTTTTTGTATGTTTGTTGTTTAGTTAGGAGTAAAATATAAGTAACCTTGGTGTAGTCATTTTTTTGTAAAAATAAGTGGAATAATAATAGTTGTTTGTTAATTAGATTGTGATCAATATGAGACGAGAACTACGATTGTGTTTCCCATGACTTCATAACTCAACACGTTATACGTGCTTAGAAGACTATCTCAATACATTTGATGAAAAATCTAACATTCTTGACCTTGAATTAAATGAATTTCACTCATCTCTTCTTGGGCTCAAAGTGTCGCATTACTAATCCTTATTTTGTGATCTAAAATTAATTATCCCGATTAATGTAATTTGATGAAGGTTTGTAGCATTAAATTACAATTGTTAATTACTTTTTCTACTAAATACCTCTCTCTTAAAAAGTTTCGAATTTAAATGAGTTCCTAACATTGGCCACTGTCATTAAAGTAATCTAACCGAAGGAAATACCAACACATGCAAGAACACTAGTTTAGAATAACTGTACACCTAACCCTACTTTGTAAACTCATCATGGTTTCCACAGCCATAGTTATGGCGTTTAGATACTCATGATCATAAGCACACAATTTGATTCAAAAGATGAAAGAATAATTTTGTTCTTAAAAGAATAAGATGAAATATCAAAATCTCAAATTGATTACAAACCCTCAAAACCACTAGCAATATCTCCAATATAAATAATGTATCTTAGAACCTCAAATTAAGATAAAGGTGCAAAAACTAATCGTAAACATCATGGGATTATTTATAAATATGAACCAAATCATATCTTAAACTATTTAGGAAAAGCAAGTCGACAACACCCTATGACTCTGGGTTGGGTCGTGGATCAGACCCATGAATCGTGACTCTCAATCTTTGAAATTAGGCCCAACTTCTGTCTTCAGTACTCTACCCACAACTGCCACTCTTGATTTCTGGGTTAGTGTCACGGATCGTAGGTTTCCTCATGGAAATAAACTTTGAAACGTCAACTCACAGGTCCACTAATGAATCATAGGTCACACATGAGTTGTGGATCAACTCATGGGTCACACTTAGAAGATGTTATTGTATTTTCTCATCTTTTCATTTCGAAAACTATTATCCTGCACAATCAACCCAAAAACACAACATATCTTTCTTGATGAATTTCTTATGTCCTGGTGGCGCCTACTACAACCTACCAATAGGCAAACCAAACCTGTATGCAAAACGACTAGTTAAAGACAACTCAAATAGATAAAGGAAAGAATAGGGAAAATCTAAAATGCAGTACCAATTACACAATATAATCCCAAGACCTAGTGGTATCAGTACAAGAGCTGCTAATATGACAAGAGTAGAAAGTGAAAGACAAAGGGAACTGCACTGATACAACTTATCTTCAAATATAACATAGAGACTAGTCCAATATGTAAGAGAAAGGAAAGTAATAATCCAAATATGAGGAGCTCAGTTGGAAGTCGCCTACAAAGTACCATATGTTTGGTACACATGCTACACTTCTGCAACCGACTGATCATAGTACGATTTATCACCGTCGATGTGTGTGTCAGAAAGAGTAGCCTAGGTATGGAGACTTTTAATTGAGCTCCTCATATTTGGATTATTACTTTCCTTTCTCTTACATATTGGACTAGTCTCTATGTTATATTTGAAGATAAGTTGTATCAGTGCAGTTCCCTTTGTCTTTCACTTTCTACTCTTGTCATATTAGCAGCTCTTGTACTGATACCACTAGGTCTTGGGATTATATTGTGTAATTGGTACTGCATTTTAGATTTTCCCTATTCTTTCCTTTATCTATTTGAGTTGTCTTTAACTAGTCGTTTTGCATACAGGTTTGGTTTGCCTATTGGTAGGTTGTAGTAGGCGCCACCAGGACATAAGAAATTCATCAAGAAAGATATGTTGTGTTTTTGGGTTGATTGTGCAGGATAATAGTTTTCGAAATGAAAAGATGAGAAAATACAATAACATCTTCTAAGTGTGACCCATGAGTTGATCCACAACTCATGTGTGACCTATGATTCATTAGTGGACCTGTGAGTTGACGTTTCAAAGTTTATTTCCATGAGGAAACCTACGATCCGTGACACTAACCCAGAAATCAAGAGTGGCAGTTGTGGGTAGAGTACTGAAGACAGAAGTTGGGCCTAATTTCAAAGATTGAGAGTCACGATTCATGGGTCTGATCCACGACCCAACCCAGAGTCATAGGGTGTTGTCGACTTGCTTTTCCTAAATAGTTTAAGATATGATTTGGTTCATATTTATAAATAATCCCATGATGTTTACGATTAGTTTTTGCACCTTTATCTTAATTTGAGGTTCTAAGATACATTATTTATATTGGAGATATTGCTAGTGGTTTTGAGGGTTTGTAATCAATTTGAGATTTTGATATTTCATCTTATTCTTTTAAGAACAAAATTATTCTTTCATCTTTTGAATCAAATTGTGTGCTTATGATCATGAGTATCTAAACGCCATAACTATGGCTGTGGAAACCATGATGAGTTTACAAAGTAGGGTTAGGTGTACAGTTATTCTAAACTAGTGTTCTTGCATGTGTTGGTATTTCCTTCGGTTAGATTACTTTAATGACAGTGGCCAATGTTAGGAACTCATTTAAATTCGAAACTTTTTAAGAGAGAGGTATTTAGTAGAAAAAGTAATTAACAATTGTAATTTAATGCTACAAACCTTCATCAAATTACATTAATCGGGATAATTAATTTTAGATCACAAAATAAGGATTAGTAATGCGACACTTTGAGCCCAAGAAGAGATGAGTGAAATTCATTTAATTCAAGGTCAAGAATGTTAGATTTTTCATCAAATGTATTGAGATAGTCTTCTAAGCACGTATAACGTGTTGAGTTATGAAGTCATGGGAAACACAATCGTAGTTCTCGTCTCATATTGATCACAATCTAATTAACAAACAACTATTATTATTCCACTTATTTTTACAAAAAAATGACTACACCAAGGTTACTTATATTTTACTCCTAACTAAACAACAAACATACAAAAACAAGTTGCAGACTACAAACTACAGGACATGCTTACTCTACTGTGAGAACACACTCTAGGGAAAAAGAAAATGGCATCAAATGTCACGACATATTTTCTCAAGTCGTGATGGCACCTACTATAACTGTAACACCTCAGATCTGGTACTCGGAATGCTACACACTGCGCATGACCCTGAAGGACCACAAGATAATCCATGACTGATATCTGTACCGGTATACTACATAATATACTGTATGATTGTGGAAACATGAACTGAAAGTCCATAAGGTTAAAGAATGTAACATAACTGATAAAGATATAACATCTGAATAGGGTATGAAATACCTAAACCAAAATTGAAATAACATGATAGTGTAAACATGATAGTCTAAAAAGTCTCTAACTGACTGAACTATTTGAATAAGGAGTTGATGGAACATGTCCCCAACTAACTCCGACTATTGAAATGAATAAGTACTAAGATAATGAAATAAAAAATCATATTGTCCTTGGAGGATGAGGACTCACTGCTTATATATGGAATTTACTAATGCTCTGGAGCTCGTGTCCCTAAACCTATGGTATAAAAAAGCATAGTGCAAATACGTCAGTACTTTGAATATACTGGTATGCATGTGAGGTAGGTTGAATGAATGGGATTCATATGCATGAACAATAGTGAATAGCTGACTGAGATGAATGTGAGAATACATGCTTGAATACATAGTAACTATATCTTAGATCGTGATAACATGATATTACTGATAACTAATAATGACTGATAACTGAGTTCTAATGATTGATATAAATGATAACATGAGTGACTGTATTTGAAAGTCCTTAATCGGATGGAACTAGCTGAGTTCCAAACTATTATGAGTTGATTGTATATGATAGTCCTGAATTTTGTAGAAATATCTGAATTCTATTACTGAGACTGAATGACTGTATCTGACAGTCTTGAATTTTGTAACTGAAACTGTGGGAAGTAGATATCTAACTGTCGTGTCCCCAATATGCCATTATACCTGAGTTGGGGTCCATTATGTAACCCCAATTGGAAGGGTGTCAATACCGCGCCACTGGTAAGGATAAGCTATGGGTGACCCTCATCTCATAGTGTCCCATAAAAGATAATGGTGGGACCCTCATCTTATAGTGTTTGTCCACATCAGCAAGCCTCATCTGACAGCATTGATGTCTCAACCTATGTGGACTACATAGTTTTAGAACGCAAGGTTGACTTCAAAGACTAACACCCTTACTCTGACAGTATATGTTCCCATCCCTAGGTTTACTCGGTGCTAATTCCTACTCCCATTTGAATAGAAACTGAACATGAATTTCTAAACTGAATTGAATTAACTAAATTAACTAAATTAGCGGAATTTCATTGACTGATGGAATATTATGGAGATCTGATAGCTGACTGACATTAATGAGATTACTGAGTTATTCCTGAGTTATGAGAGTGATTGAATTCTACTTAACCTGGCTTGACTAAGATTATCTTGTAAAATGACACTAATTCTAGGCACACGACTATATTTTTCGAGTAAAAATACTCCCAGGATTTGATGGAAGGAAACTAACAAAGCATGACATTCTTGAATACATGACTAATATCAACAATCCATAATACAATAATCGAAGATATTTCATGGGCATTTGATTATCATAGCTTGGTACGTGAATAAGAATGCATGTATACATAACATAATTTTCATATGGATAGCTCATGAGCAATTAGACAAACAATTTCTATACATAGGAATAGCATGGAAGTCATTTTGGATCACAATTGGGCTATAGTGCATAATTTCTACCCTCCTAGGAATTTTATCAAACACCTTGCATGCACCCTTAGGGCATAATGATTAAACATGGTTACAACTAACCCAAAACATAAATATCATGATTCATATTTTAAAATAGGGTTCTTGAGCTTTATGGTTGAAAAGAACCCATAAATCAACACAACGCATACCTTAGTTCTTGATTTAGTGAAGATTGATAGAAAGATTTAATTGAAATTGTGAATCCCCAATTCAAACCCTAGCTTGTTCTTTAGAGAAAATTGAGAGAAACTAGTATATTTTGGGTGACGAATGGATAAATCACGTGTTATTGGGTTTAAATAGGGGGAGGGGGAATTAACTCTTTTAACCCTGGATGCGTCTTTTAATTTTAGTGAAATTTTTCCAAAATGGACCACTGGGAAGTTGATAACTGGGAAGTTGAGGGATGGCGCGATGTGGAGCCATCTTATTTCCACTTTATTTGCGACCTGGAAGTTTGGCGAAACACGCCATAATCATTGATCCCTACTATAATTTGACAATTGTAATTTTCTCAGGTGGCGCAGTGCGCCACCGACTAATATGGTGCTATTTTATAACGGTAACTTAAAATAGTCATAACTTCTTATCGGTTATTAGATTTGGGAAAATCTTATATTCATTGAAATCTTATTGTATTTAACATATGACAAAAAGTGAAAATCTTACAAATTCCTCATAGAATAAATATCATTCAATTTAGAAGATAATACTAGACATTTCTGGGATGAAATAAGCTAGAAAACTTTAGGGTATTACAATATCTCCCCCTTGAGAACATTCATTCTCGAATGATACTTACTGAGAGGGGAGAAATGATATGTCAAAGTACATACTGAACATGAATACCGAAACAAGATTACATAACTGACATTTCTAAAATTCTTACTGAGCATGCATATCTAATGCATGATTTCATGACTGAGCGGATACAGCAACACATGATTAATCTGATGCATTAACATATGCCTGAATATGCAATGGTACTTAGTACCAAGTGTTAAAATAGAATTCTGAACATGAGACTGATACCAAGTCATAATTGAAATCAGGACATGAAAATTTAAGTTAGCGGGGAAGAAGTGAGTTAGCTTGAGCTAGATTTGAATGGGTTTAAATGGAGGGGGGGAACTATTACCTTGATCTAGATTTGAGTTAGCAGGGAAGTGGTGAGGATACTTTGTACACATTTCTACTTCTGCTTCCTAAGTATCTCCCTCAACGGACTGATTCCGCCAAAGAACTTGTAATAAAGGGGCTTATTTGTTCCTCAATCTGTGAGTATGATAGTCTAGAATTTCGACTAGAATCTCCTTATAAGAGTGGTTGTCCTTAAAATCTTTGCTCGAAATAGGGACTACAACTGGTAGGTCACCTATACATTTCTTGAGCTAAGAGACATGGAAGACTAGATGAACTAAGGCTAGATCTGAAGGTAATTTGAGCCCATAAGCTACCTTGCCGAAGCGACTAAGAATTTTGAATGGACCAACGTATTGGGAATGATATCAAAATCATTCATCTCTAATTCGTCTAAGTATGCTAACGTGACTTTCTAAGATACCATAACTAGACAGTTCTTGTATACCCATCGGGCTATGATGGTTTTACCCACTGGGGTAGTGACTGAAAAGGGCTCTGCTAGAATTTCAAGACTGACTCCGAAATCAACTGCTATATAGGGAGCATAAAAAGACACAAAAGTTATTAGATCTATTAAAGTGTAAACATAAATATGAAAGATCAATAATGTACCAGTAACAACATCAGGAGTATTCTCCTAATCTTGCCAGGACTGGAGAGCATAAAGTTGATTAAGGCAATGCTCACAAGTAGCACTGGAGGTGGTGTACTACTGGTTTGGGCGACTAGACTGAGATAAGGAATGGTTCCGCTGACCTTGAGGACCTAGCTGACGACAGTCTCTGACTCTATGGCCTGGCTTGCCACATCTAAAATAAATACCTATGTTAGCTCTGCAAATACCATGATGGTGCTTGCCATAAGTCCGGCAAAGAAAATACGTGCGGGAATTGGTAACATTGCCCTAAGACTTAGAGCCTGGCACTCTATATTTTTTACCGTCTCTGAATCTAAGAGCTGGAGCGTTAGCTGATGAAGCAGCTAGAACTGCTGACTTAGGACGAAAATGAGAACGGTTTCCTCCTTCTCATTTTGGCTGAGCAAAGATGAAACTACCTGTCCTTGCTCTTTTATTCTGCTTCCCCCTCATCGTAATATTTTTCTCTACTATCTATTGAGCATGGGTCATAACCTTGGCTATGTTGATGTAACTATTCAACATCACGGACCTGCACTCATTGACTATACTATCATTCACCCCAGAAACAAACTTACGTATCTTAGCCCTGCTATCTACAACCATATAAGGAGCATATCTGGCTAATTGAGGAAACTTAAAAGAATACGATTTAATTATCATGTTGCCTTGCCTAAGGTTGATAAATTCTAACACTTTAGCTTCTCTCAGCTCTAGGGAAAAGAATCTATCTAAGAATGCAGTAGCAAACTCCTCCCACTTAATAGGCCCTGCGTCTACAGCCCTCTCTGACTTCTACTGCTTATTCCAAGTATGAGAAACATCCTACAACTGATTTACAGCTAGCTCCACATTGTCACTAGAAGTAATACCTATGATATCCGTAATATTTTGAACCTGGTCAATGAATTCCTAAGGGTCCTGATCTGACTTAGACCCAAGAAAGGATGGAGAATTCATTCGGGTGAAGTCTCAAATCCTGGCTGCCACTGAATTGGCCACTGGGTTAGCCAGAATGATAGCTGGTCATTCATTCTAAGTAGTAACTAACTAAGCTAGAGTAGTGAATGCAGCGCTGAAATCTGCATGACAAATATGTTCACCCTAAAGATCTTTGGGCTAAGGGGTTGTCTGATTCTCATTTCTTCTTTTAGGAGGCATGTTTTGTTGAAGAAAGGGAGAAACAGATTTCATTAGACTGAGAGATTTAATGGAGATTATGCTCACCAGCACGACATGAATACTGAAAGAAGGGAAACTGTTCCTAAACATCTTATAGTCTCCTGTACATAAATGTGGCACGCAACACACCCATGTACAAGACTTTTCTAAATGTGTCTTTCAGACTTCATAGGACACTATTGAACCTTAGACTCTAATACAAAGTTTCTAAATCCTCGAATATGGTACCCAAAATTCTACACGATTCTCATGACCCAGAAGGACCACAAGCTAACCCATGATAGATATCTGTACCTGAACACTGCATTATATATTGTATAAATACAAAAATAAAGGTTGCAAGGCCGTAAAGTTCAAAATTGTAATATAACTGATAAAACATAACATCTAGAGGGGGTATCAAATACCCAAAACAATTAGAATAAATTGTCTGAACATACTGTAGTTTGAAAAGCCTCTAACTGACTATACTGTCTGAATAAGGAGTATATGAGACATATCCCCAGCTAACTCCAACTACTAAAATAAATTAATTAATGTGATAATGAAGTAATGGTCATATCCTCGAAGGATAAGGACTCATTGCTAACTCTGACTGCTGAGACTGGAATGCTACTGATGCTATGGAGCTTTTACTTCTAAACCTACAGAATAAAACATCATAGCGTAAATACGTCAGTACGTTTGAATATAATGTTATGCATGTGAGGTAGGCTGAATGTAAAGGGTTCATATGCATAAACTATACTAGCTGACTGAATAACATGAATGTGAGAAGACATGCATGAATATATAATAACTATATCTAAGTTCGTGATGACATGATTACTGAGTTTGAATATTGATAACATGAGATACTGGTAACTATATAACTTAAATAACTCATACTGAGCAATTGTATATAACAGTCTAGTTTTTCATATAACTAGCTAAGTTCTATACTATTCTGATTTGACTATATCTAACAGTCCTGAATTCTGTAGAACTATTTGAGTTCTGTTACTAAGACTGAATGACAGTATCTAACGGTCCTGATTCAATTACTGAAACTGTGGGAAGTAGTCATCTAAACTATATTCCCCTAATATGCCATTATGGCTGAGTTGGGGTACAATCTGCAGCCCCAATTTGAAGGGTGTCAATAACACGCCACTGGTAAAGATAATCTATGTGTAACCCTTATATAACAGGTGACTCAAGTGAGAACGGTGGGAACCCTCATATAACAGGTTACGCCACCTCATCTGGCCTCATATAATAGGCTATGATGTCTTAACCTATAATCGCTACATAGTGTTGGAATGCAAGGATTGCTTCTAAGAATCACACACTAATATAACAGGTAGGTTCCCATCCTTGGGTTCGCTCAGTGATAATTTCTACTGCTATCTAAATAGGCACTGAACATGAATAGCTGAACTGACTGGACTGAGTTAACTGAGTTTCATTGTCTAACGGAATTCTACTGAGATTACTGAATTTCTGAGGTTTCTGAGATTATTGAGTTACTGAGTTTTCTTGAGTCACATGACTGACTGAATTTCTATGAACATGGCTCGACTGAGAGTATGTTGAAAACATGATGCTGGCTCTAGGCGCACAGCTAATTGTTGGGTACAAGTACCCCCAAGACTTGATAGCAACAAACTGACAAAGCATAACATTCTTGAATACATGACCAACATCGACAATCCATAATATAATAAGATGGTGATTTCATGAAGTAAAAGTGCAAAAGCACCATAATGGCTACACATATATCCATAATTCATTGACTATGACATTTCATCATACACTTAACATTCATGAGCTTGTACATGAATGGGGATTTCATATTTTCATACTACAATGGAACTTTTCCTGCACATAGGCATTTAATCAAACACATGGGAAGCATGCTTTGGTTATACATTCATCAACATAGCTAATAATCAAGGATACATCCATCAATGTGTAAATTTAAGGGTTTACTATGATTATTATACAATCACATCGTAGGGTCAATCATTGGAATGTGTAATTTCAAACATGATCAAAACCCAACAACATCATGACATGAATTTCAATTCAATTTGAATCATGAACATTCATAAATACACAAATCTTGGATTTTGAAAAGAGATTCTTAAGCTTTATAGGTGAAAGGGACCCATGAATTAACACATGACATACCTGGGTTGTGAGTTTCTTGAAGTTCTTAGACCCGAAGAACTTGAAACTCTTAGTTTCTTGAAGAAGGATTCGAATCTTGTTCTTGGGAGTTATCTTTGATTGGAAACCCTAATTTGATGTTGTGAATGAAAAATAAACTTATGAGGCTTGGTCTGATATAATTAGGGGTCAAAAAGGGTTGAAAAAGACCTAAATACCCTTTACAAATGACATAAATTCACTAAACATGACCTATGATGGCTTGTGCGATGGTCCGTGGCTGGCTTGATGGTCCGCCATTTCAAAAGTCATACGTGGACTAAAATCAGACTCACTTTTTTGTAGCGATAGCTTGGGTGATGGTCTGTTATAAGTTAGACGATCCGTCAACCTGTTCTTCACACCTTATCTAGAAGGTTTACTCATTTCCTTAGCTACGACGGTCTAAGCGATGGTCTGTTGCTAGATCGATGGTCTGTCAACCTGGCCATCGCACTTGGGCAATTCTGGTAGTTCTGAGTAAAACGCTCATATCATTTGGACAAAATTGTTATCGTCGGAAAGATATTTCAAGTTACCACATGATAAAAATTAAAAATCTTAAAAATTCCATATGTACAAAAATGGATTCATATTTCAAAGTAAGTTCCAATATTTTGGTGATGATTTCAAGCTAGGTAGAAGTATGGGTAATTACAGTTCTGATAGAACTAGATGAGTTTTGTACTATTCTGAGTTGACAATATCAGACAGTCCTAAAGTTTGTTGAACTATCTAAGTTCAATTACTGAGACTGAATGACTGTATTTGACTATCCTAATTCTACAACTAAAACTGTGGGAAGTAGTAATCTAACTGACATGCCCCTAATATGCAATTATGGTTGAGTTGGGGTCTAATCTGTAACCCCAATTGGAAGGGTATCAATACCGCACCATTAGTAAGGAAAATATATGAGTAACACTAATATAATAGGTAACTCTAGTGAGAACGGTGGGAACCCTCATATAAAAGGTTAAGCCACCTCATCTGACAGTGTCCCCTAAGGAAAATGGTGGGACCCTCATTTGACAGTGTTTATCCACCTCATCAACCCTCATTTAACAATTTTGATGTCTCAACCTATGCTAGCTACATAATTCTGGAACACAAGGATGACTTTTAAGAATCACATCTTCATCTGATAGTGTATGTTCCCATCCCTGGGTTTACTCAGTGCTAATTCCTACTCCCATCTGAATAGACAATAAACATAGATTACTGAACTGAACTGGACTGAATTAACTGAGTTCCACTAAATAATGGAATAGTTATGATATTACTATATTACTGATCTTTCTTGAGTCACATGACTGACTGAGTTCTATGGACATGTACCGACTGAGAGTATGTTGAAAACATGACACTGACTTTAGGCACACAACTAAATTGTTGGGTACAAGTACCCCCAGGACTTGATAGCTGATGTGTGAGTGGATGCTAACATATTTGAGGCTTTTAACTCTAAATAATTTCAAGGTATTAAGTAACTTTTGTTATTTTTTATTGTGTTATCCTTGAGTTTGCAGTATAAGTAAAGATATGAGAGAACCCAAAATAATAGAGGTGACAAAGATGAATTCTGATGCAAATAGCAGGAAAGTGTGGCTGATGACATTTCTGATAACTTGTCAGCCCTTTCATAGGCTATTAGAGTTTACGTAAGCCTAGACAGAAAATATCATGTGATAAGTCGTCAGAAGTTTGATAAGCCATCAGGATTTCCGTCAGGCTTAGGCCGAGAATAAAATTTAAAGTGATGATGTGTGAGAAATTGCTAACATATTTAACACCTTTAATGAAGAGTAATTGCAAAGTCTTAAGTAACTTTTGTCATTTTTGATTTGTTTATGTCTGATTTTACAGTTTAATCTAATGGGATAGAGAACCAATAAGAATGGAAACAAATAAGTTGAAATCTTGAGGAATTTGAAGAGAAGTGTGGATGATGACATCTGTGATAAGTCATCAGCCCTGTGATAGGCTACCACAGTTATCGCCAGACTTAAGCATGATTTTAAGAATGTGATGGTATCTGGTGATCTGACATCAAAAGTGTGATAGGCCATCATGAATGTCGTCATCCTTAAACAGAGATTGAAAGTTAAAGACATTTTTGTGATGAAGTTTGTGATAAAACATTAGGTTAATGATAAGGCATCAACATTGTCGTTAACCTTAGACAGCAAAAGCCAAAAGTGCAGAGGAGCTGGTGACATCCGCGATAAGCCATTAGACTCCTGATAAGCTATCGTGAATATCATCGTCTATTCTGAGAAAAAGCTGCAACTTTAATTTTATTTCCTTATTTAGGTTGAACTATTTAAATCTTTGTTTTGGGGTTTTCTATGGGGAATTCATTCATCATCACCATTATTCTAAAGAGAGTTCGATACTTTGAGTCTTCGAGAATACTTTTTGATATTTCTTTCTCTATGTTTTTTTATTCGAACAATACCACTATTTTGGGGATTTTACTTTGTGATCAACTAAACAGAGCTTGATACTTTAAGTCTTGTAGAATATTTTCCAATATTTCTTTCTCTATCTTTTTGGATTCGAACAATACCACTATTTTGGGGATTTTACTTTGTGATCTAATCTACAATTCACTAATTATTCTTTATCTCTGTAAGTTAATCTTCTCAGTAATGAATTCAATAATGTGTTTCGTTCTTTGCATTATGAGTGGCTAAACTCCGTTAACCTGAATTATGGGATCTAGGGTTAGGTCATGATGATGTGCTAAACAATTAAGATTTAATAGGTGTTAGGATTTCTTGATAATTCTTAGATTTTAATTAACGTATGTTGGTTGCAAACATAGACAGACCTACTTTGATTTTCTTGTGAAAGAAATCATATACAGTAGGAAGTGAATTATCAACAGGGACTCGAAAATACTTTGTTTAATAATCAGTGTTGTAACAAGGTTGATTAACTTGAGGTAAAATCTGGGCAGTGAATAGCAATTTCCTAAGTCTGAGAGGATTAGCAAATTAGATGCTTAAATAGGTCGAGAGACATTTGAGCATATAATCGATAAAGATAGCTTGTTATCCTAACCACTGTGATAATCTTGAACGAATTTTAGCATCTGTCATGTACCGGAAGCCCTAGTGAACACAATTCTAGTTATTTCATAAACTCTTGATTTACAAACACTGAAACTAAACTGACCAACAATTATTTAAATAATTATTGTCAAAAACCCCTATTTTATATTTTCTTATCATTTGTTTGAATTCAACTTGTAGCTACAGTCTCAAATTAATTTAATCAACACTCACATTGTTCCCTGTGGATTCGACCCCGACTCTAAATATTGGGTAAATATATTTAGGACAACCACCTTGCACTAAATTGATGTGTAAGTTGTACGTTATAAAAAATGGCATCGTTGCTAGGGAACTATTTGGCGTATTAAGTTGGTTTTGAATTTTGGCCTACTTACTTGAGTTCAAACTTTCAATATTTGTTTTTAGTTTTCTTTCATTTCTTGTGTTAGCTAGATTTTTATTTTAGTTTACTTATTACTATGGCATCTTGGAATGAAAATGATCTTGGTGGTTGGAAATCTTATCTTGATGATCTATGTCCATGTTGTAATGGACCTCACATTTGGCAAGATTGTAGATATGCCCCCGTAGAGAGATGTATGCACCATCTCCATGCTACTGGGAGTATGATTGTTCATTATGTGGTGGTCAAGATGGACATTGGAGTGATTGCCCAAATTCTCCCACCCCCAGGTATGCTAACCCAAATTCTAGTTCTTCTTAGGATTTTGATAGGTCTTACAGTCATGAACAGGAAAAATGAAATACCGTAAAGAGTGGCATTAAAGCAATGCTTCAACTAATGTTAGAGTTTGTAGACACAATGAATGATATCATACATGATATACATCAAGACATAAGGGAAAATAACGAGGAAAGAAGAATGATAGAGGATATGGATATAAAGGTAAAACATTCAAAGCATTTTTCCTTATTATGTTTAGATGATATCTTGTTTGTGGAAACATTAAACATAATGGACGAGTGTGAAGATGAGGAGAAAGAATCTAATGTTGATGATGATCTTGATGTTGAGAAGCCCTTGGTGATTTCCCAACAAACCCAACCATTTAGGAATGAAGATGACAAAGACGAGGAGATGTTACTAAAGTTAAAAGAAGAAATCAAGCACAATTCTTGTGAAGACGCTAGTCCATTTTGGGGTAGAAATAATAATAAGGATGCTACTCAAAAATGGAGAGTTAGTCCTCATTCAAACGACTTTTCATCATTATTCTTGGTGGATGTGATGAAAGTCAAATCACCCAAGAAAATGATGAATTTCTTAAATAAGGAGGAAGATTGTTACATTTTGGAGTTTGTCCTTCCAAAAAGGGTATACTAAAACCCCAATGTTGAAGGACAAGAAGCTTAAAGATCGATGTCATTTTAGTGGATTTTTAAGATTCTCACTGTTGCCAAATAAGACCACACAAAAGTTTGATGCAAAATTGGGCGAGCAGTTCAAGTCTTCGAAGTGGCCTGATAGAACATTCCTCATCATGCCCTCACATTTGCCAAACGCACACCGAAGATGTATTGATCAGAATTTGGGTCGACGTTTTGAATCCTCCAAGTGGAGTCATAAATAATTATCAACAATGTATCTTGATGAAGTCTGAGTATTCAAGATAACTGAGTCATGCCACAACACTAAATTAGGCACTTCTTAGGATGCCACCCAAGGTATTTTATTGTTTGTATTCGTATTATGTGATTGACATCAGTTCTTCACACCTATGGTGCCACAGGTATATTTCTAACTCTCTTGTTTTGGTTTGATGCATTGGGGACATTCCATAATTTTAAATTGAGGGTAGGGCTACTTGTGGGTGTTGATGTCCTCCGTGGGTTTTTGTTGTCGTGCCTCTTTTCCCTAGAGTCTTGTTCAAAGTAGAGCCGGTATATTTAGGCATATGGTCTTTGTTTTGTGATGTATTATGGTTAACAGGGGGAAAAATAAGTATCTAAGATAGATGACATATTTTTGTTGATTTTTCTTAGAATGATAAATACCTCACCAATAATCTATCTGGTAACTGTGTGATGAGCATCTATATATGACTATTGTAAGTATTTTTATGGCATTAGTATTAGGGACATGATAATCACTACTAACAATTACATGAACAAAATGGGTAGTAGCTTGTGATATATCTTTGTGCTATGTGTGTGTGAAATGCTACCTAGTTCCTATTGTGTGTTAAATCGAGAACTTGCCTGATTGGTCTTGCCTTGGTTATAGGATAGCGGTTAGGAAAGGATCATAGGCCATTGTTGATATTAGTCCACTTTTAGCCTAAATGACCTTCCATGTGTGAAAAATATACCTTAATCCTGATTTTGAGCTTGAATACCTAATCTTTTTACTATACCTATCACCTTCCTATTTGTATCACAATGAACCTATTCTGGCTGTGGTCCTTCTTGGACATTGTGCACTTTGACTGAGGAAAGTTGCCTAGTTGAGGGTGGCTAACATAGTAGTGAGTAACGTAAAATGAGTATTAAGAAAGGTAGAATGAAAGAAAAGAATAAAAAGCTGGGAGTGGTGGGAAAACAATAAGAAAAGAAAAGTTATGAAAAATAAGAAATAATTGTCAAAAAAAAACATTAAGTAAAGGAGTATGTGTGATCAAGAAAGGAGAGAATTAAGTAAAGGTTGATATGTGAGACCCCAAAAATAGTGTAGTGCTAAGGAGGCTTAGTCAATTTAAATATGCTTGTGTATTATACCAGCTCCAAGCCTATGCTACAAAGCCAAAGAAAAGACCTATAGTGATCCTAATATAACTATATAAAAACTTAGGCAATGAAAATTAGGCCAAGAATATGGTATTTGACATGAATTAATTGGAATTTCTTTCTGAGGTGAGTGTCTCTCGGCTGTCCCTTCATTTACATGCTTGATGTCATATATGAGTGAGGATGGACTTCCTTGTTGTAAGGGCACATCAGTTTCATTACTAGTTACCTACTTGTTTAGGTAGTGTAAATTGCACATATGCATAGTTATTATTGCTAAGTTGATGCCATATCTTAATTCTTTTTGGTCACATTGTTAACATTCATGGATATACACAGCTGGTTTTAAAGAGATTGAAATTGAGAGAGCAATGTGTTTTGAATTAAAATTGATGATCAACTATCATAGGTATCTTATGTGTCTCTTGGGTAAGCATCGTAGTGTTATGTTTTAGTTGCTTGAGGACAAGAAAATGTTTTAAGTTAAGGTTATTGATGTGTGACCAATTGCTAACACATTTAAGACCTTTAACCAAGAATAATTGTGAAGTCTTAAGCAACTTTTGTCATTTTTTATTTGTTTATGTCTGAATTTATAGTTTTAGTTGATTTGATAGAGAACCAACAAGATAGGAAGCAAACAAGTTGAAATTTGGAGGAATCTAAAAAGAAGTGTGGTTGACGATAGCTGTGATGAGTCGTCAGCCCTGTGAGAGGCTATGACAATTATCGTCAGACTTAAGAATGAGCTCAAGCCTGTGATGGCATCTGGTGATAGGACGTCAAAAGTGTGATACACCATCATGAATGTCGTCATCCTTAAATAGAGAATCGGAGTTGAAGACATTTTTGTGACGATGTTCATGATAAGTTGTCAAGTTGGTGATAGGGCATCAACGTCGTCGTCAGCCTTAGATAGTAGAAGCCAAAAGTGCAGAGGAGCCGACAACATCTGTGATATGTCGTCAGACTCTTGATAAGCTGTCACGGATGTCGTTGTCTATTCGGAGAAAAAGATACAACTTTAATTTTATTTCCTTATTTAGGTTGAACTATTTAAAGCTTTGTTTTAGAGTTTTCTATGAGGCATTCATTCATCATCATCATTATTCTAAACAGAGCTTGATACTTTAAGTCTTGTAGAATATTTTCCAATATTTCTTTCTCTATCTTTTTGGATTCGAACAATACAACTATTTTGGGGATTTTCCTTTGTGATCTAATCTAGGATTCACTAATTATTATTCATCTCTGTAAGTTAATCTTCCCAATTATGAATTCAATTATGTGTTTCGTTCTTTTCATCATGAATGGATAAAATCTATTAACCTTAATTATGGGATCTAGGGTTTGGTCATGATTATGTGCTAAACACTTAAGATTTAATAAGTGTTAGGATTTCTTGATAATTCTGAGATTTTAATTAACGTCTGTTGGTTGCAAATAGTAGACAAACCTACTTTGATTTGCTTGTGCAATAAATCATATACAGTAGGAAGTGAATTATCAATAGGGACTTGGAAATACTTCGTTTAATAGTCAGTGCTGTAATAATGTTGATTAACCTAGGCTAAAATCTGGGCACTGAATAGCGATTTCCTAAGTCCGAGAGGATTAGAAATTTAGGCACTTAAATAGGTCGAGAGATATTTGAGCATATCATCAATAAAGGTAGCTTGTTATCCTAACCATCGTAAGAATCTTGAACCACTTTTAGCATCAATTATGTACCGGAAGCCCTAGTGAACATAATTCTACTTATTTCATAAACTCTTGATTTACAAACACTAAAACTAAAGTGACCAACAATTATTTGCTGATCATCAAAAACTCCCATTTTATCTTTTCGTATTATATTTTTGAATTCAAATTGTAGGTATAGTCTCAAATTAATTTAATCGTCACTCACATTGTTCCCTGTCGATTTTATCTCAACTATAAATTTTGGGTAAATATATTAACGATAACCGCCTTGCATTAAATTGATGTGTAAGTTGAGCATTATCAAGTGACAAAGTGATGATATTTCTGATATGTCCTCACATATCTAATAAGCCGTCAAGTTTCATCGTTAGCCTTAAATAGGAAGTGCCAAAACTAAAGAAAGAGCTGACGATATTTCTGATAAATCATCAGACTCCTGATAAGGTGTCACAAATGTCGTCCCCTGTCCAAGAAAAATATTGCACTCTTTGATTTTGTATCCAGAATTAGGCTGAAGTATTTAAAGCATAATTTAGGGTTT
The DNA here is from genome assembly GCF_002878395.1 of Capsicum annuum. Lineage (NCBI taxonomy): Eukaryota > Viridiplantae > Streptophyta > Magnoliopsida > Solanales > Solanaceae > Capsicum > Capsicum annuum. Next base: position 354,256 of record NW_025833328.1, on the reverse strand, counting down.
TCTTATATAAGGAGGGATCTGCACCTTGTACTGCAGTGTGGGACTTGGGCACTTTTTTCTGTAGTTTTGACTCTTAACTTTGATTTAAATTTTCAATTCTTTGATGAAGTTTTGGGATATTCCTCTTGGATTTACTAGAGAATCAACTTCTGACTACATATTTTGTAAGTTCAATTACCTTGTGTTATGGATTCATTTGCTGTTATCTTTTTTTATTCCATGTGGAACTAAAAACTACAACTAGGGTTGTGGGATCTATGATGATTACTCAATTGATTTAATAGTTGTCTAGGGTTTGAATTATTGAGGAAACATATTTATAATTCTTTTGTATTAATTATTTTCTATTGGTTGCAAATAATACATCTCACCTTATGTTGATTTGCTCAAACTGAGAAATAAACGAAAGGTAGTGAATTATCAACAAGGATATGGGAAGGTTAAGCTCCCATCTAATGATTAATGCTGCAACAGGATTGACCAACTTGAGATAAAATTAGTATAAATATGGGGGTTTCCTAAGTTCGAGAGAATTAGGAAGCCAAAAATCTAGGTAGGTTGAGAAACACTTAGTTGAACTATTGAAATTGATAATTGTGTGTTTCCCACAAATAATGAGAACCCAGTACTACAATTATTTTTCAATGGAAGATTAATAGTCAAAGTGATCACAACCCTAGTTTCTCTCTATCATTGATTTGAACCGTTGAAATCTTATTTTGAGTTCTGAAACAAGTTGAACACTTAACCATTGTCTAACCATCCCTATTTTATCTTTTTGTATCATTTGTCTGAATTTAACTTGTAGCTATAGTTTCAAATTAGTTTAATTGATACTCAAATTATTATCTGTGGATTCGACCCCAACTCTAATGTTGTGTAAATATATTAACGACGATTGCCTTGCACTAAATTGACATGTAAGTTGAGTGTTATGGCAGTTGCCGGGGAACAATTTGGCGTATTAAGTTGGATTGGAATTTTAGTTTACCTTCTCGAATTAAAACTTGTAAATATTTGTTTAGTTTATTTTTTTATTTATTTTATTTTTATTTTTTTCACACCTTTCTTGAGATGTCATCATCAATAGATGGTTTTTTAAGTGATGATGATTCTTGTTATTATTTTGGGGGACCATATTTTGAGGCTTGCTGTCCAGATTTACCTGGAAGTGCATGGATAAGACCTTTATAATATGATGTGTATACTGTCCTAGTTACTGTAACATGGTGTTTGGCTTATGGTCAAAGTGATAATACTGAAGATACGTGTGCTATCATGATTCATATGAATAAATTGATGAAATGAATCTTAGAGAATGAAGAACAGTTGTGGGAAAAGCTAAAAGAGTTACCACTCCCACCATGTTTATAGTGGCTAAACAAAGAAGAATATGAGGGGGACATTATCAAATTTTAGGAGAAAACTCAAGAATCACAACCACTCGATGGTCATCTTGATCTGGAGACTGACATTGAGAAGGTGAATTAAAGTTAGTGTGTAGTAGATATTGTAAATTTTGAAGTACAATTAGTTGGACCTCACTCGAAGCATTTTTCTACATTATGTTTAGATGATATCTTGTTTGTGGAATCATTTAAAATAGTAGAAGAGTGTGAAGATAAGGAACAAGAATCCTATATTCTTGATTTTACATTAGACAAGCAATATAAAAACACACATCACTTTAAGGTCGAGTGGTTTACCACACTCAATCGATTACACAATTTCTTTGTTTTTGTACCATCTCCTTTGATCGAGGCAAAAAGATAGTGTAACACCTTGATTTTCTGAACCGGAATGCTACACGGTGCTTATGACCCCGAACGACGACAAACTAACCCATGAATGATATCTGTACCTGTATACTTCATAATATATCATAAAATACGGAAACATGAACATAAAAGGCCATAAGGTTCGAACTGAATAAACGTCTGATAACAAAATGTTCGAAAAAGGTATAACAATACCAAAAGAAGTCATAAACACTGAAAATAATGAGATCTGAATATCTTATCTGTCATCTAGTTTGAAAGCCTCTAACTGAATTGAATAAGGATTTGAAGGAACATGTCTCCAACTAACTCCTTCTAGCAACTGAATAGTAAATGTTGCAATAATCATGTCATCCTTGAATAAGAAGGACTCACTGTAAACTCCAAACACTGGAATGCTACTGCTGATCTGGAGTTCGTGCCTCCAAACCTATGGTGTAACATAAGAGAAAGCACCATCGCACAAATGCTTCAGTACATCTGAAGGTACTGAGTATACAAGTGATGTAGGCTAAATGCAAAGGGTTATATGCATGTACAATGCTAACTAATATGAACGTGAGAATACATATATGCAAACATAACTGTAACTGAACTCATGGAGATACTAACTACTGAGTCTGAATACTAACAACATGAATGTACTGATACTGAGATACTGAATCGATGAACCACTATTTCTGACATTTTGAATTATGAAGAACTGGTCTGATTGACTATGTCTAACAGTCCTTAAGTTGAATACTGATATCATGAATTTTGATAACTGATATGACTGATACATGAGTTTAGAAAACTAATATAATTTGTATAACTGTGATGATCAGCCTAGCCGATGTAACTGATACTGAGCAACTATATTTGATAGTCTAAGTTTTGATCGAAGTATCTGAGTTCTGTTTTATATGGAGTAGCTAAATTTAAGATCAGTCCTATCTAGCGGGTGATCTTTAAATCTGATGATTTCGATACTATTTTACTATAGTTAAGATCAGTCCTATCTAATGGGTGATATTGAAGTCTATCTATAATGATAAGGATTGATTGTCTCTAAGGGTACTGAATCTGTACTATTGAACTGAGTTGACTGTATCTAACAGTCCTGAATCTTTAATTGAAACTGTGGGATGTGTTCATCTAACCTATAAGCCCCAAGCTAAGCTGACTGGGGTCCAATCTCTACCCTGACTGGAAGGGTGTCAGTACCAACACCAGTAAAGATATCTGCTGTGGAGTCAGTCCTAATCTAGTGGGTGACTCCTAGGATTATTCCTATACATATAAATATACTAACGGGTGACCCCTGACTATGTCTGTCTTAGCCAATGGGTGACATCTCATACCTACGCTGGCAACATAGTTCTGGAACTTAGGGATTTCTTCTAGGGATCTCAGTCCTATTCTAGCGGGTGAGCCCCCATCCCTAAGGTCAATCGGTGCTGAATCCTACTCCCATCTGAAAGACACTAAACTAAATAACTGGGCTTAACCAAATAACTTAACTAATTAGCTGAACTGATACTAATTAACTAGACTGATACTAGTGGTATTGTTTAGCAGAGGTAATCTAAGTTTACTGGATTCCAATGACTGACAGAATATACTGAGTTCTGAGTACTGGTTGAGAGTACTGAAGTTACTGAGATTGACTTTGAATACTGAGGTTACAGATATTACTGAGTACGAGATCACTGAGATTATTGAACTACTAAGATTGCTGAGGTTACTGGATTTTCCTGAGTCACATGACTGACTAAATTCTATAGATCATGGCTTGACTAAGAGTGTGGTGATAGCATGATATGGATCTAGGCGCACAACTAAATTTTTGGGTATGAATACCCCCAGGACTCGATGGACGGAAACAGACACAACATGACTAACTTGATCATAAAATTGGAGTCCATAATTCACATTATCATTAGTAGGGGATATTATACTTCATGTAGTTCTTCAATATCTTAAGCACGGTAGGGAGTGCATGGATATATTTCATGTACATATAGTATATCTCCATTATTATAAATGTTTTATACAACAACAATAGAAACACATCAATAGCATGGAATTTATATTGAAGTATATAGCTAACATAGACTTGTCCTTTAGATATCATGGAACCATGTAAACATGAATTTATAGCATCCTAAAAATTTTATCAAACCCCTTGCATGCATTATATTGAGCATAGGTGTATTTAACAAATTTAGAAATCTTGAACCATCCAAATTCAGAGGTTTACAACTAACGTATTCACATGATTCATGAAAAACACATCAAGATACAACCTTGAATCCAAAACCAAATAATTAACATGAATATAGTAATAAAATAATAAGGAAATGATAATTTATAATTTAAAATATGATTCTTGAGCTCTATGGAAGAAAGCGGCCCATGGATGAACACAACGCATACCTTAGAAAGGAAACCTTGATGATTTGCTTGAGAGTTCTTGGATTTGGGAAAATTAATTCTCAATTATCTTGGAAAAAGGCTTGAATCTTGCTTTTGAGATATGAGTTTGATAGAAACCCTAATCTTGTGGTTTAGAGCATAAGAGAGGGTTTTTGAGATGTTTAACTGCAGAAAAATGGAAAAAATTACACCTCTTTAGGGTTATAAGTTATGGAAGGTGAATAAAATGACCAAAATATCCTTATTAAATAAATTCCCAATTGCTAAAAATCATAGCTGACAACATTTGTTACAAGGCATCAAAAAATGTGACAAGCCGTCAAAAATGTCGTCATACAGGAGCTGAAATTGATGGTTTCTTCCTAAGCCTACTGACATTTATGACAAGGCATCAAAAATGTGGCAGTCTATCAAAAATGTCATCACACAGAAGCTGTATTCTACCTAAGGCTGATGACCTTCATGATAGGGCATCACAAATGTGGTAAGCTACCACGAATGTCGTCACATAGGAGTTGGTTTCTGCCTAAGGCTGATAACCTTCATTATAGGGCATCACAAATGTGGTAATCTACCATGAATGTTGCCACTTAGGATCTGATTTCTATCTAAGGCTGACGTCCTTCATGATAGGGCATCACAAATGTGGTAAGATGCCACGAATGTTGTCACACTGTTTCTTGCTTGACATGCTGGAGTAAAATAGGAATAACTCTTTGCTCCAATATCGAATTTATGAATAATTGGTATCGTTGGTAATATAATTAAATTATCTATCTATTGATAGGTGATGAGCTCAAAATTTCTCAATATAATGAGAGATATGCTTATTTGAAGTTCACTATACCAATATCCTTCTTTAAAATTCAATCGATAAGGAATTTTTTGATTCGTCTGATAGCTGGGAGTTATTTAAAGCCTTAATATACATATAACCTACTCATAAAACTATAAAAAAAACCATGATGTACTATGCATGAGCTTGGTATATGGCTCTAATATTGGTTTTGATTTTTTGGGGTATTACAATATCTCCCGCTTGGAAACATTCGTCCTCGAATGATGACTGCTTGAGAGGGGAGAAAAGATAAAATGATGCATATATATCATGAATGACTAATCATGATTTCATTGATGACATGACTAAAAACTAAGCATATCAAACTGTACATGCATATCTGATGCATGGGTAGCTGATTTATGAATGTAGGACTGAGTGTTCCGATAAATTGAGTTTCTCAAACTGAGAATGCATATGTGAAGCTTAACTGATAATTTGAATCCATGAATATTTGATGCATAATTATATGACTGACATGATACGTGAATGCATGACTGAAAGTACAGATAAGCAGACTACCTATTTCTGATGTGTGAATACATGACTGAACTGACATATGAACATGCGACTGAATATGCCATGGTAAAGGAACTAATATTGAACTAAAACATGAGAACATGACTGATTCTGCTATGTGACATATGGACTGAAGATCATGAACTAAACTAAACCTCTGAATACTTGACTTACAGCTAAGGTCTAACTTGTAGGTCAACTTATGAGTACCCTCTATTCCAGAATGAATTCGTTATGCAAGGAGAAATTGATAGATCTAAGACATGAGAGTGTTAAGAGAAGGTGGGCTATCTACCACTTGGTATGCTATGTCCCTCTAAGAATGCTTACCTTATGAAGATATTGGGTGATGCACACGGCATCTACAAACTAGATTATAACTAAACTTTGGGAGTCTGAAACTAATGCATGATGCATGAGATGAACTAAACTTGCAAATACTAGGAGGTTATACCTTGAAATAGTTACATTCTCTGAGATTTTTGATAGCATGAATAGATGCAAGGATGAGAAAACAAGCTATACAAATCTGACTACTCATTGGCACAATATGAATGCTGAAAAAAGGGAAACTATTCCTAAAACATATCATAGTCTCCTGCACATAGGTGTGGTGCACAACACACGCATTTACAAGCCATTACTAGATGTAGCTTTTAGAATTCCTCGGACTCTATTGAACTATAAGCTCTGATATCAAGTTTGTAACACCCCAATTTTCTGAACAAGAATGTTATACGGTGCTCATAACCCCGAAGGACCACAAGCTAACCCATGACTGATATCTGTACCTGTATACTACATATTATATCATAAAATGCAAAAACATGAAAATGAAAGGCCATAAGGTTCGAACTGAATAAATGTTTGATAACAAAATGTCTGAAAAAAAGGTATAACAATACAAAAATAAGTCATAAATACTGAAAATAATGAGAGCTGAATATCTAATCTGACATCTAGTCTGAAAGCCTCTAACTAAACTGAATAAGGATTTGAAGGAACATGTCTCCAAATAACTCCATTTAGCAACAGAATAGTAAATGTTGCAATAATCATATCATCCTTGAATGAGAAGGACACACTGCAAACTCTGAAAAATGGATTACTACTACTGATCTGGAGCTCCTACCTCTGAACCTATGGTGTAACATAAGAGAAAACACCACATCTCAAATGCATCAGTACATCTGAATGTACAGAGTATACGAGTGAGGTAGGCTAAATGCAAAGGGTTATACATATGAATAATGCCAACTAATATGAACGTGAGAATACATACATGCATAAATAACTATAACTGAACTCGTGGAGATAATGACTACTGAGTCTTAATACTGACAACATAAGCGCGCTAATACTGAGATACTGAATAGATGAACAACTATTTCTGACATTTCGAATTATGAAGAACTGGTCTGGTTAACTATGTCTGACAGTCCTTAAGCTGAATACTGATATCATAAATTATGATAACTAATATGACTAATACATGAGTTTAGAAAATATATATAATTAATATAACTGTGATGATCGACCTAACCAATGTAACTGATACTGAGCGACTGTATCTGACAGTCCAAGTTTTGATGGAAGTATCTGAGTTCTATTTTAAATGGAGTAACTAAATTTGAGATCAGTCCTATCAAGCGAGTGATCTTTAAATCTGATGATTTTGATACTGTTTAACTATAGTTAAGATTAGTCCTGTCTAATGGGTGATCTTGAAGTTTATTTTTAATGATAAGGATAGATTGTCTCTAACAGTCCTCACTTTGTACTACTGAACTCAATTTGATTTTGCTATATAATTCAAGATGCAACTGTACCCAAAATAATGGAGGTGCAAAAGATGAATTCTTATGCAAATAGAAGGAAAGTGTGGCTGATGACATTTCTGATAAGTCGTCAGCCCTGTGTAGGCTATTAGAGTTGCCGTCAACCTAGACAGAAAGTAGACTAAAGTTGAATTAACTGACAACATCGTGTGATAAGCCTTCAGAAGTGTGATAAGACATCAGGATTGTCGTTAGTCTTAGATCGAGAATCAAATTAGGAGTCACAAAGTGATGATATTTCTGATATGCCGTCACATATCTAATAAGCCGTCAGGTTTTATCATAAACCTTAAACAGGAAATGCCAAAATTGAAGAACAAGGTGATGATATTTTTGATAAGTCGTTAGACTCCTGATAAGGTGTCACAAATGTTGTCACCTGTTTGTGAAAAATATTGCACTCTGTAATTTTGTTTCCATAATTATGTTGAAGTATTTAAAGCATAATTTGGGGTTTTCTTATGTAAGGAGGGATCTGCACCTTGAACTTTAGGGTGGGACTTGGTCACATTTCTTTGTCGTTTTGGCTCTTATCTTTGATTTCAATTTTCAATTCTTTGACTGAGTTTTGGGATACTCCTCTAGTATTTATTAGACAATCAACTTTTGACTACATATTTTGTAAGTTTAATTACCTTGAGTTATGGATTCAATTGTTGTTATCTTTTTCTATTCCATGTGGAACTAAAACCCACAACTAGGGTTGTGGGATCTATGATGAATCCTTCATTGATTTAATAGTTTGCTAGGGTTTGAATGATTGTGGGACCATCTTTATAATTTTTTTGTATTAATTATTTTTTGTTGGTTGCAAACAAGAGATGTCACCTTATTTTTATTTGCTCGAATAGAGAAATAAACGAAAGGTAGTGAATTATCAACAAGGATTTCGGAAGGTTAAGACCCATCTAATGGTTCATGTTGTAACAAGATTGACAAACTGGAGATAAAATTAGTATAAATAGGAGTGTTTCCTAAGTTCGAGAGAATTAGGAAGCCAAATATCTAGCTAGGTTGAGAAACACTTAGGTGAACTGTCGAAATTGATAATTTGTTATTTCCCACAAGTCATAACAACCCAGTACTACAATTATTATTCAATGTAGGATTAATAGTCATAGTGATCACAACCCTAGTTTCTCTTTATCATGATTTGAACCGTTGAAATCTTAGTTTTGAGTTATGAAACAAGTTGAATACTTAATAATCGTCTAATTATCCCCATTTTATCTTTTTGTATCGTTTGTCTGAATTTAACTTGTAGCTATAGTTTCAAATTAGTTTAATCGCCACTCATATTGTTCCTTGTGGATTCGAGCCCAACTTCAAAGTTGGGTAAATATATTGATGATGACCACCTTTTACTAAATCAACGTGTAAGATGAGTTATCAATACCATGAAACTGACAAAGCATGAATTTCATGAATATATGAACAACATCACAATCCATAATACAATAGGTTGGATATTTCATGAAGTAGAATTTTTAAAGCACCACAAAAGCTACACATATATCCATAATTCACTGACTAAGACATTTCAACAAACATTTCACATGCATAAAATTGTACATAATTAGGGATTTCATATTATCCTACTAGTATGGCACTTTTCCTTCACATAGGAATTTAATCAAACACATGGGAAGCATGCTTTGGTTATACATTCATCAACACATCTAATAATCATAAATACATCAATCAACGGGAAAATTTAAGAGGGAGCGGGGTTATCATGATTATTATGCAAATCTTTATATACTAGGATCAATAATTGGAATATGTAATTTAAAACATCAATCAAAACCCCACAATATCATGGACATGAATTTCACTTTTATTTAAATCATGAACATTCATAAATACACAAATCTTGTATTTTGAAATGAGATTCTTGAGCTTCATGGGTCAAAGGGACCCATGAATCAACACGTGACATACCTGGGTTATGAGTTTCTTAAAGTTCTAGGATATGAAGAACTTGAATCTCTTAGTTTCTTGAAGAATATTTGGATTTTGTTGCTTGGGGATTATTGTAACACCCTGATTTTCTAAACTGAAATGCTACATGGTGCTCATTACCCCAAAGGACCTTAAGCTAACCCATGACTGATATATATACTTGTACGCTGCATAATATAATATGAAAATGCAGAAACATGTACTAAATAGCTATAAGGTTAAATCTAAATAAACATCTAATAAAATAATATCTAAAATTGTTGTCTGACATGCTGTAGTCGAGAAAGCCTCTATACTGTTTGAATAAGGAGTTGATAGGATATGTCCCCAACTAACTCCAACTACTCAATAAACTGAAAACTAAAATAGTAATGAAATCGTCATGTCCTCGAAAGATGAGGACTCACTTCTAACGTTGACTGCTAATACTGGAATCTACTGATGATTTAGAGCTCGTGCCTCTAAATCTATAATGTAACATAAAGGAAAGCACCATAGGGAAAATATGTTAGTACGTCTGAATGTACTGAGTATACGAGTGAGGTAGGCTAAATGCATTGTGTTATATGCATGAACAAAGTTTACTAATATGAACGTGAGAATACATACAAGTAACTATAACAGAACTTATGGAGATACTGACTACTGAATATGAATATTGATGTCATGACTTTACTGATACTGAGATGCTAAATAGATGAATGAGTTTTTCTGACAGTTCAAATTATGCAAAATTGGTCTAATTAAATGTGCCTAATAGTCCTGAAACTAAATACTGATAACGTAAGCTATGACGACAGATATAACTGTGATGTTCGGCCTAACCGATGTAACTAATACTGAGTGACTATATTTGACAGTCTAAATCCTTTAATAATAATTAAGAGTGACTGATCTTGAGATCAGGCCTAACTAATGAGTGATCTCTGGAACTAATATTAATAATATTAAACTGAATCTGAGATTGAGATCAAGCTTATCTGACGGGTGACCTCTATAAGTACGGATACTGAATAACTTATTGGGAAACCAAGCCTATCTGATGGGTGGTCTTTGAATCAGTGGAACTATCTGAGTTCCTTACTAAGATTGATGACTGTATCTGGCAGTCCTGATTTCTAAATTTTACACAAAATACTAATCTTGAAATAGTAATTGTGGGAGTTCTCACGTAACCGACATGCCCCGAATCTGACTAGTGGGGTCCAACTTGTAACCCTCGCTGGAAGAGCATCAATCCTGTGCCACGGGTAGAAACCTCTGCTATGGTCAAGCCTCTCTGATAGGTGACCCTAAACAGGAAGCCAAGCCTAAGGCTATATATATTAGTCAAATCTGGACTTAATCTGATAGGTGACTCATGGACCTACGTTGGCTACGCAGTTCTGGAGTACAGGGATTACTGCTAACGACTTTGCCTCTCTAACGGGGAAGCCTCTATCCCCATACTCGCTCGTTGCTTGTTCCAACTCCCAATTGAAAGACTCTACACTTATTAACTAAGCTAAACAGATTGTTTAAAATGAATCGATTAGCTGAACTGGGTTGTACTGAGTTAACTGAACTGATACTAGTGGTATTATTGAGCGGAGCTAAACGAAGTTTACTGAGTTCCCTTGACTGAAGGAACGTACTGAGTTTTGAGGATTTTCTGAGAGAATCATGATAGCAAGACATCGCTCTAGGCACACAACTATATTTTTCGGGTACAAGTACCCCCAGGACTCGATGGAACGAAACTGACACTTCTTGATCATAGGAATAACATTCACAATTCATAATACCATAAGTACGAGATTCCACGCTACACATTATTTCATATTCTTTATCAGAAAAGATAATGCATATAATATGTACGTAATTGCATGATTCTAATTTCATGAGCATTCCATAGAATAACAACAATACATAATAATTTTCATGGAAATCATGTTGAGTCATAAGGGATAGAGCATGGACTTGTCATTTGGGTTCTACTTAGCTATATTGCATGATTTCTTGACTCTTAGGTATTTTATCAAAAACCTTGCATACACTCTATAAGGCATAGGTGTACAAATTTACACCATATTAATCCACCCAAATTCATGGGTTGCAACTACATGATCATAATCTTTATGAAAATTCATCAAATTCCCACTCTATAGCACAAACAACAAACAACAACATGAATACAACCATACCACCATAAAAAATTCATGATTTAGTAATCAAAGATTGATTCTTTAACTCCACGAACAAAAGCAACCTGTGGATGAACACTACACAAACCTTAGAAGGATGATTCGTGACGATTGACGGAGGAATTTCCTTGAAATTGGATCTTCAAGCTTAATTGTTCAACCATAGTTGTTTTTCTCCTATTTTTGCTCTTGGATAATGAACTTAACATGTAAATAGGGTTGAAATGTGATTAGGAGCTATATATTTCATAAGGTTAAGTTTAGGGACGTGTAAGGAGGGTTAAAAGACTTAATTATCCTTAAAACAACTCAAAAACTAAGTGTTTTTGTTGCTGAAATCATAAGTGTGCATCGCACATCTAATCACACATGCTAAGGTGTGCACCGCTAATATTATCGCACACTTGAGCGTGTGCGCCATCAACCTATCTTACACTTCATCCAGTAGCCATGTGCGATTGTTATGCGTCACACTCCACTTTGCAAAGCCATAACTCCTTGCTCGGGTGTTGGATTTTGGTAAAATTGGTGTCATTGGAAATCTAATTCAATTATCTTCAATTTGGTTGGTCTAAATCTACCAAAACACCACATACACATCGAGTTATGCTCGTTCAAAGATTACCCTTGCGAAATTAAATACTAAAACTTGATGGATTCAAAAACTCTTATATTACATTACCTTAAGTGACTCATATGAACATGCTTAACACATCATAGGCTATGTTATCACTAGAATACTCATTATAAGTCATGCAGTCATATATGAATCATAGTGTAGGATGTTTCATAAGTAGGAAAAACTATTCACTTCCTAGCTTAGAAACATACGGGGCATTACAATATCTCCCCCTTGAGAACATTCATCCCCCAATGAGACTGACTGAGAGGGGAAACAACAAACTGAACATTAACTGAACATAAATGATTGAAACATGATCTTATAACTGACGTGACTAATAAACTAATTCATACTAAACATGCATATCTGATGCATGGGTAACTAATTCATGAATGTAGGACTGAGGATTCTAATAAACTGATCTTTCTAAAAATGAGGATGCATATCTGATGCACAACTAAAAGGCTGAATACATGCATATCTAATGCATGATTACATGACTAACATGGTACATGACGTATTAACTAAACATCATGAACTGAACTAAACCTCTGATTACTTGACTTACAGTTGAGGTTTTATCCTGAGGGTTAACTTATGAGCACCCTCTATTCTAGACTGAATTTGTTATGCAAGGAGAAACTAAAAGATCTAAGACATGAGAGCGCTAAGAAAAGGTGGGGTATCTCCCCCTTAGGACAATATGTCCCTCTAAGAATGCTTATCTTACAGAGATACTGAGGTGATGCATAGGGCATCTACGAACTAGATTATAACTGAACATTGGTGAGCTGAAACTAATGCATGAAGATAAAAGATTCATACATACCCAAATCTATGTTAGGAAAACTTTTTGGATCATGGCGAGTCTGAAGTAAATAGAGTCGGTTCTGACGCTGACCACTATTGATACTGGGAGTTTAACTTGAGCTTTTGCTCACTGTCATGGCATGAATACTGAAAAAAGAAAAACTTTTCTTAAAATATCTTATGGCCTCCTATATATAAATGTGGCATGCAACACACCCATGCACAAGACTCTATTAGATGTGGCTTTCATACTTCCTAGGACTCTATTGAACCTGTCTCTAATACAAAGTTTGAAATACCCCTATTTTCTAAACCGGAATGCTACATGGTGTTTATAACCCCGAAGGACCACAAGATAACCCACGACTGTTATATGTACCTATACACTGCATAATATAATATGAAAATGTGGAAACATGTACTGAATGGCCATAAGATTCAAAACTAGATAAACACTTGATAAAATAATGACTGAAATAATTGCCTGACATGCTATAGTCTTGAAAGCCTATAAAATTTTTAAATAAGGATTTGATGGGATATGTCCCCAACTAACTCCAACTACTAAAATAAACTGAAAACTAAAATAGTGATGAAATCATCATGTCCTCGAAAGATGAGGAGTCACTTCTAACACAAACTGCTGATACTAGAATCTACTACTGATCTGAAGCACATGCCTCGGAACCTATGGTGTAACATAAGAGAAATCACCATAGCGCAAATGCGCCAGTACGTCTGAATGTAAAAAAATATATAAGTGAGGTTGGCAAAGTGCAATATGTTATATGAATGAACAATGCTGACTAGTATGAACGCGAGAAGACATACTTAGATAAGTAACTATAATGAACTAATGGAGATACTAAGTGATGAATCTGAATACTGATCTCATGACTTTACTGATACTGAGATACTGAATAGATGAATGCCTATTTCTAATAGTTTGAATAATGAAGAATTAGTCTAATTGACTATGTCTAACAGTCCTGAAACTAAATACTGAGAACGTAACATATGACGACTGATATACCTATAGTGATTGGCCTAACTAATGTAACTAATACTGAGTTACTGTATCTAACAGTTTAAATCTTCTAATAATAATTCAGAGTGACTGATCTTGAGATCAGACCTAACTAATTGGTGAACTCTAGAACTAATATTGAGAATACTCAACTAAATCTTAGATCGAGATCAAGCCTATCTAATGGGTGACCTCTGTAAGTACTGATACTAAATAACTTAGTGGGAGACCAAGCCAATCTGACGGGTGGTCTTTGAATTTATGGAACTATCTGTGTTCCTTACTGAGATTGATAACTGTATTTGACAGTCCTTTTTTTTGATTTCTACTCTGAAGACTAATACTGAAACTGTATTTGTGGGAGTTCACACTTAAAAAACATTCCCCGAATCTGACTAGTGGGGTCCAACCTATAATCCCAGCTGGAAGGACGTCAATATCGTGCCATGGGTAGAGACCTCTGCTATGGTGAAGCCTCTCTGATTGGAGACCCTGAACAGGAAGCCAAGCTTAAGGCAATATATAATAGTCAAGTCTATCCTTAATCTGATGGGTGACTCCTTGACCTGCGCTGGCTATGAATTTCTGGAGTATAGGGATTATTAGTAACGACTCTACCTTTCTAATAGGGAAGCTACTATCCCCATACTCTGGGGTATAGAGATTGCTACTAATGACTCTACCTCTTTAATAGGGAAGATACTATCCCCATACTCGCTCGGTGCTAGTTCTAAATCCCAACTGAAAGAACTCTAAACTGATTAACTGAGCTGAACTGATTGACTAAACTGAACTGATTAGCTGAACTAGGGTGTACTCAGTTAATAGAACTAATACTAGTTGTATTATTTAGCGGAGATAAACTAAGTTTACTGAGTTTCCTTGACTGAAGGAACGTATTGAGTTCTGAGGACAGACTGAGAGCATTATTATAACATGTCATTGATCTAGGTACACAACTATATTTTTTGGGTACAAGTAGCCCCAGGACTCGATGGAAGGAAACTGACACTTCTTAATCATTGGAATAATATTCACAATTCATAATACCATAAGTAGGGGATTCCATGCTACATATGATTTCATAATGTTGATCACGGAAGATAATGCATATAATATGTACATAATTTCTTGATTCTATTTTCATGAGCATTTCATTGCATAATGACAATACAAAATAACTCGCATGGAATTCATGTTAAGTCATAAGGGATAGAGCATGGACTTGTCATTTGGGTTCTACTTAGCTATATTGCATGATTTCTAGTCTCTTAGGTATTTTATCAAACACCTTGCATGCACTCTTTAAGGAATAGGTGTATTCACAAATTTATACCATATTAATCCACTTAAATTCATAGGTTCCAACTACATGATCATAATCTTCACGAAAATTTGTCAAATTCCCACTCTATAGCACAAAGAACAAACAATAACATGAATACAACCACATCACCACAAAACATTCATTTTTTTAGTAAACAAAGATTGATTCTTGAAATCAACGAATGAAAGGAATCTATGGATGAACACTACGCATATCTTAGAAGGAAGATTATTGATGATTGATGGATGAATTTCCTTGAAATTGGATCTTCAAGCTTAATTGTACAACCCTAGTTGTTTTTCTCCTATTTCTGCTCTTAGATAATGAACGTAAGATGTAGGGTGTAATGTGATTAGGAGCTATATATTTTGTATGGTTAATTTAGGGACTTGTAAGGATTGTTAAAAGACTTAATTATCCTCAAAATAACTCAAAAACTAAGTGTTGTCATTGCTGAACTCATAAGTGTGCGTCGCACATCTCATATCACATGCTAGGGTGTATGCAGCATATGTTATTGCATAAGCCAAGGTGTGTGTCTCACATTCTACTGCACTCTTGAGGGTGTGCGCCACACCACCTATCGCACACTTGATCTAGTAACTATGTCGATTGTTATGCATCGCACTCCACTTTGCAAGGCCATAGCTCCGTACTCGGGTGTCGAATTTTGGTAAAATTTGTATTGTTTGAAAGCTAATTCGATCATCTACAATATTTTGTCTACATCTACTAAAACACCACATATACATGGAGTTATGCTCATTCAAAGAAGACTCTTACAAAATCGAACACTAAAACTTGATGGATTTAAAAACTCTTAGCTTGCATTAGCTTAAGTGACTCATATGAACATGCTTAACACATCATAAGCTATCTTATCGCTAGGATACTCATTGTAAGTTATGCATTCAAATATGAATCACAGGATAGGAGGTTTCATTCGTAGAAAAAATGGTTCACTTCCTAGCTTAGAAACATATGGGGTATTAAAATTATCTTTGAGTGAAAACCCTAATTTGATCATTTATATGGACAATGAATTTATGAGCTTTGATCTGATATAATTAGAGGTTAAAATGGGTGGAAAAAGATCTAAATACCCTTTTATAAATGACTTTAAAATAATTGAATAAATTATGTGATGGTGGGTACAATGGTCCATCGCTGGGTCGAGGGTCCATCGATCCTAACCGTCGTACTAGGGAAGAATACGGGTTCAGTTTCTCTGCTGCGATGGCTTAGGTGATGGTCCATTGCTAGCTCGATGGTCTGTCGGCCTGAGCTATCGTCCTTAGGCAGAAGGTGGTCTCATTGCCTCTGCTGTGATGGTTTGGGTGACGATCGATCGCTAGCTCAACGGTCCATTGGCCCTCATTATTGCACCTGGGCAGTTTTGACTACTTTTTGTAAAATGGCCATAACTTTCTACCCTGATACCAAATTTGGATGAAATTGGTATCATTAGAAACCTAATTGAATTTTCCACATCACAATATGTATCGGTCTATCAACTTATCTGTCGTACCTTATCCAGAAGGTTGACTCATTAGTTTGGCTACGACGGCCTAGGGGACGGTCCATTGCTAGATCGATGGCTCATACACTTGGCCATCGCACCTGGGTGATTCTGATAGCTCTTAGTAAATCGACCATAATATTTTACTCCGATACCAAATTTGGAAGAAATTGGTATTGTTGGGAAGCTAATTAAATTTTCCATATGATAATATGTGAAAATCTTCTATGTGTACAAAAATGGATTCATATTTCAAACTAAGTTTCTAACATTCTGGGATGATTTCAAGCTAGGTAGTAGTACGGGGTATTACAAGTTTAGGAATTGTGTAATGGAATTAAGTTGGTGAACGATTTTACTCATCCATCTAGTAGTAGCAGTGACTTAGTTGAATACACAATGAAGGGGAAGGTTGGAGCAAGGGATAAATGACCTCCGGGAAAGAAAGTAGTCACTCTTGAGGACTCACCTCCAAGAGGACCCATAAAGAAGAACCCCCACATTTCACCACCCCGAACACTATCCTAGTCTGAAGAGAACAATGATATGATGAATAAATTAAAAATGTCGTATCAGTGGGTGATGTATAAAATATTGAATCAATCTCCGAATTAAGCATAGAGAGTGAATGTGTGGTTGGGGAAGAAGTTGATGCAACCTCCATTGACTGATAGGATCCAATATTAGCCATTACACCTTCTCCGGTGCCTACTATTAAACAGTGGGGGTACCCAAAATGCCTGAAATATTTAATGATCGATTGAGCAGACTCCTCAACGAAAGAAAAAAGTTAGTCTTTATTTGGAACAAACGTTGATCACCACAGGGAAGTTTGAGTTGCCTAAGTTTGAGGTGAGATTCAGACAATATCACTTTCAACGTATGACCACAGTTCCTTACAAGTACAGTGTCATATTAGTGCAGGAGTTTTATGCAGTGTATAAGGGTGAGTTGAAAAGATAGTATCCACCGAGTAATATAGAGAGAGGTGGTGACCCCATAACTTTATTAACCATTAGGAGAGTGTGGGTGAACATATCCCTACTTATTATTTCCCGATTCTTTAACGAAATGAAGTTCTAGCCACCAGTGTAAACACAAAAAATGGAGTTCTGCATGGATAAAATATGGAAAATTACATGTAAATAATTAGAGTCGGAGGATAAGATGAGAAACTTTAGGTTGATTGCGAACTTGATTGCGATGAATGGTGAGGATGATGCATGGGTTGTAAGAGGACAAGGATTGGACTCACAGAAGATAGAAAAACACATATTAATCTTTATGTCCAAGGCATGGTGGACACTGGACAGACATAGACTTTTTCCCACTACTGGGATAATGTACTCAACTCGATTTGCGCAGCTTTGATAGCTGGGTTAATGGTTGTGTACGATTTTAATATGGGTGAGTTTTTTGCCTGAGATATTCGTGATAGAGTTGTGTACATAAAAAAGTTGTTATAGGTATATCAATACATGATTACACTAATTTGATTATCTGTGGAGGCAAAGGAACTCTTAGGGAGTGATAAGCTTATTGAGCCTATGATCATTAATGATCTAGGGTTGATTAGAGATGTTGCATACCCAATGGCTAGACAGACGGGTAGAGAAGTTGATATGTAAGCTGAGATGTTTAGATAGAGTAGACCTACTGAGGCTATAGGGATAGATAAGATAGGTGTGTATATTGAACAACAAATATCCGATACAACGAGTACATCCAGTGCACTTCCTCTTGCTAAGTCCGTACCATCTAGACCCAGAGTGACATTAACTATATTGATAGTGATCTCATAGACTATATGGGATGAGGCAATGAAGAGATTTTCCACAATGGAGGCCAATGTATGTAACATGGAAGGGGTATGAAGCCCTGGGTTAAAACAAATTTGGAGAACAAAGATAGACGAGTGCAAGGTAGATTGAATGCCTTCTAGCAATAGATGACCCGATAGTTTGAAAACGGCCAGACCTCGGATATTCTAGAGTTAAAAGAGGATATGGATGAAATAAAAAAATAGTAGATGAGTTGTATGAAGGGATATTCATCCCAACATTCGTGGTTACAGAAGTTGAGCTCGACATAGAAATTGAAAACATATGAGCTATTATGGAATTAGAGAAGGAAGGAAGAAGAGAGAGAAAGAAAAAAGGCACCAACATACCAAAAAAGACTATATGAAGAAAGCAAAAAAAACAAGCAAGCAGAGTGAGCAGGACCAATTAACGAGGGACTAGGAGATGCAGGCTGGAGCTGAAAGCTCAAAATAGGCAGTTGATGATGTTGAGAGAGGCAGTGATGTAGCCTCACCAATTTATGTACCATTGAGTGCACCAGCTACAACTAATGCAACTATTATGGCCATCCCGACAGCCTATGGGACTGTATTTAATGATAGTGGGACCTAAACTGAGCTTTCCCATGATGATAAGGCAGTTTGAGCCGGTGCTTTGAGCGCCTAGGAATGTTCCCAATTCCTTGAATTATATTTTTAGATGTACTGGGGAGAGTACATAGGCTTTACGTAAGGGTGGGGGTCTACCAAGGTTTCCATGGTCTATACTTGCCATGTTTCAAAGCTCGTGGCCAGAAAATGAAAATAAAATTGAGAATTAGCATATTTTTGTTTTTTTTACTTGTGGAAGTTGAGGTTTTTCTGAAGAGTTGTGCTAAAATTGTTTGATTTAGAAATAATTATGTTGAAAAATGGATACCCCTCCTAATTTTTTTTTGTGTATTATGTGAATGTGTGTGAGACAATTATGAATCTGATAATGGCATTAGGATTAGGAATAGAACCACTAGGGTGAACAATAATATAACTTGTTAAGTAGTACCTAGCAGTATAATCCTGTGCGAGCGCTACTTAGTTCCCGGTGTTGCTTAATCTAGAACTCTCAAAATTACTCTTACCTAGGTTTCAGTATAGTCAAGTAGGAGATAATCATAGGCCATTTTTTAAGAAAGTCCACTCGAGCCTCAAATGTCCAACCAAATGAGATGAATCTCTTGATCAAAATATTTGAGCCTTAACTGATAATTTATTTTAACACATGGATTTCACCTTCCCGTTTCACTTATAATAAACCTGTTTTGGCCTTGGTCTACCTTAGACATTGTGCACCTCAACTCAGGTAAATTGCCTAAGTTGAGGGTGGCTATTATTGGGGTGTGTAGGAAAAAATGAGTGTGAAGAAAGTCATGTTTAAGAAAAAATATAAAAATATAGGTGGGGTGAAAAAAGAAAGTGAGAAAATAAAACCGTACCTGGTCTAAACTGTGTCTGCTTTAAAAAGAAATAGGGAGACATAAGGGAAGAAATAAAATGAAAAAGGTTGAAAATCAGTTGACCAACAATAAAGCATATTTTTAAGGAGGTGTAGTTATTGAAAAGTCCCAAAAAGATACCATACCAGCCCAAAACTTACGTTACAAGCGTAATAAAATCCTTTAGTAATCCAATCCTGACTATTTGGAAACTTAGGAAGAGAGAATATGGGCAAGCTTATGGTATTTTGTATACACTAGTTTATACTTCTTTTTGAGAGAGAGAATCTTATGTTATATCCCTGATCAAATTAATTGATCTTAACTGAGTGAATGGGATTTCTTTGACTATGGGCGCACATGGGTTATGTTGTTAGGTTGCTAAACTGATAGGGTAATCTAAGATATGTCTATGCCTGGTTTTCTGTTACTAATATAATTCCATCATTGGATTTATGTTTCTCCGTGTGACAAATCAATATACACAATTTGATTCTTGAAAAGTTAAAATTTGGAGGGGGAATAAAAATGTTGAAAATTGAATGCAAAATCACTGCCATAGGTATCTTAGGATCCTCTTGTTTAAGAATCGTTGTTTTGTTAAGTAGTTTTTTATTTTTATTTTAATTGACTGCACACAAACTTTCTAAGTTGAGGGTGTTGATGAGTCGTGGAAATACGACACTTTCAATGCTTAAAACAATGAATTTATGCTTGGACTTACGTTTTTTTAGTATATATAAGGAGGCTTTGTGCCTTTTATAGGTGAAATAGTTGAATAAAAGTCTTTGAAAGAAATCAGAAGAAAACTATGTTAAAAAGATGAAGTCTATATATGATACGAGTCCCCATACGACTCTGTCATACAGATCGTAACATGAGGACACGAGTCTGAAGAAGCAATCATCAAAAGAACAAAAACAAAAGTTAGATTAGGAGTTGAAGTCATAGAAGAAGATGAGTTGGAAGTCTCAGTACAACCCAGATGATCAAACAGTAAGCTAACCAGTGTCAGAAGCAAGGAAAGAGCAAGTCCCAGGTAGTAAAGAATGAAGTCCATTAGGTGTATGGTCAAGGTACTACTCATAAGCATAAGTCGTAAAGATAACAGAAAGTTACAGATTCGAAAATCAGACATTGGAGAACATATGAGAGGCACTATAAGACTCGTAAGATGACCTAACGAGCAGAAGGCTGAGTCGTATCTTGTGCCAACTTACTTTTCCTGTTTCATCTTTATTAGGATTTCTGGGTTGTTTTGAGATACTATAAATACTCCATGGTTAATCTTTTAATAGGTTACGTTCCTAAAAATTATTTTACATACTTTACATTGTCTCGAGATTTTATGTGATTATTCAATAGCAGTTTTTAGGTTTTATTCTTCCCATTATTGTGTAGTTAATTACATGCTTTCTATCACGACCCAACTTCCGAGTCATGATAGAACCTACCACACCCCATTGGTTGGTAAACCGATACTGTAACCTGGAGCTAATGTAATGAGTTACCTTTGTAAGAACGTCCAACATGGACCCTATGTATGAACACAATGTAACCACAACATTTCACAACTAAGACAACTAATATTGAAATACCAACCCCATGACTTGATAGTAGTAATACAAGAGCTTCTAACTTGACAAGAGGAATTTACCATCTAAAAATGTAAAATGTCTTAGATAATCTCATACATTTGTCTCGAAATCAAAAGACAAATAAATATAGAGGGGAAAGAGGGAAATTAAATCTCCCAGAGCTCACCTTGTCTCCAAATAGTCAACTTGTATGTACCATCTCAATGGCAGCAACTAGAACCTAGGTCTACACCAAAAAGGTACAGAAGTGTAGTATGAGTAATAAAATACGGGTACTCAGTAAGCATCATCGGCCGACTGAGCTCAAATATAAAGTTAAGACGATAAAAAGCAAGACAATAATCTTAAAGTCAAGGGATAGGATCGAACCTGAATCAACTTTGACACCATAGTAACAACATCTATACTAGTAAAGTAATAACATGACATACTATCTCAATATACTACATAATCACCATAACAGCTGAGTATCATTTCAAAAGCGTAAAGCCATACACACAATCGTAAATCATCTATATGCCATAATCATCATCATCCATCCTTAGAACATAAAGCACAAGAACATACCACAACGTCCCATACCACCGAGAAGTACCTAAAAGAGAGCACAACAAAGAACTCATCAGGGCATCCCATACCACCGGACAGTACACAAAAGAATATAAAACAAGAACTCATCATGGTATCCCATACCACCAGAGAGTACACCAAAAGAATAATACCAGTAATACAATATCGCACAACTATTCCATTAATTGATCGAAATTGTGGGTAGCTCAACCAGTCATGGCTCATTAACGAAATCCACTTCCTAATACCTGAACCATTTTAACATAGATAAAGCAACATTGTCATAACATAGACATGTAGTCATCAATTCTATAATTCATTTATAAACACCGCGAAGTCGGTACTAGTTAACCTTATTTTCCATAAGTCAATAGATTACAAGTCTTATCATTACTAGCCTTCAAATTGGGGAAAACTATAAGTCACCCATATTATGGGTTATTCTTCTATGATAAGGCCATTCCTTAACTAGTATCTTCATGATATGAGATATCAACTAAGCTATCTGAACCACACATATTAGAAGATAATTTAACTAACCATCATACAATAATAGGTATATCATTACTAAGCATGGCACAACCTTAAGGAGAAATTTCTATATTTTAATCAAGAAAAGACCACCAACTAGTTTACTAGGTTTCTATCCTCCAAATAGTAATCAAATATTTTCGAAGTAACTAGTTATCACATAAGCCACCTTACTGGACGAAATTTCATAATATAACCTCTTATTCAAGTCAAGGAAATATATTAGGTTAGCCCTTGATTCGATGCAAGATTATTCAAATCACCAAGTCTTAACTCAATATTAGGCATAGATTTCCTCTAGTTGCTAATTTATCATCAACTCGTGTCACATATATTATTTAGTGATTTGGAACAAGAAGTGAATAACAATTTACAAAGAGAAACCTAATATTTAAACCATATAGGCGGTTGGCGCCATGGCCTAACGTTACAAATATCAATGCAACTACGTAAATTTTCCCTACACGATATTTCAACGTTCTTACCTCTTCTGGATTCACCAGTCATTAGCATAATATCATGTATTCCTCCATATTCACCGGGCATCATCATAATATCATCATATTCCTCCGAATTCACTGGGCATTATCATAATATTGCATATTCCTTCGAATTCACCGGGCATCATAATAATATCAAATATTTCTTCGAATTCACCAGGCATCATCATAGTATCAACATATTCCTCCGGATTCACTGGGCATCATCATAATATCACATATTCCTCCGCATTAACTGAGCATCATCACAATATCAACATATTTCTTCGGATTCACCGAGCATCATCCAAATATCAATATATTCCTTCGGATTCATGGGACATCATCATAATATCACAAGTCTCCCAATACAACAATATACATCCATATGCATAGCCAAACCAATAAACATACACAAAGGTTCACAATATAAGAAAGAAGGGATGAAGGATAACACTTGCCATTTCACCTTATTAATAAGATTTACACATAATATGAGCATAAACAAGAGCATGAGTGTTTTAAAGACATACATCAAAATCACTTAACAAGATTATTCAAGTCATGATAATACGATAATCTGATAATCAACTTTAACAATCACAACTCCTACATACAAATAGTTTAGACAATCACCATGTATCTAGGTCACTAAGCATTTATCTAGTTTAAGCTTAAGATTTCTCAAGTCCCATTTCTAAACCCCCAAGAAAGCCAAAGCTCCACTAACAAAAGTCTATCTTGTCCCCAGAATTAGGCTAAGTCATCCATACCTCTCCATAAGTTCTTACCAAACCTTTCTAGGTCTATAGGGAAAGTCTATTTATGAATTATTCCTAAGTATATCCAACACATTATTCCTAAGTATATCCAACACCAAGGTCATCTCCTACCTATGCATTATATAGGTCAAAACACTCCTAAGGATAGAGAAGTACACGATTCATGTGTTCATCAAACAACTATAGCATTGTCACTCTAGTTACGAGACCACAAATAAGCTAACCAAGGTCTTAAACAAAGTGTCAAATATAATACGTTAGCAATTAATCGCCTGTAGCAATTAATAAATCTAAAGTTTACCATTTAATCAACTATCATCTAAATTCCCCGCCTAATCTAAAAAAATATCAATAATTACATTACAAACAAACTCGATCTAGTCTATGAGTAATTCTAACCTACCTTGAGTCAAGGCAACTCACAAACCAAGAGCATTTTCTTTCCTTTTTGTGAAGATTCCTCTTCCTCATGCAATGATATCAACAATACAATCTAAGAATTACAACAAGAATGACAATACCCATTATAGAACAACTATGCCATGGGTTTCAAATGGACACCAGAACTCCAATTGGGTTTCACCCTTGGAAAGGAGTTCCCAAGACCAACCCATAGCCTAACAACTTTTAGAGAGTTAAAAGCCTCAAGTTATTTAAGTCAATCATTCAATATTAGTGCTACAATTGAACCTTAATTGTTTAGGGGTTTTGAGTTAAGAAACACTGAAATCAATATCAAATTAGAGGAATCAACCCCACAAGTTGTTTAAGCTCCAATTCAACCTGAAACACACACTTAGAATGTTTTACACTCTATTAGGGCATCTAGGTTAAGAGGGAGGCACAAAATGGCCAAAATTTATGCAAGATAACACATAAATATTGGACTACCAGCCCTCTGATGGAGCGGTCGCGGTCTTCCAATCGTGGTACTTGGTGCATGCTATGCATGGCTGAAGCTTGGACCTTGGTTCGGAGCTTCTGCCAATACCTCAGGATACATTCGGGAACCATTTTGAACAAATAAGATATGGAACATTATAGTCTTCGATGTTCCAGATGTATGGCAAAATTTGATTGAATATATGAGGCATTTTGTCTAAAGTTTTTGGTTAGTGGTTAATTTTGACCAACAATGACTTTAAATTGAGAAAAGGGGTTCTAGAACCCCAACGAACCACAAGTAAACAAACTATTGGTCCCTGCTGGTCATTAATGACTTTGGATGGCTATGGGGAAGCTCTATCAGAATAAGCAAGCAACAATATGGATAATGACCTGAAGGTTCATTACAACATCCACTACAAATGAACTTTTGTCCCCAAAAGTTAAAGACAACCAAGCACCTGAAGTCTCGAACAAGTAAGGATACCGAGCCCACATCTCACTCTTGATCTCTTAAGTAGCTTTCTCTATTGGGCGATGCCTCCATTGAACCTTGATCCCTAGAATCTCCCCAGTACGCAGTCACCTAACATCACTAGCCAAAACAAGCATGGGCTTCTCCACAAAGGTCAATTGATCGTCCAACTAGACCGATTTTTATCTAAAAACATGAAAAGGATCTGAAACATACTTTTGTAACACAGAGACATGGAATACCGGATAGACATAAACAAAGTTTGGAGGTAGAGCCAATTTATAGTCCACTTCGCCAACCACACGAATAGTCTCAGAAAGACCAATATAGCGAGGTCTAAGCTTATGCTTCCTTCTAAACCTCATCGCACTTCTCATAGGTGGAACACAAAGGAACACCCAGTCACTCACTCCAAATCTCAACGCACAGAATCTATGATCGGCATAGGTCTTCTTCCTACTCTAGGCTACTCTCAACCTATCCTGAATTACCCTGACTCTATCTAATGAGTCCTAAAGCAATTCTATACCACATGGTCTAACTTTGGATGTCTCAAACCATCCTATAGGAGAAAGATACTTCTAACCATACAACACCTCATAAGGGGCTATCTCAATACTCAAATGATAATTGTTGTTATAGGCGAACTCTGTCAAAGCTAAGTACTGATCCCACTGACCTCCAAAGTCTACAATATAGGCTAAAAGCATATACTCAAGCAACTGAATAGTCTGCTCAGAATGACCATCCATCTATAGATGAAAGGCTGTACTCAAATCTAATCGAGTATCAAACTCCTCCTGAAATGCTCTCCAAAACCTCAAAGTAAACACAGAGCCATGATCTGATATGATAGAAATAGGAACGCCATGCAAACAAACTATTTCTCAAACATAAATCTGGGCTAATCTCTTAGCACTAAAGGTCATCTGAATAGGAATAAAATATGATGACTTGGTCAAATGATCCATAACAACCCAGATACCACCGTGACCACAAAAAGTACGAGACAAACCATTAATAAAGTCTATGGTGATTCTTTACCATTTCCACTCGGGAAGGGGCAATCTTTGAGTCAATCCATCGGGATATTGATGCTTGATCTTAACCTGGTGACAACACTATAAATGAGCTACGAAGTCTGCCACATCTCTCTTCATACCATCCCACCAATACAACTTCCTCAAATATCTATAAATCTTGGCCAAACTGGGATGCATAGAATATCTAGAAATGTGAGACTCATGAAAAATAGACTGAATCAAATCATCAAGTCGGGGAACATAAATATGATACTAAAATCTCAAGGTACCCTTGAAATCCACAGTATGTCTCCCAGACTCACCATTCACTACTCGATCACGGAGAAGGCACTACTTGTCATCCTCAAACTGACGATCACAAATCTCCTCAAATAGGAAGGACCTTGCCTCTACATAAGACAAAACTTTCGCCGGATATGAGATGTCGAGGCAAACTATTAAATTGACTAAGAACTAAATCTCCCATGCTAATAGCCTCTAAGAAACTGAAATACATGCCGAACTACCCATACTGACCACTTTTTGACTCAAGGCATCCGCCACCAAATAAGCCTTACCCAGATAGTGCAAGGTAGAAATATCATAGTCCTTTAGCAACAACATCCATCTACAATGGCGAGCATTAAGCTGTCACTGAGTCATAAGATGCTGAAGACTATGATGATCAGTGAAAATATAACAATGCACACCATACAAGTAATGCCTCTAAAATTTGAGCACAAAAACTACTAACGCCAACTCTAAGTCACTAGTAAGGTTGTTACTCTCATGCTCCTTAAGCTGTTGAGAAGCATAAGGAATAATACGACCCTGCTACATCAAAATACAACCAAGCCCAACACTAGAAGAATCACAAAACACTATGAATCCCTCAACATCACTAGGAAGAGATAACACTAGGGCTGAAGTGAGACAATGCTTGAGCTTTCTAAATCTCTACTCTCACTCTTTGAACCATCAGAAAGGAACTTTCTTCCGGGCCAATCTAGTCATAGGGGCTGATAAGGTAGCAAAGCTCTTAACAAAATTCCTATAATAACCAGTAAAACTAATAAAACTCTGAGCATTAATCAAAGACATAAGCTAAGTCCAATCATAAATCACTGAAATCTTAGTCGGGTCTACCATAATACCCACCTTGGACACCATGTGCCTAAGAAAAGATACCAACGCAAGCAAAAACTCACACTTGGAGAACTTGGTAAAAAACACATGCTCTCTCAAAACCTATAGCACAACCCTCAAATGCTGCACATGTTTCTCACTACTCCTTGAATACACAAGGATATCAACAATGAACACTATGAAAAAAGAGTCTAGATAAGGTATGAACACACGGTTCATCATGTCCATAAATGCGGATGGAGCATTATTTAGCCTAACAGACATAACCGAAAACTCATAGTGACTATAACGGGTCCTGAAGGCTATCTTCAGGACATCCTTAGCCCAAATCCTCAACTAATGTTAACCAGACCTCAAATCTATCTTAGAAAATAGGCTATACCCTAAAGCTGGCCAAACAAATCATCAATGGGAGGTATAAGATAATGGTTCTTCACCATAACCTTATTCAACTGCCTATAATCAATACACATCTGCATCTACCCATCCTTTTTCTTTATAAATAAAATAGGGGCACCTCACGGAGACACACTCAATCTAATGAACCCCTTGCTAAGAAAATGTAGAGGCTGAGAGTTCAGCTCCATAAGATATGCAGGATCCATATGATAGGGTGCCATATAAATAGGTCGAGTACTAGGCTAAAGGTCAATAGCAAACTTGATCTCACAGTTAAGAGGGATACTAGGTAGACCATTAGGAAATACATCACAAAACTCATACATAATAGAAACAAAATAAAGTGTCAAACTCTTTACACGGGTGTCACATAAATAAGCCAGATAAGACTCGCAGCCTCTCGACATAAGTCATCTAGCATTAACATAAGAAATAATCCCCATTATTTCTTGACTAATCTCTCCCTGCCATAAGATTGGGGGTATGTCGGGCATGGCTAAGGTAAAGATCTTGGAAAAATAAATCCATGACTGCATTATAGTGGGATAACCAGTCTATGCCTAAAATTACATCAAAATCCAGCATATCCAGAATAATAAGATCATCATAAGTATCAACATCACTAATAGTCACGACACATAATCTAAATACTCGATCCACTACTAAAGAATCACCCACAGAATTAGATACACACAATGGTATAAATAATAAATCACTAGTCTACTCCAACCATGGAGTATAAATAGAAGATATATAAGAATTCGTGGATCTAGGATAAAATAAATCTAAAGTCGACTTACGACATATCAAAACTGCACCTGTAACTATAGCGTCTAAAGTCTTAGCCTCGAGCCTAGAATGTATTACATATAACTAACCACACCCACCACCTGGCTGGGCATCTGAATGACCACCTACCCTATCTGCTTGAGTACTACCTCAAGAGCCTCGGTAACCACCTCTACGACCTCGCGCTCCACGTCTACCTAAAGGGGGAATTTCATTAATGGGAGTAGCTATGGGGGCTGAAACGAATATTGCCCTATGACTACGGCACTCTATAGAGAAAGGTAATGGAAGTCCACAAGCAAAACATAGCTCACAAGATGAACCAGAACTCACATAATCGACTGATCCAACATAACTACCACACCTAGCATGGCCTATAAATGACCCTCTCATAGACTGATCAGTTGTCTAAAGAGCTACCTCAACTAGTCAACTTTGAGGCTAAAAAATGGATGCAGAAAATGTCCAACATAAGAAATACCACCTCTAAATTGGAAACTACTATGAATCCCACCAAATCTACCCTGATACTTAAGCCTCTTATCATAGCCCTTATATTGTATGTCCTTTATCAACCCAGGATTATCAACGACCTTAATAAAGGTCCTACCAGCATCCATAAAGCTCTAAGCAACCATCCTAATTAGAAGTATCAATTCTCTCGCGAAGCAGCGAACCCCCTCATACTCAATATCCAAGATAGTAGTCAGATGCCTATCCAACTCATGGAAATGAGCCTCATACTTTGCAACTATCATAAAACTCTGATCCAAACTAGAGAACTAATCTGTCAGATGATCTCTAAGGCTACACAACATGACCTTCTCCAAGAATATCTCAGAGTAAAAAGTACAAGAGAGATGGGAAAATCCAACTAGTTTAGAACTCATAAAACCCTTACACTAGTGTCTAGAAGACAAGTCAAATTGAAATATGGTATATTCCACACTATGAGTCTTCAGGAGGCCTAATCCATGAAGCCCATCCTCATAAGCAGTCAAAAACTCAAATGAATCTTCTGTAGGAGCACCAGAAAATCTAGGTGGATCCAACTTCAAGAATCTACCAGCATCTTTTGCTTCTTCGCAGACATAATGTGTTGGGTCCCAAGTGGCTAAAAAATTACCGGCTAAACAACTGTCGGAATAAGAGGAACGTCAACTCCAGGAGTTGTAACTGTAGGTTCTCCTACTCCAGTAGTCTGTGAACCACAACAAAACTCAACAGTTTAACCAAAGCATCTTTGAGCAAAGAAGATGGAATGAATCTTAGTGGATCCTGGGTTGGTCCCTGGCCCACCGTAGGCTAAGGTAGAGGAGTCTCTAGATCGGGTGCAAGAATAAGGTCTGGGGGAGGTAGATGCTGCTCCCTAACAGGGGACAACTCATGATTCTGGTCTCATGACCCATCTCATGTATCACTAAAGCACATGTCTTGGGTATCTATAAAAGAGTAAAGTCAACAGAATGTCCTACAAACCAACTCTAACTCTTAGCACAATATGAATGAAATAAGTAAAGGACTCCTAATAATGTTCCATAGACTTCTGAAGATAGGAAACAAACGTAAATGCTTTGTTCTGCAGGACTCTATTAGACACTTTCTCTTGTATCAATAATATCGATAAAACCTAGGCTCTAATAATAATTTGTCATGACCCAACTTTCGAGTCATGAAGGAACCTACCCCACCCCACTAGTAGGTAAGCTAGTACCATAATCCAGAGCTAATGCAATAGGTTACCTTGGTAAGAACATCCAATATGGACCCTATATATGAACACAATAGAAAAACAATATTTCACAACTAAGATAACTGATATTCAAATACTAACCCCATGACCTGATAGTATTAATACAAGAGCTTCTAACTTTACAAAAGGAATTTACAATCTCAAAATTGTAAATGTCTTTGATAATCTTATACTTTGTCTCATAAACAAAAGACAAATAAAGATAGAGGGGAAAGATAACAACTCAAGCTCTAAGAGCTTACCTTATCTCCAAATAGATAACTCGCCTAAACTATCTCAATGGCGGCAACTAGTTAAGTTTACACCCAAAAGGTACAGAAATGTAGTATGAGTACCAAAACACGGGTACTTAGTAGGCATCATTGGCCGACTGAGCTCAAATATAATGTGAAGATGATATAAAGTAAGACAATAATCTTAAAGTCAAGGGATAGGATCAAAACTGAATCTACTTTTACACCACTGTAACAATATCTAAAGTACTAAAGCAATAACATGACATATTATCTTAATACACTCCATAATCTCCATAACAGTTGAGTATCATTTCAAAAGCGTAAAACCATATACATAATAGAAAAGCATCTACTTGTCATAATCATCATCAACCATCCTTAGAACATAAAGCATAAGAAGATACCACGATGTCTTGTACCATTAGGAAGTACACGAAATAGAGAACAACAAAGAACTCATCACGTCGTCCCATACCATCGGAGAGTACAAAAAAGAATATTGAACAAGAGCTCATCACAGTTTGCCATACCATTAGAGAGTACACCAAAATAATACAACCAATAATAAAATAAAGCACAACTATTCCATCAATTCATCAAAACTACAGGTAGCTCAACCCCGCCATGGCTCATTACCGAAATCCACTTCCAAATACTTGATCCGTAATTTAAAATTAAAAAAGCAACATTGTCAGAGTATAGACATATAGTCATTAAGTCTATAATTCATTGATATATACCGCAAAGTCGATACTAGTTAATATTTTTTGATAAGTCACTAGATTACAAGTCTTATCATTACTAGCTAATAAATTAAGGAAAATAACAAGTCACCCATATTATAGGTTATTCATCTATCATAAGGTCATTCCTTCATTAGCATATTTACGATATGAGATATCAATTAAGCCATCTCAACCTCACCTATTAGAAGATAATTTAACTAACCATCATGCAATACTAGGTCCATCATCACTAAGCATGTCACAACCTTAATGAAAAATTTCCATATTTTAATTAAGTAAAGTCCACCAAATAGTTCACTAGGTTTCTAGCCTACAAATTGTTATCATATATTTTAGAAGTAACTAGTTATCACATAAACCATCTTACTAGTCAAGATTTCATAATATAACCTCTTATTCAAGTCAAGGATATATATAAGGTTAGCCCTTGATTCTACCTAAAATTATTCATAACACTAAGTCTTAACTCAATATTAGGCACAGATTTCCTATAGTTGCTAATTTATCATCAAAAAGGGTCACACCTCTTATTTAGTGATTTTGAATAATAAGTGAATAACAATTTTCCAAGGAAGACCACATATTTCAAGCACATAGGCAGTTGGACCCACAAGGCCTAACCATAGAAATATCAATGCATATAAATTAATTTGCCCCACACGGAATCATAATGTTCTAACCTCTTTCGGATTCACTGAGCATCATCATAATATCACATATTCCTTCGAATTCACCGGGCATCATCATAATATCAATATATTTCTTTGAATTCACTGAGCATCATCATTATATTAAAAATTCCTCTAAATTCACTAGGCGTCATCATAGTATCACATATTCCACCAAATTCATCGAGCATCATCATAATATCAACATATTCCTCCGGATTCACTAAGCATCATCATAATATCACATATTCCACCGAATTCACCGTGTATCATCGTAATATCAACATATTCTTCTGGATTCATCGGGCATTAGAGTAATATCAATATATTGCTTTGAATTCAGCGGTCATCATCATTTATCACAACTCTCCCAATATAACAACATACATCAATATGCATAGCCGAACCAATAAACATACACAAAGGTTCACAATATATGGTAGTAGGGACATAGGATAACACTTATCATTTAACCTTATTAATAAGATTCATATGTAATATGAGCATAAACAAGAGCATGAGCATTTTCAAGACATGCATCAAAATTACTTAACAAGATTATTCAAGTCATGATCAAAAGATAATACGATAATCCAGTTCAGCCATCACAACTCCTATGTACAAATAGTTTATACAATCTTCCTTGTATCTAGGTCACTAAGCATTTAGCTAGTTCAAGCTTAAGGTTAGTCAAATCCCATTTCTAAATCCCCAAGAAAGACAAATCTCTACTAACACAAGTCTAGCTACTACTCGGAATTAGGCTAAGTCATCCATACCTCACCATAAGGACTTACCAATTCTTTCTAATTCTATTGGGAAAGTCTCTTCAAGAATCATTCCTAAGTCAATCCAAGACCAAGTTCTTCTCTTATCTAGGTATTATATAGGTCAAAACACTCCTAAGGATAGAGAAGTACACCATTCATGTCTTCATAGAACAACTATAGTGTTCTCACACAGGTCACGAGACCATAAATAAGCTAACAAAGGTCCTGGATTAATAGCCTATAACAATAAATAAATCCTCAGTTCACCATTTAATAAACAATTATCTAAATTCCCCCCCCCCCCCCCAATCTTGCAAAATATCAATAATTACATTACGAAAAACCTCAATCTAGTCTATGGGTAAGCCTATCCTACCTTTAGTCAAAGCAACTCATGAACCAACGAGCTTTTCCTTTCCTTTTTGTGAAGCTTCCTCTTCCACGAGCAATGTTGTCAACAATACAATCTAAGCATTACAATAAGAATGAAAATACCTATTATAGCACCACTGTACCATAGGTTTCAAATGGACTCTAAAATCCTAATTGGTTTACACCCTTGGAAAGGAGTTTCAAAGAACAACCCATAGCCTAACTATCTTTAGGGAGTTAAAACCCTCAAGTAATTTAAGTCAATCACTCAATATTGGTACTATAATGGACCTTCACTGGTTTAGGGGTTTTGAGTCAAGAAACCATGAAACAAATACCAAATTAGAGTAATTCTTACCTTAGATTGTAGCCAGAATCAACCACATAAGTTTTTTAAACTCTAATTCAACCCACAATATACACTTAGAAGGTTTTACACTCCATTAGGGTTTCTAGGTTAATAGAGAGGCATAAAATGGCAAAAATTCATGCAATATAGCAATTAAATATGGGCCAACCATCCCTCTAATGGCACATGCGTGGCCCCCGTGTCACCAAGGTTATGGTCTTGAGGTCACACCTCCTTCGTCATGGTCGCAGCACCTCATTGGGTGCTATGCATGGCTGAATCTTTGAACTTAGTTTTGAGCTTCGACCAATGCCTCGGTATGCATTCAGGGTCCATTTCAAATAAATAAGATATAAAATTCTATAGTTTTTAATGTTCAAGATGCGTTGGCAAAATTGGATTTTGTTCACGAGGCTATTTTTCTAAGTTTTCTCTTAGTAGTAAATTTGGACTAATGAAGACTTCAAATTAAGAAAAGGGGTTCTAAAACCTAAACAAACCATCTAGTAACTAAATTATCAATCACCAAAAGTCATTAATTACTTAGGACAACTATGGAGAAGCTCTATCGAAGGAAGCAAATAAGAATATAGATAATAACCTGAAGGGTCATTACACTTTCTTTATTGATTATCATGGATTGGTTCATGAACATAAGAAGCTAATTTCCCTGACTAAGGTTGTAGGAAATATGGCAAATTAATTATGTAAAGGAAGTGGGAGATCATCTCTTATAAAATATTTCTATATACCTTAATCTTATTTTTATTAATTGACCTTAGAGCTACAACTGAAGCTTGAGGATTGCCAGTATTCCATAATGTCCTCATAAGGGAGTTTGAGATTAGAAAAAGTGGATTAAGACAGTAAATTGAGATTCACATCCATCTTACTATTCTACCATATCATTTAATCAACTCAAAACACAAAATATGAGAGTTCAACTAAATTTATAGACAAAGAATAATAAGGCGAAGCCTTGTTACTGGCAAGGTAAAGGGTGAGATTTATTAACATATTCACAAGATAGTTCATAGTAAATAGATTGTCAACTTTACATGCAGAGCAGCAGGATAGGTGGGCTGAACATGAGAAATTTATAAAGTGAATAAGCCAGGGGAAACACAGTCCTAGTGTTCTTCTTCTATTATTTACAACTCAAAGCATTCAAGTTTGGTTACTTCTTATGATTGATTTCCAAATTCCCCCATTTACTTTTTTGCACTACTTGCGGATTTCATCAATGTTAAGCAATTGTTCAACGTTTTTCCTATGGGTTTGACCCCAAGCTAGATGGGGTTACTGTATATTGCATCAACAACAACATACTGCTTTGGACTTTACTTTTTGAGTGACATCAACCAACTAAGAGTCCAAGATAAGGTCGCCTTATGGGGGAGCAAGGATGTGTTTAGATTATTACTTGGAGCATTGAAGATAGTTTTTCCAAATAGGAATTTCCTTCTAGGTAATTTTTTGGCCCATTTAGCATTAAAGTCACTTTTGGGCCATGTTGTAATAAATAGCCAATAGTTATGAAGATCTAGGGTTTTCCTTTTTCTTTCTTAGATGATTTTGGATGAAACTTACACTTGAGAGTGTTTTAAAATTTTTGGGAGTTTGATTGATATTGTTCAGAATGTTGGTTGTGAGTGGATTAATTTCCCTCTCAAACTTGATAGGAATTAGGTACTTAGGTTAAATATTGGAGGCCATTGTCTTAATGTACCTTCGGTTTCTTATGTTTACTCTTCTTGTGTCTATATATCTATTCTTTGTTGTCTTTTGATTTTCTTACTTTGTTTTAACTTTAATATTTTATTTGGTATTTTTTGATGTCATAGTCAAAACTAGCATCATTCTCATATTCTAGTTATGGATTGAGGTATTGAAGAAAAATTTTGAAATTTTCATTTTTTAACAAAAAATCACAAAATATTTTATGTTTATGAGTTTTATTGTAGTTTTCATACTATTTTTTTATTATCATGTATTATTTAGGTCTGAATATGAGATTAAGGATTATATGGAAATAATTGAAGAAATCCCATTCTAGAGTTTTGAGCTTTGAGGTAAAAGTAAAGTGGGTTGTTAGATAAATTAATTTTTTGTTGGAATTGAGGGACAAGGGTTACTATAAAGTATTCCCCATAACAAAAAGACCCTATATCTAAAATTTTGTGTTAATTAGAGTGGTTTTGGGGGATACACCATTTTTGAGTTTGGAGCTTGAACAAAATTGCAAATGATTTTAAGAGTGTAGAAATTTTGTTATGGATTTGAAGGTTAAAAGTTGTTTGAAAGGGTTCACCACATTGAATGGAAGCTAAATTTGAAGTTTCGTGCAATTTCGGACATAAATTAGTTAGTTGTAAAATTTGAAGTACTTGGTGTTCTTGAGGACATTTATATTTTCAAGGACAAAATTCATAAAAAATGTTGTTTGATCAAGCAATCTTCCTAAATATGTAAAGAAAAGTGTCTGTGCCAAAGGAACATTCCAAAAAGGGAAGACATTAAGAGATTGAGTACAAGAGGGCCCACAAAAAGCTTAAAATTTGGAGGCCCAGCTAAGCTATCTGGTATTTGTGCCCC
The DNA here is from genome assembly GCF_002878395.1 of Capsicum annuum. Classification (NCBI taxonomy): domain Eukaryota; kingdom Viridiplantae; phylum Streptophyta; class Magnoliopsida; order Solanales; family Solanaceae; genus Capsicum; species Capsicum annuum. The sequence continues at coordinate 317,977 of NW_025833328.1, read as the reverse complement.
GTCTACATGAGAATATGGGAACCTACGGTGCTAGATTGCCTTCGTAGGTCACTACTAGACTTTTCTGGCTAGATGTGACCCTACCTTTGTGGGCATGTCATGACCTACATCGGTACATTAATCTAATGCACCTTAACCACCCCAAATCTATTTTTTCATTGGTTCTAACATCTTTGTTTCAATTTCTTAATTCCTAATCCATTTCTTGAGTCCTAAACTAATTAACAACTAAAATATTATATACTTATTGATTGATTAGTCTTTGTATTGGTTTATTTCTTATTATATTTTATTTTTGTGCTTTTTGAGTTTTATTTCATAGTTAATTTCTTGTTTTATGTCCGTTAGTTTTTAATCAAGTCCTTTATTCTTGTATCAACATGAATCTATTTTAATTGAGTGAATCAAATTGGAAATTCATATACCAACAAGAAAAAGCAAATTTTAACATTATCCTTGATAATTTTGATATAATTAAAAGTGTGAGAACACGAGTGATGTAGAGGTTTTTCTTTTACTAATGCTAACATTTTATTTAGCTGCCTGTGTTTATGTCATTTGGTAGGAAAGGAACCTGAGAATTTTCAAGGAAAAATCTAGGGAGCTTAAGGTACTTGTGAGGATAGTTATCCGAGACCTTCATGCGAGGGGCAGCAGAGGACCAGAATGCAAAATGCACTGCTTAGAGTTAATTATTACCCTTGTATCAAGAAGGCCTAGTAGCATGATAGTTTGAACTTGTGTAGCAAAGTAGTTAGGTAGATGGAAGAATGTGGGTACTGCATATTGGGAGATGTCCAGTATGGAGTAATTCTGCTTTGTACTACTCACTTGGTAATAAATAAAATTTATTTACCAAAAAAATGCTAACATTTTTTATTACTTTCCTTTTTGTAGTGTCTTATTTGAAGGGACCATTACATTGGGAGATGAAACGTAACCTAACATGGGCAGGTCAACTTTTGACACATTATTGGAGGTTGTGAAGGGGATGAAATAAGGTATAAAGGACAGGACTCAAAAATTATCTCATATGGGTGATAGAATGGCAAGTATTGGTGGTAGGATGGCAAACATAGTGAACCATTTAAACTTCTCAAGTTTTACTTCTCAATTTCAGTCCAAGTTGCCTTAACCCCACCTTTGATTAATAAAAATAAGGATCATATTAGTCCTAGTCTTGTCAATATTAATGATGGTTCATGTGAAATTGGGAATTCTACTTTTGAGAGAAAGGTTATATTTATTTAGAAATTGTTACTTTTTCTTCTTTGTTTGCCCTAATTGGAAAGAATACTCATGGCAATAACTTTGAATCTAATAGTGAGTATAAGAATGAGGCCTCTTAGACAAATATAATTTATATGATACCTTTCTTCACTCTCTGTCATAAAATGATTTACGAGTCAAGATGGCATCAACTAAATCGTGCTAGTAGGTAAGCCAAACCCAAACCTAAAGCTAACATAATGGGTTAATTCGGTAGGAATTTCTTAACATAGGTGAAGTTTCAAGAACAAAACTTATAAAAAACAAAGGTACTAGATAAAATAAATTGTTCGTGTAATATATCAATCCCATGACCTAGTAGAGCCAATACAAGAGCATCTAATAGTGTCAATATAACTCAAAATCTAGAATTGTCAAAACATCTCTCTCAAACCAAAATACTATAAATAAAGATAAAGGGAAATGGGTGACTCGTACTCCAAAAGCTTACCCTATCTCCAAAAATCAGTCAGTAGTACTTTGATCTGCAACAAAATGGAACAACAGTGTAGTATGGGTAAAAAAATAATGGGTAGTGAGTAGACTTCATCGGCTGATTGAACAAAATCATGATATAATCATGATAAAATCCAAGATATCATAACTAAGTCAGGGTAAACGAATGAACCGGAATAATCTCTAGCATCACTATACATAATAAGTAGTTAATTCAGAATAACAGAATAACATAAGTCATCAACACATTCAAATCACCATTGAAACAAAATAAGTAAACAATTAAGAATGATAACATATCATAAAGTTTTAACATAAGCAAGCACAAAATACAAATTTGTTCCCATGCGCCAATTGGTGTAGAAAAATAAAGAAATTGTCACATCCTCTCATATGGTTGGAGAGTACACTCAAGAGAAGGATAAAATAATAAACAAACATTATAACTAACTTTCATCGTTATTTAACTATCCTCCCACAATTATCATCGATTAGCCATTTAGAATATTTCACAATTTACCAATATTTGACAATATACCCATATTCCATAATGCTACCATCATTTAATAAAATCATTATTGATAATCACTAGTTACAAGTTTTTGAGATAACCTTCACTTATTAACTAATCCCTTTGATTATAGGTCATCATATAGCCTATAGTCATAATTTAACAAATATTCTCCACATATAGACTAATCAGCATATATTAGGTAACCATTATTTATCAACTAACACCATTTATCAACTAACATTATTTATTAACTAATAACTATTTGCCAACTAATCATTATTTATGAACTAGTCATGATTAGTCACTTAGCAATATAAACCACTAGTCCTTATTCATAACTAAGCATCAACTACACCAACTTAAGATCATTTATCATTAACCAACAATTATCATTAAACCCCACATGTCTACTAATAATAATTACCAAATTTGGGCTATACCAGACCTCTCTAACATCAACATTATACCAAAACTATATTTAAACATGTAAATATATAATATCCATACATAGGACAGAGACAAACTCGAACCAATAGAAGTTCGCATAGGCACATTAATATAATTATCCTCCAACCTTGTCGGATATTAATGCATTATCATAATTATCCTTCGGCCTTGTCAGGTATCAGTGTGTCATCATAATATCGTCCGTCCTTTTCGGGTATCAATATATGATCATCATCCTATGGCCTTGTAAGGTATCAGTACATCATCATAATGTCCTCCGGCCTTGCCGTGTATCAATATCATAATAACCATCCTCCACCCATGCAGTGTATCAATATCATTATTAAATTTTTTGGAGTTGAACTGAGTATACATAATCAATGTAATAAGTGCTAATAGCATAATCATTAAAACAAATAATAGCACAACCGTGAGTGATGAGTGGTGATTTTACCACTCATTTGCACCAAAAATTTGTGCACACTACCAAGTTTTGAATAAAAAACTGATACATCATCATTATTTAAATGCACTAATATCCACATTTTTTAGGTATATAGTTTAGAAGGTTAAAAGATGTGGATTAGAGCTAAAAAAGGGTCAAATAGAAGAAAAAGGAGTGCAAATGGAGACCTGAAGTAGTTAAGCCTTAGTTACCATGGTTGCGGTCCTCAGGTTGAGGTCGTGGTCAATCAATATGGTCAGCATACTGCGATCACAGAGCACAACCACAGTTACGTAGTAGCAGTCACAATCGAACCTATGCGATCACGGCTAAGTAGGAGATGACCCAAGGAAGTTTTACAATTTCTCTTGGATGAACCCCAAACCTTATATAGGGAAAAACCTTTTCTTCTTTGGGGATTTCTTACCTCATAGATATTTTTTAATTCAAAGAAAAAATACTAATTGGGCAAGTGAGTAACTAATGTTGGAGGCATGATTTCTTAGTTATTTTGTGAAGAATAAACGCTTTGAATAATATCTTTACTTTCTTCATGAGTAGCTAAGTAATTTAGTCTTGGGATTATGGTTAACTAAAGTGAAATTGTGTGTGGGTGTTGTTGTGTTTGAAATAATTTTAATTTTTGAGTATGGATTTCACTATTTCTTAAATTTAGGAGTTGGAATTTATGGGTGAAAACCCCAACTCTCCAAATGGGTTTGATAGATAAAAATCCCAAACTCTAGAAACCCTTTATCATCCTTGAATGAGCAATGAAAGTTAACATATGGTAATCAATAACATCCTTGAAAGAGGGTTATAGGAAAACAAGGAAATGGTGGACAATTAAGCCTATGGTTTGCTACCTTTTGCAATCTTATAAATAAGTATAATTAGAGTATAAATCATGTCAAGATCATCCTAGAAATAGGGATGATTGATTGAGGTTTTACGTAATTATGAATGGTACACTTATTAGGTACTCAAAAGAGCCAATGGGTGAAATTGTTGTGGTTTTATTGAATGATTGACCATAATGACCTTCGAGCTAGCCTATCCTTTAGGTAAAAACTAAGCTTCATGTTAAATCATCATCAACCAACGTGCTTTTACCTTAATGTTAATATAATCCCAAAATCTCCTCAAATTTTGATTTTAAATCAAAAGTGTCATATTCGTGTATTGTTAATAAAAAATAGTTACAAACCAATCCCAAACTAATTCCCCCAATTTTAGTTTACATGTCGTGTTTATTAGCATTTTGGTTAACCTTTTTGTAATTAGAGCACCCAGAGGAATTGAAATTTATACTTTGCTCCTTGTGGATTCGACCCTAACTAAAGTTAGGTTATTGACAATGACCGCCTCACCCCTCATCATAAGAGTGAGTTAAGCGTTATCAGTGAGCATAATTATTCAACATGGCCAATAATCGTAATTAGAGTCATGAATCTTTGTATAATCAATAGCTTATCTTTCCATATAGTCTATAAGCATGACTTCTAGAATAATTGCAATCATAATTGCTCACATTGTCATTTGAAATGTTTTCTAGCATGTTTATTAGAATAATTAATATTTGTGATCATAAGCATGAGTAATAGCATAATCAATGGAATGAATAATATCCTACCCAATGGTTTAATCCACATCATAATTATGGGTTAATTATATAGCATATTCAGTAGCTCATCATAACATAATCAATTATCTATTTTAAATAGTCCATAAGAATTACTTCAGATATCATCAACAACATGACCATTACATTCCAAGATTTCTCAATATTTCCTAAAGGGGCATTCTCTATGTATTTATTAAGTGTATAACGGTCCAAGAGAACTCATCATCAATCATGACCTAAGGTGGAGCAAAGGGCCTACTTCTAAATTTCCTTAATACATTCTAAGGTAAGTTCTACCCTAGAATAGGCTAAGATGCCTAAATCCATTAGCCCTAAGGTAGATATTCTTCTCAAGTATTCTAACTAAGTCCAATGGAACTAAGTCAACCTTTGTTCGTGGAAACAACTTAGGAAAACTTACCCTAAGCATAAGTGACTGAAGCATTTTACTCAATTTAGAGCAATCTAAGGCATTCTCATGCTAAACATGAGTAATGAAGTCTAATACACTAGGGTTCCAGGAAACAAGCTAAGTATTTCAACTCTTCGATTTCAATATGGCCTAAAAGGTACAACTATCCCAAGACTTGCATTATATAAATAGAATACCTAAACCCATCCTAAATCTTACTAAATATCATAGGAATACTATAAGATAAGTCAATCTAACAAGGAATAAGCCTAGCCTAACTTGATGCGGAAAAAAGTTCAACGAATCTCTAAACCTTTGCTTTTGCCTTTCGAGAAGCCTCCTAAGGATTCCAAGTTATCAAAAATATATTTTTCTCATGAATAAGATAATATCAATATCCATGTTGCACCATTGTGCTTTGGGTCTTAAAATCTCCTATAAAACCTTATGTAGGTCCTGCTTACGAATAACACATTTCCAAAATGAACCCAACATTCATACAAGATCAAAGAATCATTTCCCTCAAAAATAAGAGTAAATCAAGCTAAATTAGGGATAAAATTATGCCCTAAAGGTTTTGGGGGTTGTGAGAAATAAATCAAGAACTAACTCTATGAAAAGGGTGAGTTCTTACCTTAAATTGGAATACAGTCATAAAAATAAATATTAATCTAGATTCCAAATCTTTCAAAAGTTTTAATTTCCAGATAACACACTATTTAGGGCTTTTCTCTTAAGAGAATAATGAATAATGCCCAAAAATCATAAAAAAGGTTCATTCTATACGTAGTCCAGGCCCTCAACAATTGCTATCATGATCTATGGCCTTGTAATCGGTGTACATCTTATCTGTTTGATAAATCACAAATGTGACACCCCTTTGAGATTAATTGTGGCCTAAAGAGGTGGGATCATGGTGGCATGAGATTTACTAATGCACCAAATATCCAAGTCAAAAATAGGCTCGATCAGGTTCTTGGGATTCATTTAGAATCTTACATATGCAAACACACTACTTAGCTAAACCAAATTTGACATTCCAAACTAGTTGATGCACTCAAATTTTCCATCCGAGTTTATTTCGACTAAATATGGGCTACACCCATATTTCCAATTTATCAACTTTTTGACCTATAGGTCAAAATGAGCTCAACTATTTTGGGACTCAAACCAAAGGTATACCTAGCCTAAAAAGCATATTTCAGAGATACTGGTGTAGTTAGAATTTGAATTCAAGATGTTTTCCTAAACTCTTTTCCTGGTGTCCATTTGGAACCAACAAAGTTTCTAACTAGGGAAATGGCTCAAAAAAATAAATGAACTGCTCAATAACTGAATTGTTAGCTCCAGGAAGTGATAAATGACTTGGGTAGCCATGGAAAGGCTTTAATCATGATAATAACAAGAAATATAGAAAATGACTTGAAGGGTCATTGGAATATCCACTACTAAAGGAACTTTTATCCCCAAAATTTAAAGGTTAAGATATACCTGATGTCTCAAATAAGTGAGGATATTAGGCCCGCATGTTTTTCTTGATCTCCCAAGTGGCCTTCTCCACTGGATGGTGCTTCCACTGTACCTTAACTTCAAGATTATCTCTAGTGTGCAACTGCCTAGCATTACAAGAAAAAATAAGCAGAAGATTCTCTACAAAGGTCAAACGGTCATCAAACTAGATCGAGTCCCATATAAACATGAGACGGATCAAGAATATATAGTCAAAACATACATAGAAAACTAGATGAACAAAAAAAATTTAGAGGTAGAGATAACTAATAATCTACCTCACCAACTATACGAAGGATCTCAAAAGGTTCAATATATCTAGGACTGAGATTGCACTTTCTCATGAACCTAATCAAACCTTTTAAGGACGATACATGGAGGAATACACTATCACTATCTCAAAATATCAAGGTACAAAGTCCCTGGTCTGCCTAGACCTTCTAAATACTCTGATCTACTGTCAACCTATCAGAAATCACCTTGACTCTATCCAATGACTCCTAAAGTAAATTAGTACCATTTGGCCTAACCTCTGATTTCTGAAAATATGTAATCGAAGAAAGATACTTCTTACCATACAAATCTTGAAAATGAGCCATCTTAATACTCGAATGATAACTCTACCAAGGTCAAGTACTCATCCTACTACTCTTCATAGTCCATAACAAAGGGTCAGAGCATATCCTCAAGCACCTGATTGGTTCTCTTGTACTAGCCATCAGTCTATGAATGAAAGGTTGTACTAAGATCCACCTGAGTACTTAACACCTCTTAGAATGCTCTACAAATCTCATAATGAAAATATAACCACGGTCTTAAATAATTGAAATGGGCACACCATGCAAATGGACAATCTCTCAAACATTGATACGGGGTAAACTATAATACCCTATGCTTTCAAAATTATTATCAAACCTATGACTTATTAGTCAAGTTGTGAGAACTCCTTAAGAGTCGTGTGATGTAGTAGTAACCAACATAGTGTGAAATAATTGAAATTCTATTCTAGGTATTAAATCAACCCTAGGAGTCATTATAAGATTTGATGAGTCATATAGTTAGAGTCATATTATTAGCAGTGTAGGTATCCTACGTTTCTATCTAGCTTATGAGTGGGGGCTACTAGTTGTAATGACTTGTTATGAGTCATTAAATATGACTTTTTATGAGTCATTAGATATGACTCATATCCAAACCAGTATGTAATATCTTTATTTCTTCAAAGGTTATGGGTTACTAGGTCTACTCATAACTAGATGGAACAAGTTATGAGATGAATCATGACGATCGATGGTTGAGTTTCTATAAGATCATTTGAGGGGCCTTTTGGTCCTTTCCCCTCTTAAAACTTCAAACCCATGACTTATATCCTGAGAAGATGCATTATTTTTCCCTACTTTCAATTCATTCACAATGCTCTTTCTCCTCCCATCCTCAAGAACAATAAGGTTAGTGTTTTCTGCTATAAAGTATCTCTTAAGTCCTTAAGTTTAGGTTCTCTTTACAAGTCAAGTAAATATATGTATGTGGTGTTACGAACAAGTATACTCGTTCATCCTTTTGCCCAAATAACTTGATCATTTAGATTGAATTTATATGTTTTAGTTAGGGTTCATACCCAAGTTCTCATATTTCTGAAGCATACATTATCACGCGATAAAAGGATTCAAGTGCGTAAAAGTATTCATCTATTCATGTCTTGACTTGCAAGATTACTAATATGATTTGAATTTCATTAGTTCTACTTGAATTTTGATAAAAGATTTCAATGTAAGCATTGAGCATGAGATTTTGTTAGAAGTTCTGTAAAAGAATGTATAATTTTCAAGGATTGAACGTAAGCACTAAGTTTACAAAAAAACAAATTTTAAAGCTTCAAATACATGTATTACAATACACTTATAGATTAACTGAGCATAAGAATTTAGAAACTAAAAGTAAGGATTTTAGAAACTAAGTGTAATGACAAACTAACTATATTCAGTAAACTTTATTATTTATAATCTTATGATCGCACCATATTAGTTTTATTCAAGTCCAAAGTGAATCCTTTACACTTATCATGCTTGATATTAAATGTATTTAGTTCTTGTGTTTACTTATGAATTCACCCCATATACTCATTACATTCCAAAGTACTGGCCCATACATATATTTCTATGTGCTACATTTTCTTACAATGTAGGTTCTAGTGCTCGCTTCCAGTAGCACGATTAATCACGGACATCACTTCCTGCATCTTGATAATTGGTGAGTCTTCATATTTTGATGAGACGGCTTATTAGAATCTTAATCATTTATAAATATTACTTTAGTTTTTTTTATTTTAGATTTCTTTAGGGTCAGTTGGTATTTGTCCAGTGGATCTTTTGCTAACTGTAGAGTCTTGTCAGACTACGTATCTTATATTTTTAAAAATTTTGTTTGAGATTTAAAATTTCAAGTTCAGAACAAGATTCTAAGTTGTTTCTCTCATGATTATATGCAAATGTAATTTCACTTCCTAAGAAGTTCAAATTATAAAGATGTCAAGAGTTAGCTTAGGGTCTTCGTAGTCCTAGGCACTATGTGACGTCCAGAGGGTAAAATCGGGGCATTACAAACTTGGTATTAGACCATAGGGTTTTAAAGAATATTTTACTTTCTTGATCTATCATGCTTGAACTGTCTTTATCTACCATAATTCATGCTTTCACGTGATAGAATATTCCTATTCACTGATCTGATGCCTACCAAAATAATGATCTACCTTAACAACTAAACGTACATCTTCTAAATGAAAATGTCTCACATGTAGAATTTTGAGCTGCTTTGCAAGCATTGGCTCAAATTATGCAAGCTAATGTTTAGGGGAACTAACAAGAAGTAGTGCCTGTTCTTTACAAAGTTTCTAGAGGTTTTTCTTAAACATCGAGCAGGGGTATCTCCTGACAGAGAAAAAAGTTTGTATTGATCTTCTTCTAGATACTCAACCCTTCTCTACCCTCCCTAATATCTTATGGCTCCAGTTGAACATAAACATTTAAAAGAGTAGCTTAGATATCTCATGGATAAGGGTTTCATCAAACCAAGTGTTTCCCTTTGTGACGCTCAAGTTTTATTCATACGTAAGAAGGATGGCACTCAGAATGTGGATAGACTATAGACAACTAACAAGGTTAAAATCAAGAATAAGTTTCCCATTCCTTGAATAGATGATTAGTTCGATCAGCGTCAGGGTGTCCAGTGGTTTTCTAAGATTGACCCTAGGTCAATGTACTACCAATTGAAAGTCCAGTTAAAAGTCAGGGAGTGCAAAATTTAAAAAATAGCTTTTTGAACAAGGTAAGATCATTTTGAGTTTGTGCTTATGTCATTTGGACAATCAAATACCCATACATCTTTTATGGATTTGATAAGCATGGTCTTAAAGCAGTACTTGGACATGTTTGTCATCGTCTTTATAGATGACATATTGGTTTATTCTTAGAGTGAGGAGGAGCATGTGAATTATTTAAGGATAGTGCAACAAACCCTTAAGTACCATCAATTATTTCGAAAGTTTAGTAGGTTTGGATTTTTTTTGGAGTCTGTTACCTTCTTAGGGCATGCATTTTAGGGGCTGGTATTCATGTGGACCCTCAGAAGATTAATACAGTAAAGCAGTAGGCCATACCCATCACGCAATCCTACATCACAGTGTTTTGGTTTTGGGTGAGTACTATAGAAGATTTGTTGAAGGGCTTTCCTTCATAGCCATACCATGTCTAGGCTGACACAAAAGAAGATGAAGCTTATATGGTCAAATAAAGAAAATTTCCTAAAATTGAAGGATAGATTAACTTCGGCACTAGTGTTAGCCCTACTAGAGAGTTTAGATGGATTCGTGGTATATTGTGATAATTCTAGAGTTAGGTTGTATGTTGATACAAAATAAGAGATTAATTGTTTATGCATCAAAGCAACTTAAGGATCACGAAAAGAATTACCAAACTCCTGATTTGGAGTTAGCTGCTGTGGTGTTTGCTCTAAAAACTTCGAGGCACTACTTTTATGGTGTGCATGTTGAGGTTTTCACCGACCAAAAAAGTCTTTAGTATGTATTTTCTAAAAGGGATCTAAATTTTTTTTATAGAAGAGACTTGAAGTTATAAAAAAGTTATGACATGAATATGCTTTATCATCTAGGTAAGGCTAAAATGGTGGAGGATGCACTGAGTAGGCTGTCTATGGGTAGCGTATCTTATGTAAAAAAGTATGAACATAAGTTGGATGAAGAAGTAAATAGGTTGGCGAGTTTGGAAGTATCCTTTCTTAACACAGATGGAGAGGGAGTTATGGTTCAAAATGGTTAAGAATCATCTCTTGTAGTTGAAGTAAAGGAGAAGATATGTAATGATTACATACATAGCCAAATAGTGGTTGCAGTCCAGCATCTAAAGGTCGAGATTTTCTTACAAGAAGAGATAGTGTACTTTGCTATCAAATTTGGCTTTGTGTTGGCAATGTAGATATGTTAAGGAAAAGGATACTTTCCGAGGCTCATGGTTTGAAGAATTTTATTCATCCTAGCACTACTAAGATGTACTGTGATTTGCAAGAAATCTATTTGTGGAATGTTATTAAGAGGGACATAGAAAAATTTATAGCCAAGTGTCCCGATTGCTAGCAAGTTAAGGTAGAACATCAGAGACCGAGTGGTACGCTACAGAAGATCAATATCCTTACTTACAAGTATTAAATAGAAAATATGGATTCTGTTAGAGGGTTGCCCAAACAAGATGTTTGGATGATTTAATTTGGGTCATAGTCGATCGAATGGCAAAATCAATTTATTCCTACCTATTAAGACTTATGATACAGCAAAAGATTATGCTAAAATAATTTGCAAGTTATTAAAGATTCATAGGATACCTTTGTCTGTAATTTTAGAAAAAGGCACCTAATTTACTTTATAATTTTGGCAATCGTTTCAGATAGGTCTTGGTAAAAAGTTAAGCTTAGTACCTCATTTCATCCGTAGACCGATGGTCAGGCTGAATGCGTAATTCATAGATTGGAAGACATACTAAGAGCGCGTGTTTTAGACTATAATGGAAAGTGGAATGATTATCTAACTTTGATCAAGTTTGTATTTAATAATATTTACCATGTCAACATTCATATGGCTCCATTTGAAGCACTGTACGAGTGTAAATATAGATCATACATAGGGTGGTTAGAGGTTGGTGAAGAGGTAGTTGTTGGGATGAACTCTGTTCTAGAAGCTATGGAAAATGTTTAGTTGATTCGTTAAAGGCTAAATACTGCTTAGAGCTGTCAGAAGTCATATGAATATATAAGATGGAGTGAGCTTAAGTTTGAAATATGTGATTGGGTATTCTTGAAGGTGTTACTTATGAAAGAAGTAATGAGATTTGGAAAGAAAAGAAAGAAGAGTCCCTAATTTATTAGTCTATATGAGATAGTAAATCATATATGAGAGGTCTCTTACGAGTTGGACCTTCTGCTAGAGTTAGCTGCAATTAACCAAGTTTTCCATGTTTTGATGCTTAAAAAGTTCATTGGTAATACATCATTAGAAGTTCTGCTAGAGAGTATTAGGGTCAAAGATAGCTTGTTTTATAAAGATATTCCTATCAAGAATCTTGATAGGCAAATCTAAATTATAAGAAATAAGGATGTAGCATCAGTAAAGGTTCTTTGGAGGAACAACTAGTCAAAGCGGCCACTTGGGAAGCTGAGGCAGACATGATGGCCAAGTACCCTCATCTCTTTATTTCTTATTCTTTATATCCAGCAAATTTATTCTCTTTAATTATATTTAAGTATCCCTATATCCTATCATGTGTTTTGGTTCTTGATATCCAAGTAATAAGTTATAAGCATAATTATGAGATCAATGTGGAGGAGTCATTTTTGTCCTAAGATCCCTATACTAATGAGTCTTATTTGAGGATGAATGTTTCCAAGTTGGAGATATTCTAATACTTTGTGCATTCAATGTCACTATGAAACCTATAACTCATTTCTCAAGTCGTGAGGACTTATCATGAATCGTATAATGTAGTCGAACCTGAGAAAGTATAAAATGATTGAATTTCTTTTCTAGGTATGAGTCGACCCAAGAAGTCATTCAAGAAGTGACAAGTCGTATGGTTAGAGTCGTATTGTCAGTAGTGTAGGTCTCTTAGGTTTCAGCCCAGATTATGAGTGGTGGCTACAAATTGTAATAACTTGTTATGAGTCTCAAGATATGACTATCCAAACTAGTGTGTACTATATTTTTTGTTGTCAAGGTTACGAGTTACTAGGTTAACTTGTAACTAGATGGTATGAGTCATGATATGACTCATGACAACTGATGGTCAAGTTTCTATAATTTTAGTTGAGAGGCCTGTTGTTCTTTTCCCCTCTTAAAAATTCCAACCCATGACTCATAACCTAAGAAGCAACGTTATTTTTCCCTACTTTCAATTGATTAACAACAGTGTTTCTCCTACCATACTGAAGAACAACAAGGCTAGCTTTTTTTACCTATAAAGACATATCTCCAGTCCCTAAGTTTAGGTTCTCCTCACAAGTAAAGTAAATCCAGGTATGTAGAGTTTTGAACAAGGATACTATTTCATCATTGTCCCCAAAAAACTTGATCTTTAAGAGTGAATTTATATGTTTTAGTTGGGGTTTATACCCAAGTTCTGATATTTTGGAAGCATAACATTGTTATGTCATCAAAGGATTCAAGGGCATAAGATTTTTCGTATATTCAAATTCTAAATTTAAAGATTACTATTATGCTTTGATTTTCAGTAGTTTGACTTTAATTTTTATGAAAGATTTCAATGTAAGCATTGTTCAAGAGATTTTGTTATAAGTTCTATGAAAGAAAGTATAAATTTTAAAGCTCAAACAGAAGCCCTGAGTTCATAAGAAACCTAAATTTAATGCTTCAATTACCTGTATTACAACATGATTAAAGTTCAGTTTGATCTTTCAATATAATATAATATATGAAATCCACAACCATTTCTTCTAATTATGATTTAACTAAACAAAAGCATAACTGGTCTTTAGTTTATAAACCTATAATACCCCATGATTTTCCAAGCTTAAACACATCTCGAAAAATGTCAAAGATTAGGTATTAGAATGAATGATGTTTATTTTGTGTGGAATTCCTTAGATTTGAACTTTCCTTGGCGTAGTCAATTGAATAAGCTTTCCAATAATATAAGATTCTCTTAAATCCAATAACTGGGAAAGAAATTATGGCTAATTTAAGTTCCAATTGTAAAACACCATCATTTCAGTGTATCGTCGCGGAGAAGGTTTAAATGATGATTTTCAATTTCCAGTGGCCCTCCAAGATATTAGTGTGTCGCAGAGAGAGCCAATTTCCTAATTTTCCAAATCCAATGAAGGACCGCGATATTGGCACGTTGCGCCAAGTGTCCAAGCCCCATACAAGGTGGCAACGTGATACCACCGCGTCGTGCCACAATGCATTTTCCTAATTGGTATTTTCTTGTGGCTTGGTTCGATGGTGGCACGTCGCATCAAGGACAAAAATTGGCTATATTATTTTTCAAGCTTCGTTTATGAGTTAAATGGGAGTATTTTGTACTTTTCCCTAACCCCCAATCCATCCCAACTCATGATTAAAGCCTTGTAGAAGCATTATATCATAAGTTTAATCAAAATTACTATCATACCAAATCTTAGGCTTCAAAATTCATCTCCAAGAAACTCTAGATTCCACCATCCTTTTTCCAAATTGTTTCAAGATTTAAGATCCCTAGACCAAGAGCTTCAAGAATCTTCATTCAAGAGCACATATAGCATTTAAAAAAAAAGTATTCATTTTGTTCGTCATCTAAGGTATGTGGGGTTATGAGCAAGGACAATCCTTTCGTCCATGTGCCTAAAATCTATTTTAAGCAAATTTCTTATGATTTGAAATTAGGGTTTATGCTCAGAGTATATTATTGATGATTTTGAGTATGATATGATTGAATTATCTAAATTTATGTTTGTTTTGAGTTAAAGAATGCTCTTTTAAGATTTTTAAATACCATGAGCATGATTTGAGACATAGTTTATAACTTTTCATTTAAATTGAGCATGATCTTAAGATTCTTGATTTTACTATCTCGGCGTTGCTGGTGATTCTCAAGAAGCATATTTGAGTATTAATATTTCAAAAACTCGTGCTTTTGAGCACCCTGAGATTAGCATATTTTTAGTTATATAAATAGTATTTGATCTTCGGATCATGAGTTTAACTATGGAATCTACTTTTCATAAATAACTACAGTTTATAGAAATAGATTTCAGATTTGAGTACAGTTTATATCAAATAGATGCATAATTGGTTTTATATAAACCCTTGTGCTAGCTTTTAAAAGTGGTTTTCCAGCAAATTGAGCATATAGATAATAAGAGACTAGTATTTAGCATCAAGCAGGGAGTGTGGGTTTAGCGCATCATACTTTCCTAGAAATACGTATCCAATGTAGGTACAGAGTTATATATTCTCATTAGATATGGATGACAAATTTTGCTTGTGATAAATCACATGAATTAGTTTATACTCGCTGGAAAGAGTATGACACCGCTCCACAATGTGAGGTTTCTTTCTTAGGAGGACGAGATGTTGGACTCCATGATAGCTAACATGGTTTGTGTCGGTTAAGAGAACCTCGATGCTAGCAAAAGTAAATATAGACTTTTTGAGTATTTTCCCTACTAGTAAAGAAAATCTTTGAAAGAATTCGCTTAAGATGAAATATTTTACATAAAGATTTAAAATATCTCCCTTACAGAGCAGTTTTGAAAGAATTTCCTATCAGATAAAATGATAAAGTATTTTCTATATAGACTTACAGATTCCACTTAGCCTATATGATTTAATAATAACAATAGAATACAGATTTCAGAACTAAGTGTAATGACTCAGAAGATTTAGACTATATGCCTTGTTATTCATGATTTTAAGATTTTAGATTTTCTCAAACTTCTGTGAGTCATTTATATTTAGCATGCATGATTTTATAAACTGTGACGATATTGGTTACTTATTGCATGCACCCCCATATACTCAGTACATCATCAAATACTGATCCATATATATGTCTATGTGATACATTTTCTTATTGTGTAGGTTAATGTGCTCAGTCTCAGCAGCAACAGTGATTTTTTATCATCTCATCTACATCCCTGCAGTTGGTGAGTCCTCATAGTTCGGGGACTTAGCTATTCATGTTTTAGTTTATTAGATGTCTCTTTATTTATTTCAGATAGTTTGAGTCAGCTGGGTCGTATCCTAGTGATGTCGTATTTAGACTTTTTTGTATTTGTTTAATTAGATTGATGGGATTAGTACTTTCAGAGATATTCAAATTGTTTAGATAGGTTTTTGCATTTTATCATGAATTTATACTTACATTTCCTTATGATGAGATTCATATGTGTTAGAAGGCAGCCAAGGTTATCTCAGGACTACATATAGTTCAGAGCACCGTATGGCATCCTGAGAACTAAATTTTTAATGTGTTTCAAACTTGGTATCAAAGACTGAGATTTAGGGTGTCCTAGGGAGTTAGACAAGCCGCATTACATAGAGTATTGATCATCGATGTGAAGAGCGCCATATCTATGAGCAAGATGCTATGGAGCACTTTAGGAAAATGCTCTCTTTTCTTCCATAATCTATCGTGATTGCAGTTGTCTTTATCTACTATTAAATCATGGTATTTTATGATAAAATATGCCACCTCGCAGAGCTAATACCCATAGAAATGAAAACCAGCCACCTCAGCCCACAAATCTTTTGAATGAGAATATGTCATATACAGAGTTTCGGGCAGCTTTTCAGGCACTAGGCCAAGCTGTGATAGCCAATGTTCAGGGTAACTGTCAGGCTACAGCATCGCCTTAACAGGATGGAGATTTACCTACAGTCAAAATTTCTTGATATTATGAGAATTAACCTGGTGAAATGTTTTGGGTCAAAAGCAGGTGAGGACCGATAATATATCTTGATGAGGTGAAAAAAGATACCCCAAATTATGCATGTTTGTAAAGTGGAGAGTATGGAATTGGCATCCTAAAGTCCAAAGGATGTTGCTTATGATTGGGTAGTAATGTGGAATAAGAGTAGAGGGGAGAATGCAGTTCCCATGACTTGGCAGATATTTCAGGATCTGTTCTTAGACATGTTCTTCCCACTTGAGATGAGGAAAGCTAAGATAGAAGAGTTCATGAACTTAAGGCAGGGCTCTATGACAGTGAAGGAGTATTGCCTAAAGTTCAATCAGTTGTTTAAGTATGCCCCTAATCAGATAGTTGACCCTAGGTCAAGCTTGAGTAAGTTTATGATTGATTTGTCTGGGTTGGTAGTTAAGGAGTGTAGGATTGCTATGCTTAATAGAGATATGGATATTTATAAATTAATGATGCATGCTCAGCAGATTGAGGCAAAAAAGATGAAGGAAAGAGAAAGAGTAAATAACAGGGCTAGAACAGGGCAGTTTGATCATGGTCAAAATAGGTCCGAAGGAGGAAATCGTTCACAATTTCAGAATCATTCATCTATGCCTGCACCTTCTTCAACTAGTACTCCTGCACCCAGAAATAGGAAAGAACAGTGGGATAAGTCTGCTATGTCCAGATCTTAGAGTAGGGTGGGTAGTATGCCCAATTATCATCACTGTTCTAAGTGTGGTAAAAATCATCCTGGTGAGTGTTTGGATTTTCAGAAAGGTTGTTTTTGATATGGTAAGATAGGTCACAACATTAGATATTGTCCGTATGGTAAGCAGGCAAACAAAGATGATCATCCCCCAAACTTAGGCTAATAGTACACTAGCTTCTCTAGGTTGCCCAGCCCCTCCTCAGGGTGTATCATCCAGTACAATTAGCGGTTAGCTCCAGAATAGATTTTATGCTTTTCCATCATATTAGGAGCAGGAGGATTCCTTAGATGTTGTTACTGGTAGGCTCCGTGTCTTTCATCTTAATGTTTATGTGTTATTACACCCTGGGTTAAGTTTTTGTTATGTGACCCCGTTAGTTGCTACAAATTTTGAGATAAATTCTGAAAATATTCTCGATCCTTTCTTGGTTTCTACCCCAGTATGTGAGTCAGTTGTTGCTAAGCAAATCTATAAAAAGTGTCCTATCACTATCCTTCACAAAATCATGTTAGAAGACTTGATATAATTAGATATGGTTGATTTCGACCTTATTCTTGTTATGGATTGGCTCCATTCCTATTATGCTTCTGTATATTGTCACACTCAAGTGGTGAAGTTTCAATTTCCAGATGAGCCAACCTTTCAGTGGTTCGATAATTCAGTGTCTCTCAAGAGTCATTTCATATCTTATATTAAGGCAAGAAAGTTGATATCCAAAGGTTGCATTTATCACCTAGTTTGAGTTAAAGACACTAAGTTTGAAACGTCAGTAGTTCAGTCAGTCGATATGGTAAATAAGTTTCTAGATTTCTTTCTAGAGAGACAGAATTCGGCATTGACTTCTCCCATATACTCAGCCTATTTCTATTCATCCATATCTTATGGCTCTCGCTGAGCTTAAGGTGTTGAAGGAGCAACTCAAATATCTTTTAGATAAAGGTTTCATAAGGCCTAGTGTTTCTCCATGGGGTGCTCCCATCCTATTAGTTTGAAAGAAAGGCGGTTTATTGCGTATGCGCATTGACTATCATCATCTAAAGAAGGTCACAATCAATAACAAATATATGCTTCCCAGAATTAATGACCTATTTGATCATTTACAAGTTGTAAGTTATTTCTCAAACATAGACCTTAGATCTGACTATCATTGTCTTAAAGTTAGGAAATATAATATTCCAAAGACCGCCTTTAGAACCCGCTATGGTAATTTTGAATTTCTAGTTATGTCTTTTGGGCTAACCAATGCTCCAACACCTTTAATGGACCTCATGAATAGAGTTTTCAAGCAGTATCGAGATATATTGGTCATAGTTTTCATAAATGATATCCTTGTATACCCTCGTAGTGAGGATGACAATGCAGACCATCCTAGGACTGTCTTGGAAACTCTTAGAGATCACCAATTGTTTACCAAATTTAGTAAGTGTGAGTTTTTGCTAAGATCAGTGGCCTTTTTTGGTCATATTATTTCTGCCGATGGCATTAGAATTGATCCCAAAAAGACAAAAGCCATAAGAAATCGGCCAAGACCTATCTCTCCGTCAGATATTAGTAGTTTCTTGGGTCTAGCTGGCTATTACCACCGTTTTGTAAAAGGTTTCTCATTTATTGCATCTCTTATATATAGATTGACCCAAGATAAAGTTAAGTTCCTATGGACAGATTCTTGCAAGAAGAGTTTTCAAGAGTTGAAAACATGACTCACTTCAGCCCCAGTGTTAGCATTATCTGATGGTACCAATGGTTTTGTGTTATATTGTAATGCCTCTAGAGTTGGTTTGGGTTGTATGTTGATGCAGAGAAGTAAGGTCATATCCTATGCCTCAAGACAGTTGAAGCCTTATGAAAAGAATTACTTAACCCATGATCTGGAATTAGCTGATGTGGTGTTTTCTTTAAAAATCTGGAGACACTATCTATATGGTGTTCATGTTGATATGTTCACAGACCACAAAAGTTTGCAGTATGTGTTTACTCAGAGGGAGTTGAATCTCCGACAGAGAAGGTGATTAGAGTTGTTGAAGAATTATGATATAAGTGTGTTGTATCATCCGGGAAAGGCTAATGTACCGGCAGATACCCTTAGTAGGTTGTCTATGGACAGTGTCACTCATGCAGAGAATGGTAAGAAAGAACTAGCTCAGAAAATTCATCATCTAGCTAGATTGGGTGTTAGGTTAGTTTTTTCAGCTGAAGGTAATGTTTGGGTTCAGAGTAGTTCCAAATCTTCTCTAGTTTGGGAAGTGAAGGTGAAGCAAGATAAGGATTCTAGCTTGGTCAAATAGAATGAGTCAGCTAAAGACTAAAAGGTAGAGTTTTTTCTCTCAAGGGGGAGATGGTGTGTTGAGGCACAAAAGTAGATTTTGTGTGCCATGTGTTGATGATTTGAGGCAAAGAATTATGGATGAAGAGCAGGGTACATGGTATTCTATTCATCCTGAAGAAACCAATATGTACCGTGACTTGCAAGAAATCTATTGGTGGAGTGGTATGAAAAAAGATATTGCAGATTTGTAGCCAAATGTTCAACTTGTCCACAGGTTAAGGTAGAACACCAAAGACCTGGTGGTATATTGCAAGAGCTTCGTATCCCTACATAGAATTAGGAAGAAGTGAATATGGATTTTTTAACTAGTTTACCCCAATCATGTCATCATCATGATTCGATTGGGGTTATTATAGACAGATTGACTAAGTCAGTGCATTTATTGCCAGTTCATACATCCTATACAGCTGAAGATTATGCTAAGTTATATATCCAAGAGTTAGTCAGATTGTATGAAGGTCCCTTGTATATCATCTCAGATAGGGATACTCAGTTTACTTCCAAGTTTTGGAAAGCCTTTCAAAAGGTCCTGGTACTCATGTTTATCTTAGTTCAAATTTTTACCCGCAGACAGATGGGCAAGCAGAGAGGACCATCCTAACTTTAGAAGATATGTTGATGACATGTACTCTTGATTTCAAGGGAAGTTGTGATGAGCATTTTCCATTGATTGAGTTTGCTTATAACAATAGTTACCATGGTAGTATTTAGTTGGCTCCGTTTGAGTCTCTTTACGGGAGGAGATGTAGATCACCCATAGGTTGGTATGAAGTGGGTGAGGCCATTTTGCTTGGACCTAATTTAGTGTTTGAAGCTATGGAGAAAGTTATGTTGATTAGGGAAGGATTGAAAACAACCCAGTGTCGTTAGAAATCCTATGCAGATGTGATAAAAAGGGACCTCGAGTTTGAAGTTGGTGATTTAGTATATCTGAAGATTTTACCCATGAAAGGGGTGAAGAGATTTGGCAATAAGGGGAAGCATAGTCCCCAGTACATTGGCCCTTATAGAATTTTGGGTTATGTTGGGAAAGTAGCTTATGAGATTGAGTTTCCCGCAGACTGATCATCTGTTCATCCTATATTCCATGTCTCTATGATTAAGAAGAGTACCAGTGACTCCACCATTTTAGTTCCTTTAGAAAACTCAGATATTCATAATAGCCTTTCATACGAAGAGACTTCAGTTGAGATTCTAGATCATCAGATCCATAGACTAAGGAAAACAAAGTTTCCTTGGTCAAAGTTATTTTGTGGAATCTGTCCGTTGAGGGTGCCAAATGGGAAGCAGAAGCACATGTGTGAGCCTAGTACTATCACCTCTTCTTTGCAATCTCAGATTTAGCCAAACATAATAGTCTTTCTTAATTCAGTCCTTTTCTAATCACAGATTCAGCTATACAGTTGTCCTTATGTAAGTTCATGCACTCACATATCACTCAGAAGCTCAAAATGATTTAGATTTTGATATTAAGTTTATTTCAGTTGTGCATTTTATATTATTCTCTCACATTGCTCAAAAATTTCAGCTTAGCTAGCCACATTCGAGGATGAATGTTCCCAAGGGGGAGATATTGTAATACCCTGCGATTTTCCTAGCTTAAACTCGTCCTGAAAAATGTGAAAGATTAGCTCTTAGAATAAATGATGTTTACTTTGTATGGAATTCTTCAAATTTGAATTTTCCATAGGAAATTGAATAAGCTTTCCAACGATATAAGATTCACTTAAATTCGATAACCGAGTAACAAGTTATGTCTATTTTAAGTTCCAGTCATAAAATACCATCATTTTGGTGTTTAGCGCATCGCGGAGAAGTTTTAATTGACGATTATCAATTTCCAATGGCCTTTCGCGATATTGGCGCATTGCGGAGAAACATAAATTTCCAATTGTCCAAATTCAATGAAGGACCGCGATATTGGCATGTCGCGCCAAGTATCCAAGTGTCATCCAAGGTGGCAACGCGATATCACAGCATCGTGCCACCATGCATTTTCCCAGTTGGCATTTTCCAGTGGCTTGACGTGATAGTGGAACATCGCGCCAAGGAAAAAAATTGGGACTCTAGTTTATTTTTCCAATTTCATTTACGAGTTAAAGGGCGGTATTTTTGACTTTCCCCCAACCCCCAATCCGTCCAAACACATAATTAAAGCCTTTTAGTGGCATTATATTCTAAGTTTCATCAAAATTACTCTCATCCAAAACCATACGCTTCAACATTCATCTCCAAGAAACTCAAGATTCCACCATCCTTTTTCTAAATTATTTCAAGATTCAAGATCCCGACACCAAGAGCTCCAAGAATCTTCATTGAAGATCACAAATAGTATCTAAAAAAAGGCTTATTCATTTAGTTCATCATGAAAGGTATGTGGGGTTATGAACAAGGACAATACTTTCGTCCTTATGCCCAAAATTTTATTTTTAAGCAAATTTCTTATGATTTGAAATAAGGGTTTATTCCCAAAGTATCTTATTGATGATTTTGAGTATGATATGATTGAATTATGAAAATTCATATTTGTTTTGAGTTGAAGGATGCTCTTTTATGTTTTTTGAAAACCATGAGCATGATTTGAGACATTGTTTATAACTTTTCAATTAAATTGAGACTGATATTAAGATTCTTTATTTTACTATCTGGGCATTGTTGATGATTCTCAAGGTGCATATTTGATTATTGATATTTCAAGAACTCATGCTTTTAACCACCCTGAGATTAGAATATTTTCAGTTATATAAACAGTATTTAAACTTTGGATCCTAAGTTTAGTTATGGAATCTAATTTTTTGAATTTTCTACAATTTATAGTAACAGATTTCAGATTTGAGTATTGTTTATATCTAATAGATGCATAATTGGTTTTAGATAAACCCTTATGCTAGATTTTAAAAGTGGATTTCCAATAAAGTGAACATATAGATAATTAGGGAGTAGTATTTAACACCAAGCGGGGGGTGTGGGTATAGCGCATCCTACCTCCCTAGAACTGCATAGCAAACGTAGGTACAGATTTAGATATTCTCATTAGATATGGATGACAGATGCAGCTTGTGATCGATCACATGGATTAGGTTATACTCCCTGGAAATAGTATGATACCTTTCCCCAACGCGAGGTTTCTTTCTTAGGAGGACGAGACGTTGGACACCATGATAACTCACATAGTATATGTTGGTTAAGAGGTCCTCCCTGCTAGAAAAAGTAAATAAACATTTTTTGAGTATTTTCCCTACTAGTAAAGAAAAGCTTTGAAAGATCTCCATTACAGAACAGTTTCGAAAGAACTTCCTTTTAGATAAAACAATTAAGTATTTTCTATACAGACTTGCAGATTCCACTTACCCTATATGATTTGAGAATGAGAACAGAATACATATTTTAGAACTAAGTGTAATGAATCACCAGATTTAGATTATATGCCTTGTTATTCATGATTTTGAATTTCAGATTTCAGATTTTCTCAAGCTTCTGTGAGCCATTTACATTTAGTATGCATGATTTTATAAACTGTGATGATATTGGTTACTTATTGTGTACACCCTCATATACTCAGTACATCATCAAAGTACTAATCAACATATATGTCTATGTGCTACATTATCTCATAATGTAGGTTCTGTTGCTTAGTCTCAGCAGCGACAGTGATTTTCGAGCATCTCATCTACATTTATGTAGTTGGTGAGTCCTCAAAGTTAGAGGACTTAACTATTCATGTTTTAGTTTATTAGTATATGTCCCTTTATTTATTTTAGACAGTTTGAGTCAGCTGGGGCCTGTCCAATTGACTCTTTAGATTCATATAGTATAGGCTTATCAGACTACCAGATTCAGTCTTATATCTCAGTTGTCATATTCAGACTTTTCAGTATTTGTTTAATAAGATTGATAGGATCAGTACTTTCTAATATACTCAGATTATTTAGATAGGTTTTTGCATTTTATAATTAATTTATACTTATATTGCCCTATGACGATATTCAGATGTGTTAGAAGGCAAACAGGGTTAGCTTAAGGCCACTTGTAGTTCGGAGCACCGTGTGGCATCCCGAGAACTAGATTTTTGGGGTGTTACAAAACCCTTATGCTATTTTAATGTGAATTTGTGAAGTATGAGGCAATATATATATAAATATATATAAGGGATTAGTATTTAGGACCAAGAAGGGAATATGGGTAAGCATATCCTAAATTTCTAGAAACTACGAGCTACTGTAGTTTTTAGAGACCTCATAACCGAGTGTCTCCTTTTCCCAATATAGATGAAGTACAGTGTTCACTTAGGTTAAGGTTATACTCAGATGAAAGGGGTAGGACAACTCTCCACAATGTAGGTAAGATTTTTGACTCCATGATAGGTCACATGGTTTATGTTGGTTATGAGAATCTTCCACAAGATAGAGTAAATGTAAAGATTTTAGAAACTAATTGTAATGAAATATTTTAGAAACTAAGTGTAATCAATCACTAAGTATATTCAATAAGCATTATTAATTATGTTTTTATGATCACACCATTTCAGTTTATTCATGTCCAAAGTCAGTCCTTTACACTTAACAAGCATGATTTGAAATGTATCCAGTTCTTGTTTTTACATATGCATTAACCCCTAAATACTCAGTACATTCCAAAGTACTGACCCATACATATATTTCTATCTACTACATTGTCTTGTAATATAGGTTCTGGTGCTTATTTCCAGCAACATGATTGATCATGAGAATCTCTTCCTACATCCCGACAATTGGTGAGTCCTCATAGTCTGAGGACACAGCTTATCAGACTCTTAATGGTTGATTAATATTACTTTAGTTGTTTGATTTCAGATTTCATCCGAGTTAGCTGGGGTTTGTCCTATGGCACTCTAGCTAGTAGTAGAGGCTTGTCAGACAACGTATCTTTCAGTTTTAAAGGGTTTATTTTAAATTTAAAAGATCAAGTTGAGAACAAGATTCTAAGTTGTTTTTCTCGTGATTATATGCAAATGTTAGTTAACTTCCCATAAGAGTTCAAATTATATAGATGTCAAGGGATAGCTTGGAGATATTCATAGTCCTAGGCACTGTGTGACATCCAGGGGTATTACATAATCTCTTAGAACTTAAGGACATCTAAAGAGGAATGAAATGAGTTGTCTTGGTCAAACGATCTACAATGACCTAAATACCATCAGACTCATGGGAAGTGTGAGGAAAACCACTAAAAAGATACATGGTAATCAACTCTAATTGATACTCAGCAATGGGCAACCTCTAAGTCAATCCACCTGGTCGCTGATGCTCAGCCTTTTCCTACTGACAACATAGGCAATGAGTTACAAAGTCTACCACATCTCTCTTCATACCACTCTACAAATAATGTTGTCTTAAATATCTATACATCTTGGTGTACTAAGGTGAATGGAATATCAAAAGCTATGAGCCTCATTCAAAATCAACTTAATCAAGTCATTGATACTCAGGACAAAAATATGACAATAAAATCAGAAAAGTTCCTCAGGACCTATGGTGTTCCTCTTAGACTCACCACTTAACACTTTATGATGAAGGAAGCGAAGCTTGTTATCCTCAAACTAACCATCCAGTATCGGCTCAAATAATAAAGACCTCGCCTTAACACTACAAAAAATCCTCATAGGGTCTGAAATATCAAGGAGAACTACCATGCTGTCTAAGTACTGAATATCCCGTGCCAACGGCCTTGAAGAGACTAAAATACAAGCAAAGATACCCATACTCACTTCGTTCCGACTCAAGGCATCTGATACCATATTTGCGTTGCCTGAATGATACAAGATGAAAATATCATAATCTTTAAAAAAACTCTATCCATCTATTCTGCCTAGTATTTAGCTCTCTTTCGATCATAAGATACTAAAGACTACGGTGATTAGTAAAAATCTCTCAATGCACACCATAAAGATAATAACTCCAAATCTTAAGCGCAAAAACTACCACCGTCAAAACTAAATCATGAGGAGGGTAATTGTGTTTGTGCACTTTAAGTTGTATAAAATAAGAAGGAATGACAGGACCCTACTGAATCAATACACAACCTAAATCGATATCGAAAGCATCACAAAACACAGTGAATCCCTCACCCATAACAGGAAGAACCTTAATAGGAGCTGAAGTGAGAAAGTCCTTAAGCTTTACAAAACTTGACTAGCACTCCTCAAACTATCTAAAAGGAACCTCTTTCTAAGTCAATATTTTCATAGGCGCTTAAATAGTAATAAAATGATCAATGAAACATCTATAATAACTAGCCAACCTAACGAACAAACGAGCCTCAGTCAAATATATATGTCTAGCGCAGTTATGAATTGCCTCAATAATGGTTGGGTGTACAAAAATCCTATACTTAGACACCAAAAATCCAAGGAATATCACCGACTTAAGCTAATACTCACACTTGGAGAACTTGGGAAAAAGCACATAATCTTTCAAGGTCTAGAGAACAACCCTTAAATCTTGTTTATGCTCCTTACTACTCCTCAAATACACATGGATGTCATCTATGAACACAATCACAAAGAAATCCAAATAAGGTCGAAAAACTCAATTCAGCAAATCCATGAATGTGGCAAGAGCATTAGTCAACCCAAAAGACATAACAAGGAATTCATAATGACTATAACGGGTCCTAAAAGTTGTATTTAGGATATCCTCAACCTGAATCCTCAACTAATTGTAACAAGATCTCGAATCAATCTTAGAAAACACTATCGCACCCTGAAGCAGGTCAAAAAATCATCAATGTGAGGCTAAGGATAACAGTTCCTCTTCATCACCTTATTAAGTTCTCTATAATCAGTACACACACATGGAGCCATCTTACTTCTTCATAAACAATATAGGAGCTCCCCAATGATACACACTCGATCTAATTAAAACCTTACTAAGAAGATCCTAAAGCTAAGAACTCAGCTCTTTAATTTTGTAGGAGCCATACGGTAAGGTTCCATAGAAATTAGTCGGGTGCTAGGGTCAAGATTAATAGGAAACTCAATCTTTCTCGTAGAGGGAATACTAGGTAGGTCAGAAGGGAACACATTAGTAAACTCGAAAACTACAGGAATAGAGTCATGTGATGGACTCTCTACACTAGCCTCTCAAATATAGAAGGGAGAAAACTTGTAACTACTCAAATAAGCATCCTAACATGACCATAAGAAATAATGTTTATTAGCTCACGGCTAATCGCTCTCTTCAATACAACCAGGGGCACACCAGGCATGGCCAAGGTAACAATATTAGCAAAATAATCCATATTCGTATGATAGTGGGATAACAAGTCCATGCCTAGAATCACATTAAAATCCACCATATAAAGAACAATAAGATCAACATAAGTATCAACATCTCTAACAGTCATAACACATGAATTTAAAACTTAATCTACTAAAAATCACCTATTGGAGTATATACGTGGAATGACACATATAATAAGTCACAACAAAACTCTAATCGTGGTGCATAATAGCCAATATATAAGAATAAGTGCATTTGGGATCAAATAAAGCAAGGGCCAATTGGCAACCCATAAAATTTGTACCTATAACAACAACGTCAAAAGTCTCAGCCTTAGTTCTAGCAGGTGTTGTATACTCCTGACCATGCCTGCCACCAGGCTGGGATTCTAATCGACCTCCCACCCTACCTGCTAAAGAACCTCCTTGAGTAGCCTAGAAACTACCCTATAACTGAGAACAACCTTTAATTGAGGGATGAACTACTCTAATAGGGAAAACACCTTAGGTAGAATTAGTAAGTTCCCCATAACTAGGGAAATCTCATAAATAGTAACTAGAAAGTCTACAAGTAAAATAGGAAACATGAGCTAAACTAGAACCAACAGATGTAGCTGACTCGAAATAACAATCACTACAAGAATAACCAGAGGAAAAACATCTCAAGGAATGACCACTACCCTTACTAGGGTGATCTCAAGTACTAGAATGAACTCCATCAGTATTCAGAAGCGCTGCCATAACATATCAACTAGGCTAACCGTAAGACTGATAAGATAGACACAGAGGATACTTATTCTGAGAAATACTATATCTAGGTTAAAAACAATGAAGAATCCCATTGAATATTCCCTGAAATATAGGCCTCTTATCACGACCCTTATGCTTCTTCGCCTCCATCATGAGAGCGCAATCCCATACCTCATAAAAAGATCTACGAGGAACAACTAAACTCTGAGTAGATATACCAATGGGAAGTCTCAACCCTCTAACAAACCAGAAAACTCTCAAATACTCAGTATATAGAATAAAAGTTGCATTCCTATACAACTCATGAAAATAATCCTCATATTCTGTAACTATCACGGATCCCTTCTCCAATCTTGAGAACTAATCCCTCAAATAATCTTTAAGGTTGCGAGGCATGTACTTATCCAGGAACATCTCGAAGAATTGAGTCCATGACAAAAGAGAAAATCCAATTGGTCAACAATCAAAAAAACCTTTCCACCAATGTCGAGCTGCCAAATCTAACTAAACTGCAGTGTAGACAGCACCACGAGTCTCAACAAGGCCAAAATTATGGAACCTATCCTCACAAGTAATCAGGAACTCATATACATCATATTCTCGTGCACTAGAAAGCCTAGTTAGAGCCAATCTTAAGAATCTACCCAACATATGCTACCTTTTTGAAGATAAAGCAGGTTGAGAATAAAAGACTGAGCAACTATCGGTGTAGGAGGAACCTCAACACTCGAAGTCACAGCCACATGTTATGACCTAGCCTCGGTACAACTCTAATCAGTAGACTATGCACCATTAGATGGTGCACCACCAACTAAACCCAAAAGATGAGCCAACACATCCTTGAGAACTAAAGAAGAAATAAACCCTGGTAGAACCTTGGCTAGTCATTGGCCTACTGCTGGCTGGGGCAGAAAAATCTCAGACATCTCAAAGGTGTCCATAACCTTTGGGTTATCCACAGATAAGAGTAGGATCCCTCGGCTCGATCTCGGTACCCTCATCTTATATAACGGTAGCACATTTCCTGGGCAGTTTTGATAGAGTAAAGTAAAAGGAATACTTGTACAAACCAAATCAGACTCTTAGCATGATGTATATTAAAGAAGTGAAAAAATCCTAAAAATATCCCATAGTCTCCCGAGGATAGTAAACAGACATCATTAGTTTGAACCGCAACACACTACTAGACAATTGCTCTTGTACCAACAATACTGGTGTAACCTGGCTTTGATAGCAATTTGTCACGACCCGATTTACATGTTAAGATGGTAACCATTAAATCATGCCACTAGGTAAGCAAAACTCTAACCTAGACCTAATGAAATGGGTTATTTCAGTAGGAAATGCCCAACATAGGCAAATTTTCAAGAACACAACTTATAATTAACAAAAGTTCTAGATAAAATAAATAGTCAATAAAAGATACCAATCCCATGACTTAGAAGAGCTAGTACAAGAGAATCTAATAGTATCAATATAACTCAAAGTCTAGGATAACAAATACATTTGTCTCAAAACCAAAATTTGATAATAAGATAGAGTAAAATGGGTGACTCTAACTTAAAGAGCTCACCCTATCTTCGAAAATTAGTTAATGCATGAAATACTATCAGTGACAATTGCTAGTACATGGATCTGCACAAAAAAGGTACAGAAGTGTAGTATGGTACCAAAACAATGGGTACTAAGTAGGCATCATCACCTGACAAGCTAAAACATGACATAAATATGATAAAATGCAAGGTAACATAACTAATTCAAGGTACAAAAATGAACCTGAATAATCTTTAACATCGATGTGCATACTAAGTAGTAAAATAAGAATAAAAATACCACATAAGGCATCAACACATGCCAATCACCGTTCAAACAAGATAAGTAAAGAATTCGGAATAATAACATATTATAAAGCATTAACATAAGAAACCACAAATTACAATTTTGCTCCCATATGCCAATTGGTGCAGAAAAGTAAAGAACTTATCACGGCTACCCATACCACTGGAGAGTACACTCAACCAAAGAAAAAAGCAATCAACCAACATTATAGCTAACTTTCATGGTTATTTAACCATCCTCCCAAAATTATCATCAATTAGTCATTTATCAAATTTAACAATTTACAAATATTTGACAATATACCCATATTGCATAATGCTATAATAATTTAACAAAATCATCATTGATAATCATTAATTACTAATTTTTGAGCTAGCAATCACTTATTAACTAATCACTTTAATTACAAGTCATCATATAGCCTCTAGCCATCATTTAACAACTATTCTCCAAATATCCATAAATTTCATACATTAGATAACCATTATTTATAAACTAATACCATTTATCAACTAACATCATTTATTAAATAATCACCATTTGCCAACTAATCCTTAATTATCAACTAGTCATGATTAGTCACTTAGCAATATCCACCACTAATCCTTATTCATCACTAAGCATAAACTATACCACATATTGATCATTTATCACTAAACCACACAAGTCCAATAATTATCATAATAAACTCATTTAGGATTTACATAACATTACTAACATCAATGTCACATACAAAATACATATAAAACTATATGTATGTATATATATATATATATAATTGCCTAACATAGGGTGTATCCCGACTTGAACCACTAGATATATGCATAGGCAAATCAGTAAAATCATCCTGAATCCCTGTCAGGTATCCATACATCATCAGAATCATCCTTCAGTCGTGTTGGGTTTTAATTTATCTTCATAATATCCACCAGACTTGCTAGGTACATATATATATATATATATATATATATCTTCATCATTCTCAGGCCTTGCTGGGTATCAATAGATCATCATAATATCCTCCAACCTTGCCAGGTATTAATATCATCATAACCAACCTTTGGCCTTGTCGGGCATGAATATCAACATCATCTTCCAAAATATAAGTGGGCACGTATAATCAATGTCATAAGTGCCAATAGCATAATAAGTAAAATATATAATAGCACAATCATGAGCATAATTATTCAACATGGCTAATAATCACAATCTAAATCATGAATTTTAGTATAATAAATTTGTTATCTTTCTATATAATCAATAAGCAGGACTTCTAGCATAATTATCATCAAAATTACTAACATTGTCTTAAGGAATGCTTTCTAAAATTATTACTAGCATAATTATTAACCATGATCAAAAGTATGTGGTATAGAATAGTCAATGGCCCAAATAATAGCCTAACTAATGGCTAAATCCACAATATAATCATGGACCTACTGTATAGCATATTCAATAACTCATCATAACTTAATTAATAATCTATTTTAAATAGGCCATAAGCATTTTTTTCAAATGTCATCATCACTATAACCATTCAGTACCAAGATTCCTCAATATTGCCTCAAGGGTTTTTATCAAAGTATTCAATAAGTGTATAAGGGTCTAAGAGAATGAATCATTAATCTTGACATAAGTGGGTAAAAGATCCCTCTTCTAAAACCCTATAATACATTCTAAGGCAAGCTCTACATTTATGTTTTTGAGCAATAAATCAAGAAATTTCACAAAGAAAAAGGTAAATTCTTACTTTAAACCAAAATATAATTGAAAAAATAAATGTTAATATTGCTTTCCAAGTTCCCAATAGCTTTAATTTTAAGATAACACACTATTTAGGTTTTTTTCTCATAAAAGAATAATGACATTTGCCCAAAATAATGGAAAAGTGGTCATTTTATACCCAATCCAGGGCCTCGACAATCATCCGGTATGAGGCCACGAGATCATGGTAACTCTCATCTATCAGATGAGTCATGATTGTGACACCCATTAATGATCATGGAATATCTATTGCACATAGATTTTCAATCATGTTGGCACCATATTTATTGATACACTAGATTTGTCATGTCCAAAATTGGCTCGATCGGGTGCTTGAGATTCATTCAAAATCCTTTATACAAAAATGAACTAGGTAACTACACCAAATTTGACTTTCAAAATAAGTTAGTGCACTCATATTTTCTATCCGAGGTAGTTTATACCAAATGTGTATCCCACGCCCATATTACAAATTTTTCAGCTTTTCGACCAGAGGGTTAAAATGAGCTCGGGTGTCTTAGAATCCAAACCAAAGGTCTACCTACTCTTAAAAAGGTATTATAAAGCTCTTGTATTATTCAAAATTCTCAATAGGGATTGTTTTACAAATGTTTTTCACTCGATAGCCATTTGAAACCAATGAAGACTTCTATATAAGGAAGTGGCTCTAAACACCAAACGAGGTACTTTATAACTGAACTGTCAACTCTAGTAAGTCATAAATGACTTGGTTAAGATATTTAAAGGATCTAATGGAAAAAATAAATAGAAATATAAAATATGAGCTAAAGTGTCATTACACTCTCTGTATGCTTATGATATTGCATATGTTTCTGTAGAGAGTATGCTTTCTTATGATAGTGGCACCATTAGGTAAAATAGGTATTGTACTGGCCCATGCCTATAGATAGTTCTTTGATTTGACATAGTAAACCATTTAGAGTATGCTGGTTGTTAGATACCCAACTCGATGTTTGGTTAAGATGATAAGTGAAAATTTGTTAAGGCTTGGCATAGGGCAAATGAGTTTATAGGTAAAAATGCCCATCTTAATAAACATAATTATCTGATTATCTTGTATTTTAAAACCCATCAAAGGAGATTATTGTAGAGGAATATAATGGACCCATATCTCACGAAACACCAACATGGTATGAAGTCATATATTGTATTGTCTACAAAGATCGTATAAATTTGTGGCTTGTTCTTATTCTTGGGCTTTCTAAAGACATGGAGGTGAAGTTCTTATATTGTAGGTATACTAATAACTCTATTCTATAATTCATGTGATCTTATTTTCTCGTTGTTACTATTTGATCATATGGTGAGCATAAATTAAATATCCTTGTTGACTTGTTCAGGAGATTCCTTGGGATTTGATGTTGGTGATGCATTGGGAATAATTTTATTATTAAGAATATCTAGTTCTTTGGGTGGAATCTTGACTTGGGGAAACATAATTTATGACTTAGCATTTAGCCATGGGAGTGTTCATGAGACTTAACTTTAATGGGAAGATGGACTTTAGGAAATATAGATTTAAAATGGAATAACATGTGATGTTTTCTGGATTCTATGTTCTTTTATATTTCCCCCCTTATCAAGGTATTTTGTATAGAAATGTATCAGTATTTTAATTTGAGTATATCATCCTTACGAAACATGTTGATACTTGTTTATACCATAAGAGTGAGCAATTTAGAGTGTTGATTAACTGTTGTACTCACTATTGATTTTACCCTTGGCCCTCTGATTATTTGATTGTTTAATGAAGGGAAGGATGATATAAGTTAAATCAGCTCCAGTCTTCAAGATATATACTTCATGGTTAACACCAAAGGAACCAAGATACAGTAACATTATGGGAGAAAGGACGTGTTTGGGTGAAGGCTTGGAGTATTGAAGATCGTATCACCCAAATAGGCCTTTAGTTTTTTTTTTTGGGTCTATTTGGGTTTAGGGTCACTTTTAGGCCATTATGTAATAAATTGGCCATGGATAAGAGTAGATAGAATTTCCTATTTTCTTACTTTGATGATTTTGGATGAAACTTACACATTTAAGAGTGTATTTTGAATATTAGGAGTGTTGTTTAATTTGTATAGAAATATTAACTGTGTGTGGATTCATTTCCTATCAGACTTTGTAGGAGTTAGTGTAAGACCCCGTAAGATTTTGGCTCAATTCATCTCATCATGTTATGTAAAAGGGATCTAAGAGTTAGAAAATTTTACTAAGTGTTAGGACTCAGTCATTTCTAAAGCCCCTAAACTTTGATGATTTTACTTTTGACCTTCTCGATATTGAAAAATTAATTTTTAAGTTGATTCATGATCAGGGTTGTCAATAGAACATCTTTGGTAAGTTTTGGAATATTTGGACCAGCATAAGGGCATATTTGGAGACACAAAATAGTAGACTCCCCAGAATGGGCCTGCGGCGTAGGGCTTGATCCATTGCTGGGGTGCCAGCAGCAGAGCCCGTGACACGTGGCTTAGACTACTAGTCCAGAGCCCACGGTCCCTAGCTCATCATCCACCCCTATTTTTCTAGCTTTTGATTCCATTTTCCAAGGAAAATTGGGTCTTTTTCCTTTACCCAATTGATCCATAACACATGATTAGGGGTCTCAAAAACATTATTTGTCATCGTTTACTCAAAATTCTCTCAAAAGAAAGTAATTCTCTCTCAAGTACAAACTCTATCATCTTCAAATTCAAACTAAAGATTAAAGAAACAACCATGAACTTTCACTAATTCATCAATTAAGGTATGTTTTATGTTCATTCCTGGGGTCTTTTCACCTATGGATTCCAAAAAACCATTTTCAAGTTCGAAGCCATGATTATTACATTTTATTAAGAGTTATCTTCATGAAATTATTATGAATTTTGATTAAAAATTATGTTTACCATGTATTTTCATTAGAAATTAACCTTGACATGTTTCAATGATAATGTTCATATGTTAAATCCTAAATCCATAATTATATTATTTCAATTATATTTGAATCACATGTTTTAACTATTTTCATACTTAAGCCAATGAATTTCAAGTGTTTGATGAAATGCCTAAATGATTGGGTTTTGAACATTGACTACTTATTATGTTTTCAAAGCTTCAATATGTTCTTATTGTTATTGTTATGAAGTCCTAGGGGTTATGAATACCCAAAATTTAGTTGTGACCTAGTTTTCAGTATCTATAGAATGATTTCAATTATACCATGAGCAATATTATTCAGTCAGTAATATGGTCAGTTGTTAGTCCAATTAGTCTCAGTTTTGTCCGGTAATCAGTGTCTTTTAGTTGGAAGTAACACTTAGCACTGAGTGAATATAGGGATGGCACCTCCCCCATCAGTAGGCATGAGGCATATTTTTTCTCTGTCACTAGGCATGAGACGTTAGTAGTAGTCCCTAGGTTCCAAACTTGTGGCATCATCGTAGACTTTAAGAGGCCTCCATCAGTTAGGAATAACACCGTAGTCCTTTGGGAAATAAGATTAGTAGATCCACATAGCCAATGTTAGTACCCGTGGGATGGAACTGATGCCCTTATAACTGGGTTTACAGGTTGGACCCTCATAATATATTAGGGTATGTCGGTTACAGCTAGCTCCCATAGTCTCAATATAGAGTTCAGTTCTAGATTTTCTTGACCATAGCATACATCTATCAATTATTTAGTATCAGTATTTTAGTATTTTAGTTTACAGACAATATCAGAATCATAGCTCATGCTTGGGCATGCATTTTCAGATTTTTACCACTTTTATGCCTTCATAGTAAATTATCTCATGCTATTCAGTCAGTTATTATCTTGAGCATATAACCCATACATTTCATCTTATCCTTATCTCATATACCAGTACATTCAAAGTACTAACCGCATACTTTTATCTTATGTTATGATGTCTTATATCATAGGTTCAGATTCTCAGGTTCTCAATCATACTTAGGCATTCCAGTGCATCAGTAGCAGTACCAATGGTAAGTCCTCATTATCGAGGACCATTTATGTTTATCTTAGTCTTTCATCTCAATAGTAAGTCAAAAATAGTTAGGGGCTTCTCTCATCAACTCCTCAATCAGTTAGAGGCTTTTCAGACTATTTTGAACAGTTAGTCAATTTACTAGTTGTTATTATCAGTCTTCTCACTATCGTTTTAAGACATTTTAAAAACTATGATTTTAATCAGATGTTTTAGTATTAATAACCTTATAGCATTTTTAGTCTAATTCTGCACATGCTATTTTGTTTTCTTTTTTATTCAGTGCCACAGAAGGTATTAGCTCATAGATTAGCTTGTTGTTTCTCGAGACCGTAAGCACCGTGTGGCATCCAGGGTGTATTTTTTGGGCATTACAAAATGTTGTATCAGAGCCTCAGGTTTTATAGTGTCTTATGAATTCTTAAAGAAGTATTGAGTAGAGTCTAGTGTATGGGTGTAAAACGTGCCACACTTATAGAAAAGAGGATACAAGGCTTTTTAGGAAAAGTGTCCTTTCTTTTAGTGGTTATGTTGTACCAAAGATCATGAGCTCTATTTAAACTCTCTTTATCATTCAATCTTCATTTTATTTACAAAACTTGCCTCCCATGAAGACTAATGGAAGAAGAAACGAGAATCAGGTTGCACTGCCTCCCATTAGGAATATCCCCTAAATAAGTATATATCTCATGCTAAATTTAGCGCTACATTCACTACTTTAGCCCATTTAGTAGAGCCTTAGAACAATCAGCTAGCTGCTATTTCAGCCAATAAATTGGCTAATAATGGTGCAGCCAGGATTCAAGATTTTACCCAAATGAATCCTATTTTATTTTTATTATCCAAGTCTGATGAGGATCCACAAAAGTTCTTTGACATTATTAAGAAGTTAACAAATATTATGGGGATAAATTCCAGTGAAGGTGCAGAGTTGGTTGCTTACCAGTTGCAGGATGTAGCTCATACCTAGTTTAAGAAGTGGAAGAGGATATAGGCACAGATGTAGGGCCTGTAGAATGTGAGGAGTTTGCTATATATATTTAGATAAACTCTTCCCTTTACAGTTAAGAAAAGCTATGGTGATTGATTTTGTTAATTTTACGCAAGGTAGTATCAGTGTAAAGGAGTAAGCACTTATGTTTACTTAGTTGGCAAGGTATGCTCCTCATTTGGTGTTTGATAATAGGTCTAGGAAGAGTAAGTTTGTCTTTGGTGTAGCTAATAGCATGGTTAAAGAGTATAGGAATATGATATTTATTAAGGAGATGGACTTGTCTAGGTTGATGGTCGATGCTCAGCAGATCAAGGAACAACATTCTTAGGAGAGAAAAGGGATAATAGAAAGGCTAGGATAGGTAGTTTAAACTTTACTCAACTGAGGTCGGAAGGTGGTAACTGTCCTCAATTCTATCAGAAATTTATTGCCCCAATTCCATCCTCAGCTAGTGCTCTATTACCAAAGTTTAGAAATGGTAACCAGGATAGGGCTCCAGGATCTAAGACGTAGGGGAGTGTGAATAGTCTTCAAACTAATCTACATTGCCAGGAGTGTAGTAGAAATTATCAAGTTGTGTGTAGGTCTAGCAATGGTGTATTTTTTTGATGTGTCAAGCCAGGCCACAGTATTAGGGAGTGCCCAACAAGTATGTGGAAAGGTAGAAATGATCACCAGAAAGGTCAGGCTAACTCTTAGCAGCACCATCAGGTTGCCTAACTAAGCAGGGCGCCACTTCCAATGTTACCAGTTGTTAGTACCAGAATAGATTGTATTCTCTCCAGTACCGCTAGGATTAGGAAAGTTCTCCTGATATAGTTACGGGTATGTTACAAGTCTTTCATTTACATATTTATGCTTTATTAGATCTCGAGGCTTTAATCTCTTTTATAACCCCTTATATTTCTGTTAATTATAGAGTCAGTCTCGCAACTATAGAAGAATCCTTTTAAGTGTCGACCCTAGTAGGTGTTTCTGTTATAGCCAAGTAGGTATATGGGAACTGCCTAGTCACAATATCCCAGAAAGTCACTTTAGTTAATCTTGTGGAGTTTGGAATGACTAATTTTGAAGTCATTCATAGCATGGATTAGCTCTACTCATGCTATGCTTCAGCTGACTGTTGAAACAGAGTTATTCAGTTTTAGTTTTCTGAAGAAACATTGATTGAATAGAAGGGTAGTACTTCAGTTCTTAGGGGTCAACTTGTTTGGTACCTTAGAGCGAGAAAAATAATATCTAAGCGTTGTGTTTACTATCTTGTTTGAGTCAAAGAATCTAATTTTGAGACTCCCAATCTCGAGTCAATTTCAGTAGTGAGGGGATTTCTAGAGGTTTTCCCTGAATACCTTTCTAAGGTTCCTCTTGAAAGGGAAATTGACTTCCGAATAGACTTTCTTATAGATACCTATCCTATCTATATTACAGCCTACAAAATTGGTCCAGCTGAGCTTAAGGAGTTGAAAGAACAACTAAAAAATATCCAGACAAGGGATTTATTAGACCTAGTGTTTCCCCATGGGTGCTCCAATCTTTTTGGGTCGAAAGAATGATGGTTCTCTTAGAATATGCATCAATTATCGTAAGCTAAACAAAATCACAATCAGGAATAAATATCCACTCCCCATAGTTGATGAATTGTTCAACTAACTTTAGGGTGTCAATTATTTCTTTAAGATAGACCTCAGATCTGGCTATCATCAGCTCAAAGTTAGTTATGTGACATTTTTAAAATGGCTTTCAGGACCTAGTATTGTCACTTCAAATTTCTAGTTATGTCCTCTAGTCTAACAAATACTCTGGTATCTTTCATAGACTTGATGAATTAAGTGTTCAAACAATACTTAGACATG
Source organism: Capsicum annuum (assembly GCF_002878395.1). NCBI lineage: Eukaryota > Viridiplantae > Streptophyta > Magnoliopsida > Solanales > Solanaceae > Capsicum > Capsicum annuum. Next base: position 279,847 of record NW_025833328.1, on the reverse strand, counting down.
TTCTTTATAGTCTTTATTGAAGATATTCTTGTCTATTCCCGTAGTGAAAATGATCATCTAGAACATCTCAAAATAGTATTGCAAACTCATAGAGCCCATTAGTTGTTCACTAAATTAAGTAAGTGTGACTTTTTTCTAAGATTAGTAGCTTTCCTTGGCCATATTCTTTTTGATGATGGCATTAGAGTTGATTCTCAAAAGACGAAAGTAGTGAGAAACTAGCCTAGACCCAGTGCTCCACCTAATATTAGGAATTTCTTAGGTTTGGCTGGCTATTACCGATGGTTTGTTAAAGGGTTTTTGTCTATTATACCCCCATGTCTAGATTGATCCAAATGAAAGTAAAGATTTAGAGATCATATTCTTGTGAAAAGTATTTTCAGGAGTTGAGGACTCGACTCACCTTAGCCCAAGTTTTAACCTTGCTAGATGGTTCAGATGGTTATGTTGTTTACTGTGATGCTTCAAGTGTTGGCTTGGGTCGTGTTTTGATGCAGAGAGGTAAGGTCATATCCTATGGCTCTAGACATCTTAGACCCTATGAAAAGAATTATCCTACCCATGATCTTGATTTGCATCTGTTGTGTTTTCCTTAAAGATTTGGAGGCAATATTTGTATGAGGTTCATGTTAATGTGTTCACAAATCACAAAAGTTTACAGTATGTGTTTTCATAGAAAGATTTGAATCTTTGTCAGAGTGAGTAGTTAGAATTGTTGAAAGATTATAATATGAGTGTGTTGTATCATCCAGGGATGGAAAATATGGTCGAAGACACCCTTAGTAGGTTTCCTATGGGTAGTGTTGCTCATGTTAAGAATGATAAAAAGAAGTTAGTTTAGAAGGTTCATTAGTTGGCTAGGTTAGGTGTTCGTTGGTTGATTTAGCTAAGGGTAGTATATGGCTTGAGAATAGTTCAGAATCTTCTTTGGTTGCTAAAGTGAAAGAAAAGAAAGATAGGGATCACAGTCTAGTTAAGTTAAAGTAGTTGCCCCATTCGCATCATCAGCATGACTCAATTTGGGTTATTGTAGACAGAATGACAAAATCAACCTAATTTATTACCAGTTCATACTTCCTATACAGTCGAGGACTATGGCAAACTATATAATAGAGAGTTTGTTAGATTGTATGCAGTTGTCTATCATTTTTGATAGAGATAATCAATTTACCTCTCACTTTTGGAAGAATTTTCAGAAGGGGCTCAGTACCCAAGTTCATCTCATTGTTGCTTTTCACCCTCAGACATATAGTCAGGAGGAGAGGACCATTAAGACACTAGAGAAAATATTGAAATCTTGTGTTATCGACTTTAAGGCTAGCTAGGATGATCATTTATCATTGATAGAGTTTGCCTACAATAACAGTTATCACTCTAGTATTCAGATGGATCTATTTTGAGGAACTCTATGGGAGGAGATGTAGATCTCCTATCAATTTGTTTGAATCAGTTGAGGCTATTTTGGTAGAACTAGATTTGGTATTTGATGCGATAGAGAAAGTTTGGTTTATTAGGGAGTGGCTTAAGACAACCCAAAACCGTCAGAAATCCTATGCAGATGTGTGTATGATAGATGTTAAGTTTACAATTTGGGATTTTGTGTATTTGAAAATATCTCCCATGAAGGGAGTGAAGAGATTTACCAAGAAGTAGAAACTCAGTGCCCGATATGTTGGCCCTCAAAAGATCTTGAGTCATTATGGGAAGGTAGCGTATGAGCTTAAGTTGCATCCAGATTTGGCAACAGTACATCTAGTATTCCATGTTTCCCTGTTGAAGAAGTGTATTGCTGACCCAGTAGTAGTTGTTCCTTTAGAAAGTATAGATGTAAAGGATAGCCTTCTTACAAAGAAAACCCAGTCGATATCCTTCATCGTTAAATTGGTAGGCTAAGGAACAAAGAAGTTTCCTTGGTTAAAGTCCTTTGGCGGAATCAGTCCATTGAGGTAGCCACTTGAGAAGTAGACCCAGATATGTGAACCAAGTACCCTCATCTGTTCTCTGCAAACATATACACAACTTAAGGTAACAGTTCTCCATAGGTTTTCTATTTTCAAGTCTTAGTTCCAGCCATGTAATAATCTTTATTTCATTACATGCATTCATATATCAGATCAGTCATTCGTTATGTTTCAGCTTCAGTCATGTGATCATCTTTTTGGTCATGCATAATAGTATATAACCTTATTTCCTTAATATTCTCAGCTTAATCAATCTCATTCAAGGACGAATGTTCCCAGGGGGAGATATTCTAACACCCAAAAGATCCTAGCAGAATTTAGTGCACCATTGTAGGTAAAAGAGGCCCAAGAGTTAGAAAATTTCACTAAGTGTTAGGACTTAGTCATTTCTAAAGCCCTAAAACTTTGATGATTTTATTTCCAACCTTCTTAGCATTGGAAAGTTAATTCTTGATCGGAGTTGTTGATAGAACATCTCGAGTAAGTTTTGGAATTTCGGACGAGTGTAAGGGCATATTTGGAGATACAAAATAGTAGATCTCTGAAATCGGAACATAACACAGGGCTTGACCCACTATTGGAGTGCCCGCAGTAGAGCTCGTGGCATAAGGCTTAGACCTCCGGCACAGAGCCCGAGCGCTTGCCCCTATTTTTCTTGCTTTTGATTCTATTTTTCTGAGGGTAATTGTGTCTTTTTCCTTCACCCAATTGATCCATAACACATGATAAAGAGTCCCAAAAGCATTATTTGTCATCTTTTAATGAAAATTTTCTCAAAATAAAGTAATTCTGTCTCAAGAACAAATCCTAGCCTCATAAAAATTAGAGCTCAAACTTCAAGAAACCACTAAGTTCTTTCACTAATTCATCAATTAAGGTATGTGTGATGTTCATTCATGGGTTCTTTTAACCCATGGGGTCCAAGAATCTATTTTCAAGTTTAAAGGCATGATTTTTACATGTTATTATTAGTTATTATGAATCTTGATTACAAATTATGTTTACCATGTGTTTTCATTGAAAATTGTCCTTGACACGTTTGAATGATGATGTTCACATGTTAAATCCTAAATCCACAATTTTAGTATTTAAATTATGTTAGAATCACATATGTTGACTGTACTCATGCTTAAGCTTTTGAATTTCAAGAGTTTGATGAAATTCCTAAATGACTTCATTTTGAACAATGACTACTTACTATATTTTCAAAGCTTCAGTATGTTCCTATTGTTATTGCTATTTACTCTTAGGGTTTATGAATACCCGAAATATAGCTGTTGACCTAGTTTTCAGCATCTATAGAATGATTTTAGTCATACCATGAGCAACATCATTCAGTCAGTAATATGGTCAGTTGTTAGTCTAATTAATCTCAATTCAGTCCAGTAATCAGTGTCTTTCAGTTTTGAGTAAACATAGCACTGAGTAAATGTAGGGATGGCGTCTCCCTCATCAGTAGGCATGAGACACTTGTCTCCACCGTCAGTAGTCATAAGACATTAGTAGCAGTCCCTAGGTTCCAGACCTACAATGCCACCATAGACTTTGAGGGGTCCACGTCAATTAGGCACATCGTCCTTCGAGATATCTAATTAGTGGATCCACACGACCAATGTTAGTACACATGGAACGATACTGACGCCCTTCAAACTGGGTTGCAGGTTAAACCCTGATAGTACATTAGGGCATGTCGCTTGTAACTAGCTCCCATAGTCTCAAAAAAATATTCATTATAGATCTCAGTTCCAGGTTTGCTTGACCATAGCATACAACTATTAGTTATTCAATATCAGGTTTTTACTATTTCAATTTACAGAACATATCAGAATCTTGTCTAATGTTTGGTCTTGTATTCTCAGATTTTTATGGCTTTAATGCATTCATAATCAGTTATCTCATGCTCTTTAGTTAGTTATTATCTCATGCAAATAACCTATATATTTTATCTTAACATTATCTGATATACCAGTACATTCAAAGTACTAATAACATACTCATTTCTTGCATTATGATGTCTCATATCATACTTTTGAATGCTCAGGTTCCTAACCATACTTATACATTCAAGTGCATCAATAACGGTAGCAGTGGTAAGTCCTCATATATTGAGAACCGTTTCTATTTATCTCAGTCTTTCATCTCAGTAGTCAATCGAATTTAGTTAGGGGCTTTTCCCATCAACTCCTCAGTAACTTAGAGCCTTTCCAGACAAATTCAGAGAGTTTGTTAGTTTACCAGTTTTTATAATTATTCTTCTCAGTTTTATTTTTAGAAGCGTTTAGAACTATGATTTTAATTGCATGTTTTAGTATTTAAAACATTATGGGATTTTTTGTTAAATTTTACACATGCTTTTATATTATCTGATTTATTCAGTGTTCACAACAGTACTACCTCATGGGATAGCTGATGGTCTCTTAGGACCGTAAGCATCTTGTGGTGTTTAGGGTGTATTCCATGGGAGTTACATTAAGATTGTTGTACTATCTTAAACATCGGATATTACTGGTTTAATATACCTTTGGTTTCTTAAATTTCATGTTCATAAGTCTATCTACTATATTTTCTTTATTTTTTTTTATTTCCATACTTTATTTTCATATTTTGTTTGATATCATTTGGTGATATCATATTTTTGCACTATTGTTGGAGAATACGATTGTCGAGTTTATAGATTGTTTTTGCCTTGTAGTTGGTTTCTAATTCTTAATTTTACCTTTTTTGTTATTTCTCGGGTGAACATCGGTGAATGCCCAACACTCAAAGTCAAGGTAATACACTAATTTCACTTGATGTTGATATTGAAAGGATCTAAGAACTAGAAGAAGAAAAATGGTTAAAAAAGAAATTCATGATGAGGGAGTTCTAAACAAAGAGGTATAAAACCTAGGAATTCAGGAAATAGTAGAGAAAACCACTGCTTGACTAGTTTTGGAAAAGAATGCAAGGCAAGAAGCAGACATGAAGCTAGTAAGGAAAGAATGTGCAAGACAAGTAGAAGCATCCCATCTAGCCATACTTAAGGAACAAAATAGACAGAGAACGAATAAGGGTCAATAGCCCCCTAGCAGTATGTTCCTTAGTTTAATGATACATAGGATGATCTATACTTGCATAAGGCAACTAAAATAGGTTCCATTATTCCACCATCATTTACAGTAGGAACAAAGTTCAACATCACCAGTTAGCATAACTGAGGACAAAATTCAGTTTATTCACAAAATAGATTTTAGTAGTTGGGGCAGAAAAGGTGAATATGGTTGGTTTTCAAAGTAAGGAACCTAGACATGATGACTCTCATTCAAAGAAGAAGGATAAATATCTAGATGATCAAGTCGCAGTTTCCAAGTCAAAGTCTAAGGATTTAATCAAGACAATTCGTGGTATTGTCAAGGAAACAAAGGTTGAAACTACTACAAAGCCAATAACTAAAATGAGTCCACGTATAGAGATAAAAGTAGAGGAAGATATGTTGATTGGAAAAGAAAGCGTGATTAATAACACAAAAGTCGACTTTATGTTCCATGTGGGAATCATGATGATAACTTGAGTAATTTAAAGAGGAAATATATGTTTGATAATGAGGTAAATGGTGTAGAGAAGACTAAAGACTTCCTTAAGGATTTTAGAGAAGATACTTCAAAAATGTGTCAGAAAGTTAAATCATATGATACAATAATTAAGCAACATGAGTAGCAGTTCGGTCAGATTTTAGCCACAATGAATCTACATCGACAAGATACACTTCCAAGCAACAAAAGCTGAAATCTAAAAAATGATGGTCATTGCTTGGTGATCACTACTAGCAATGGTAAGACAACTACTGATACACCCATGACCACGGTTACTATGAATGATTTGGATACGTAAATTTTTAGTTATAAAATAGTTGAATCCAAAAATCTAGTTTACGATATTAATGTTCTAAAATGATTTCAGATTCTAAAAAAAGAATGCTATGTAAAAATAAGAAAAAGAAAAACAAATCATGAAAATATTGACTCCCATTCCATGATATCCTTCTCTTATCCCACAAATAATAAAGAAGAGAGATAATGAGGGAAAGTATAACAAGTTCATCTCAATGTTGAATAAATTATTGATAAATGTCCCTTTAGTTGACGCACATAAGCAAATGTTCAATTACGTAAAGCTCATAAAGGATTTGGTGACAAATAAAAGGACTGTGAGTTTTGAGCTCACTGACAAACTGCACTACTGTATTTAAAAAACTTCTGGAGCTCTAGGTGAGAAGAAGAAAAACAGAGCTTCACTATTAGATATAGAATTGGCTTTTTCAACTTTACTAAAGATTTTTTGGATGTGGGTGCTAGAATTAATCTAATCCCACTAGTAGTTTATAAACAGTTGGGGTTGAGGTCATCCAAATTGACTTTGATGAGACTCTTTAAGGAGGATCATATCGTAAACAAGCAAGTAGGGATCTTATGTGATGTTTTCATGAGGGCATTATCTTTTATTTTTCTAGTTAATTTTGTGATCATTGATAGGAATGTTGATTTTAAAGTTTCCATTATCTTGGGGAGACCATTCCTTGAGACTTGGAAGTATTGGTTAATATAGAGACTTGGAAGACAAAGTTTTGGCTTAACCCTGAGTAAGTTAAATTAATTGTATTCATATCAACAAAGCACACATGAGACATTCATGTGATATTTGTGATTGATGTAGTCGATGATAATAAATTTATAGCATTCATTAAGGAGAGACTTAAGTTGAAGCTCTAGTAGTAGGTATCGTGATTTTAAAAATAGTGATATTAATGGTTAGGATGAGATAGTAAGTGCACCAGTTGGTTCAGATTCCTACATCTTTGCACCAAATATGTTAGATATTTATTTGAATAATAGAGTGACCCCATCGGCTAGGCCTTTTATTATGGAGCCCCTTGTTTTAGAGCTCAAAGCTCTTCCATCCCATCTTTATTATGCATTCTTTAGAGCTAACAATAGTTTTCTAGTTATTATTGCAACTGATTTGGTTATGTGGTTGGTTGAGACTCTAGTATATATGCTGCAAATGTTTAAGATTTTTGTAATATATTCCTCATATCATTGGGATTCCACCTAAAATTTGCACAAATAAAATCAAAAATAAGCTAGATTGTGTTTCTAGCATTAAGCATTAAACTAGACTTAATTCAACTATATAAGAGGTAGATAAGAAGGATATTATTAAGTGGTTTGATGCTGGTATAGTTTTTCCTATTATCAAAAATATATGGGTGAGTTTGATGAAAGTTGTGGCAAAAAAGGGCAAAATCATTGTGACTTCAAACGAGAAAAATGAGATTGTTCCCCTACAGCCTAGTAACTTGTTGAATAGGATGATGGATAGGAAGCTGAATGTATAGTCAAAAAAGCATTATTTTTTGATGTCTTCTATGGTACCAAATTGTAATACACCTAGTTTAAAAATCTAGATCCACCAAAATGTAGGACATTGATTTAGTTTCCAAATTCCAATAGTTTCTCTTTAATCCGATATCATGGTAAAAAGTTAGGGAAAATTTCCTACTACAGTTAATGACTCTGACAATAACTCATTATCAGTCATAATGAATTATTATGTGGAGTCATTGCCACAATAGTGAAAGATCCTAGATTTTAGCTCAGTGGTGGTGAGTCCTGCATATGACTCATTACCATTCCTAAAGAGTCATTAGGTAGACCCATCATCATAACAAAAGAAATCTAGAACTCATGTATCAGACTATGACTTCCTCTAATGACCCCGTTATCATACCTAACTAGTTATTAGAAGGTGAGTCATTGTCATAACAGAAGGGACTTACAACTCCAAACCTCAGGTCATGACTCAAACAATGAATTATGACTAGTCGTAACAAGTTGTTACCCAAGTTTTGATGACGTCTCCCCAGAAATTACTGCATGATTTAAAAATGACTATTTAGTTTTTTTCCTATCTTTTTAATCGTAACCCACGGAATTTGGGACTCCCTAAGAGTGATATATAAACCTAAATTCACCATTTAGTCAAAAAATCAATCTATAATATGAATACAATCAATTCTCTTATCTCCAAAAGCAAGTCAGGGTTTCTCAAGAACAAGCTCAAATTCCAAAGATTTTTCTCAAAGGCTTTCACTTCAGGTATGTGGGATTTCATCAATGGGTCCCTTCCACCCATTGAGTCCCAAAGATTTCTCAAAATCCACAATTTTATTTTCCGTACAAGAATTGAGTTCCTTGCCAAAAATTAGTTTACTTAATTCCTTCAGTTTTTTTGTGTAAATAAACAAAGAGAAATTTTTTTTCACAGGATTTGCATCTTCCCATGACCACCATCTTGAATTTCCTTTTTGTTGATAAATTACTGAGCTTGGGATAGGTTTTGTAAAATTCAATTCTATGAATATCTTTAAATTACTATCATGTTCAATTGCGTTAGACAATTTGGTGGGTTATGAACACCCAATACCTAGGATTTCATACATGAACAAGTTGAAATGTTTTAAGCATTTGAATTGTACATATATTATTATTTTCTAGACTTTATCAAATTTAGTGTGTATATATATATAAATATATAAGTTTTCAATGTCAATCAGATGGGTGTTATACTTAGCACTGAGTGAATACAGGAATGAAGGCTAACCTTTTTGTTAAGGACTGAGACCTTTAGTAGAAGTCCCTAAATTTCAGAACTATAGTGCCACAGAAGATTATAAAGGGTCACCTGCCATTTGAGAATGATCACCCTAGTGCTTAAAGAAATAAGTTTAGTGGATCTAAGAGATCTAATGTTGGAAACCTTGGCAACTTATTATCACCTTTCAAACTAGGGTTATAGGATAGACCCTGATTCGTTCAGGTTGGGGTATTTTAGTTATTGTTAGCTCTTGCAGTCCTCCGTTCATTTTTACTTTATGGTCAGTTAAGTTATTCTTGACCAAGTATTCAGATATTCAGTTATTCGGTATTATGTTTCATCTGGCACATGGTATACTTTGTTTTACATTCAGTTTACATGTCCATGCATTCATTTTTAGTTTATGTTAGCAAATTTTCACATCTCACAAATTCAGTACATTCAAAATACTGACCACATACTTCTTTGCACTGTATTTTCTCATAATATAGGTTCAGACCTTCAATACCTAGAAAACATGTACTACATGCCCACACCACATCCAGTAACAAATTTTAGTGAGTTCTCATTATTCAAGAACTAGTTATATGTTGTTTTTCTAAACATTTCCTTTTTATTTGAATCAGTTGGAGTTAGTTGGGATTTTGTCCAAATAATTTATTATGAGTAGAGGCTTTTATGAAGACGTTTAGAATTTTAGTCTGTTGATTGTCGAGTAGTTTTATTTCCATTGTTAGATGATATTAAGAATTTCATTATAACTACTTTCTTTCAGTTACTTTAGTTTATCTTCTGTGCATTATTGCTTTACTTAGTTTTAGTATTCTTAGAAATATTCCATACCATGGATTGGCTTTAGTTCAATTATGACTCTAAGTATCAAGTTACGATTAGGGGGTAGTCTCAGGTCATGACAAACATGGTATCAGAGAATTAAGTTTAAAGTGTCTTAAATAAGCATTAGATATAGTATTGTTCATGGGTGTGAAGCGTGCCACAATTATAAGCGAGAGGCTACAAAACACTATAGAAAGGTCTCACTTCTTTCTTATTTATGTCATGCTTTAGAGTTAAATCTATTAAAATTTCTATTCTAAATCATTCTCTATCCGTTTACAAATAATGCCCCTAAAATAACTAACATAAGGATGAATGGGAACCAATAAGGATCACCACTAGTTCTTAAAATACTCTGAATGAGCAAGTCTGGCATGCTGAGTTTAGGGATGCTTTCATAGTTCTTGCCTAATCTATGATTACTCCGAATAACTAGTAAGGTGTTTCCCTATCAAACCCATTAGTAAATATGGCTAGAACTAAAATTTGGTTCTTTACACAGATGGATCCTCAAGCATTCTTTGGGTCTATGTCTTAAAGGGATTAACAAAAAATCTTAGATAGTGTTCAAAAGGTGATGGATATCATGGGTGTTACTTCTATTGAGAGTTCTCACCTGTCTGGTTACTAAGTGTAATAGGTGGCTCATACTTGGTTCATTCAGTAGAAGGCAGATAGAGGTATAGATGCAGGGCCAGTAGAGTAAGATGTGTTTGCTACTAGATTTATAGAATTTTCTTTCTACTAGAGTTAAGAGAATCTAAAGTGTAGATGTTTATCTACTTGAGGTAGGGCAGAATAATCGTTCAGAATTATTCACTCAAGTTTATTCAGTTGGTGGGTTATGGTCTGACTATGGTTGCTAATTCTAGTTCCTGAATAAGTAAGCTTGTGTCTGGTGTTTTTGCGAATATGGTCAAGGAGTATAGAATAACAATTTTTATTAAGGATATAGACATCTCCAAATTGATGGTCCATGCTTAAAAGATTTAGGAGGACAATCTCAAAGAGAAGGAAAGGGAGAATACAAGGGAAAAAATTGGTAGTTCAATTTCTAATAATTATGGTTAGATAGTGTTAATGATTCTCAGTTCCATAAGAAATCATCAGTCCTAACCCCATCTTCTGCCAGTGCTTCAATGCCCTAGTTCAAATAGGATACTCATGATAAGGCGTCGAGCTTTATGTCCTAGGGTTGTAGGCAGAGTGGCTGCACTAACCCAGTTAACAGAAGATATGGTAGGAACCACAAAGGTGAGTGAATGGCGGATAGTGATGCTTATTTTGGGTGTAGAAATTCAATCCAAAAGATAAGGGATTTCCTAATAGTTGTAATTTAGAGTAAGGATGTTTGTTAGTAGGGTCAGGTTAACTCCACACCTGTTATAGCAGGTCGCCCAACTCAGTCGGGTGCCACATCTAGTGTAACCACTAGACAGTGTCAGATTAGGCTTTATGCCCTTCAGACTCGACAAAAGTAGGAGCGTTCTTCTGATATGGTTACTGGTATATTTCAAGTCTGTCACCTTCATGTTTATGCATTGTTACTGGTATAGGATTAGATTTTTGTTGTAGTCCCAAAATCAAAGGAGAACCCCTCTCAATTTATACTTCAGTTGCTAGCTTAATCATAGTAAGACAGGTATACATAAATTTCCCCTTTATAGTATCATAAAAGGTTACTTCAGTCGATTTTGTAGAATTAGACATGATTAATTTTGATGTTATCTTCAGCATCAATTGGCTATACTCTTGCTATGCATCAATTGACTGTCTAAATAAAGTAGTCCAGTTCTTGTTTTCCAGTGAGCCAGTCATAGAATAGAGGGGTAGTACCTTAGTGCCTATAGGTAAGTTTGTCTCTTTCCGTAAGGCAAGAGGAATGATTTTCGAGGAGCGCATCCACCATCTTGTCCTAGTCAAACAATCAAGTTACAAAATCTCTAGTATTGAGTAAGTTCTAGTAGTGAATTTATTTCCAAAAATGTTTCCTGAAGATTTGCCTGGAGTTCCTATCAAGAGGGAAAATGACTTTTGAATAGATCTCTTTTCAAATACCTAGCCTATCTTAATTCCACCTTATAGAAATGCTCCAAAAAAGATTATAAGATTCAAAGGGCTATTTAAAGATCTCTTAGACAAGGTTTTCATCAATTTTAGTAACTCTCCTTGGGGTATTCCAGTTTTATTCATGCACAAGAAATATGATTCACTAATAATGTGTATCAACTACCATCAGAACAAAGTCACAATCAAGAATAAGTATGTCATCCACAGGACTGATGACTTATTTTACTAAATTTAGGGTACTAATTGTTTTTCTATGATAGACCTCATATTCGGCTATCATATCCAAGTAACTTTTAATTTGTAGTTATGTCTTTTGGAATAAAGAATGCTCTTGCAGCATTTATGGACTTAATGAACAAAGTGTTCAGGTAGTATTTGGACATATTCATTAGAGTTTTTATAGATTACATCCTCATTTATTATCGGAGTAATGTTGAACATATCGGTTATTTGAGGATTATCATGCATAATCTTAAAGATCAGCAGTTACTCACTAAGTTCAACAAGTGTAATTCTAGTTGAAATTAGGAGCATTCATTGTTCATATTATTTCTAATGAAGGCATTCAAGTCATTCCTCAAAATATCAAAGTAGTTAGGAGATAGCCTAAACCTATCTCTCCATTAGATATCAGGATTTTCTTATGTTTAGCCTGTTACTACAAATATTTTCTGGATTGAATTTCCTCTATTGCCTCTCCCATGTCTAAACCAACTTAGAAGAAATTCAAATTCTAGTGGTCTGATTCTTGTAAGAAGAGTTTTCAAGATCTGGAGACTCGACTCACCTTTGCCCCAATTTTGACTATACTAGAGAGGTTAGATGATTTTGTGATACATTGTGATGCTTCTAGAGCCAATCTTTGTTGCCTGTTAACAGAGCGAGGTATGTTTTAACCATAATCCTTTTGATAGCTCAAACCTTATGTAAAGAACTACCTGACTCATGATATCGAGTTAGAAATAGTTGTCTTTTTCTTAAATATTTGGAGGAATTATCTCTCTGGGGTTCATGTTGATGTGTTCACTAATCACAAGAATCTTCAGTATGTTTTCAGTCAAAAATAGCTAACTCTTCATCAGATAAGATAGCTAGAGTTATTGAAGCATTATGATATGAGTGTCTTGTATTAGCTGTGTAAGGCCAATATCTTGGTTGGTACCCTTAGAATATTATATATTAAAAGCATTGCTCAAGTTGAGGATGATAAGAAAGAGTTAGTTCATGAGGTTCATCAGCTATCTAGGATAAGAGTTCAGTTAGTTGATTCGATCAAGGGTAGTGTTTGAGTTTAGAGTCTTAAAAAAACATGATAGAGATCCTATTTTGCTTAAATTAAAAAAGGCAGTTTCAAATCAGGAAGTTGACATTTTCTCCAAAGTAGTAGATGGTGTTTTTGCTGTCAGGGTAGACTATGTGCTCCAAATATTGATGGTTTGAGGCAACAGATGTTAGCAGAAGTTATCAGTTCTCAATATTTAGTTAACTCAGGATACACTATGATGAACCATGATTTGTGGGAAGTCTATTAGTGGAATGGAATGAAGAAGGATATCGCATAATTCATGGCTAAGTTTCCAAATTTCTAGCAAGTTAAGGTTGAGCATCAGAAGGCTTAATGGTATACTTTAGTAATTTAGCATTCCTACTTGGAACTAGGGAGTAGTGAATATGGACTTCATTACAGGGTTGCCTCATACTCGTCAACAATATGTTTCTATTATTGTTATTATGGACCAAATGACTAATTCGGCTCACTTCTTACCAGTCAATACTTCAGATTTAGCCAATGATTATGCTAAGATCTATTTGAAAGATTTGGTAAAATTACATGGGGTTTTCTTTCCCATTATTTCAGATAGAGGTACCCAGTTTACCTCTACATTGTTGAAGACTTTTCAGAAGGGTCTTGTACCTAAATTCATCTTAGTATTACTTTTTACCCGCAAATAGATGGTTAAGCAGAGAGGAACATTATAAACTAAGAGAATATATTGCTGGAGTACGTTATTGATTTCAAGGGCAATTGGTAAGATCACTTTCCTTTGACTTTTCCTACAGGAACAACTACCACTTTCATATTTAAATGGCCCTATTTGAGGCTTTTTATCGTAGGAGGTGTAGGTCTCTTATTAGTTTGTTCGATGATGGTAAAACTACTTTGATAGGGAAATATTCGATGCATGAGGAAATAAAAAAGGTTTAACTTATCAAAGAAAGGCTGAAGACTACTTATAGTAATCATAAATCCTATGAATATATGAGAAGGAAAGAGATTTAGTTTGATGTGGGTGATTTTGTCTACTTAAAATTTTTTCCCATGAAAGGGGTAAAGAGGTTTGGTAAGTAAACGAGGCTCTGTCCCTCTTATGTTGTTCCTTACAAGATTCTGAGTTGATATGGAAAGGTGGCTTATGAGTTGGAAGTGCACACAGAGTTAAAATCAGTGCATCCAGTCTTCCATGTCTCCTTGTTGAAGAAATACATTGGAAACCCAACATCAGTAGTCCCTTTAGAAAGAATTGACATGGAATATAGCCTCTATTATGAAGAGTTCCTAGTTTAGATGCTTGATCATCAGATTCATTAGATGAAGAATAAAGAGGTCGCTTTAGTAAAGTTTTTATGGAGAAACCAATCAGTTGAGGGAGCTACTTGGGAAGCAAAGGCAGATATGATGACCAAGTACCCCCATCTATTCTCTTCGAACTCATTTCCTACATAAGGTAATGGTTTTCTTAAATTAATTAATTATTTCATTTTTTTTCTTATCCATCCAACCATTTTTCTTTCATAAAATGAATTAATGGGTCCAATTTATGCATTAATCATGAATTTTTATATCAGTTTATGATTCAGCTCGTAAGTGTTCAGTGTAAATTGCAACTTTCCCATAGTCTCAGCCTAGTGAGTTTTATTCATGGATGAATGATGTCATGGAGGGATATTTTAATACTCCTTGTTTTAAAGACCCAGATCAATCAAAAGATAGGCCATTGATTTAGTTTCCAAATTCAAATAGTCTAGCTTTAACCAGATATTGTGGCAAAAAGTTAGGGAAAATTTACTGATGGTGTGTCAACTATTAGTGACAACAACTTTTGCAATGACCTATTATCCATCATAATGAGTCTTTGTGTGGAGTCATTGCCACAATAGGGAAGGATCCAAGATTAAAGGTCAGTGGTGATGATTCTAGCATATGACTCGTTACAAGTCCCAACGACTTGTTAGGTGGACCTGTTATCACAACAGAATGAAATCTAGAAATTAGATCTTTGCCCATGAATTTTCCTAAAGACCAGTTTTCATACCTACCAATTCATTAGGAGGGGAGTCCTTTTCATAACAAAGGGACTCAGAACTCAGGACCTTATGTCATGGCTCAGACTATGACTCGAGACTAGTCGTTACTTAAGTCATGTAAACTGCTCCCTAGAAATTTCTACATAATTTAAAAAAACCTTGTTTAGTCTCTTACCATTCTTTTAATTCTTAACCCATGTTATTTAAGATTCCCAAGTGTTGTATATAAGCCTAAGCTTTCCCAAATTAACTATTTAGTTGTCAAAATAAATGCACAATAGGAAAAGAAGCAATTCTCTTATCTTTGAAAGTTAGTTAGGGTTTCTTATGAATAGGCTCAAGTTCCAATGATTTTTTTATACAAGGATCCTAATTCAAGTATGTGGGATTTCAATAATGGGTCCCTTTAATCTAATGAGTCCCAAAGATTATCAAATCCTCAAGTTAAATTTCCCTCTAAGAATTGAGTTCCAGTTTAATAATGAATTTGCTTAATTACTTCGGTTTGTTTGTGTAAATAAACTATGAGAACATGTTTTCCCACAGTATTTGCATCTTTCCATGCTCAACATCATGAATTTTTTTTTTATAAATTATTAAGTTTGGCATAGGTTTTAAAAAATTCTGTACTATAATCAGCTTTAAATTACTATCATGTTTAGTTGCATTAGACAAGCTGGTGGTTTATGAATACCTAATACCTAGGATTTCATGCAAGAACAAGCTGACATGTTTTGAGCACTTTAGATTATACATATGTTGCTGTTTTAAAAACTTTACGATATTGATCATGTATATATATATATTATATATATATATATATATGTTTTCATTGTCGTTTAGTTAGGAGTTGTACTTAGCATCCAGTGAATGTAGGGATTAAGGTTTACCACCCAGTTGAGGACTGAGACATTTAGTATAAGTCCCTAAGTTCAAGAACTACGACTCTACCATAGGTTATAACGGGTTACCTACAAGTTGTAGACTGACGCAGTACTCCTTTGGGAGATCAATTTAGATGACCCATACTAGCCAGTGTTGGTACCCTTTGCTTGGTCTTAGCACCTGTTGTGACCAAGCACACACGCAAGTGTATATGGTCTTACTAGGTAATATAGTGGCTCTTTTACATGCCAAGTATTGATCCCACAAGGAATAGTATTAAGTAACTCTCAAACTCTAGTTGACTATTAAGATTAAAGTTATTGCAAGAGTAACCAAAAGAGTTTTTAAATTGATAAACTAAAAGTAAACTAAACAGTGTGTGAAGTAAATACTTGTGACAATCAATGGAGGAAAGCCTATGTTAAGGCACTTCAAACAATAATACTACGCTATTGAACTTCATTCATTAGATTGCTTATATTTGTTATTGATTCATAGGGTTTATGACATGATCAAGGTCTCCCGACCTCTAATCATCTACCTAACTTGGACATTACAACTACATCATTGATGTAAATACTCCGCAAATTTTCTTAGTCATTAAAGCTCTTTAAAGCATGCTAAGAGAAGCTTCATACTTAGAAAATTTGACTAAGTGTTAGAACTTTTTCATTTAATAAACCTTTGAAATTTGATTATTTATTTCATAATATTCCATAACTCCTTTTGCCAATTTTTAAGTTGATTCATGATGGGGCAAGTCAGTAGTACATTTCGGGTGAGTTTTGAATTTTTTTGGATAGCGTAAGGGCATGTTTGGTTGCCTAAAATAGTAGCTCGGGGTGATTAGCCTGCACCGCCCTGGCCAGTACCCTGGGATAGGCAAGGCAACGCCTAGGATAATCCCTCGGGCTATGCAGGGCGCCGCCCTGGGTATCCCCTGGCCCAAAAATTTCAGCACCCCACCTCCGTACTTTCATGGGCAAAACGGTCAATTTTCTACCCCTATATAAGCCCATAAACACGAGATTCAGCTTTATTACACCCAAAACATAGTGGTTTATCACAATTTCTCTCAAGAACAAGTTAGGGTTTTCAATTGAGGATCCAAATTCAAATAAATTCCTCCATCAATCTTCGTAAAATTAAGAACTACAGTATGTTAGATGTACATTCTTGGGTCCCTTCCACCCAAGAAGTTCAAGAATCCTTTTCTAAATTGAAAGATTATATATATTTGAGATTTTCATGATTCATGTTAATTGAAATTGAAGTTCTTGTTGTTGTTGAGTTTTAAATTATGTTGTGATTACAAAGCCCCAAGGTTTGATCCTAGTATATGATATTTATGTGATATTCATGATAAAACCCCTTCAAGCTGCATGTTCATTGATGTATCCATGATAATTAGGTGTAAAATTTGTTGTATAACCAATGCATGCTCCCTATATATTAAGAAAATAAAGTCGTTATAGCATGTTAGTATGAAATCCCCAATTATGTATAAGTTAATGCATGCCTAGTGTTTGTTGAAAGGACTTAGTGAATGAATTATGCTATGTTGCATACATTCTTATTCATGTGCATTCCTTATTTGATGAATTATAAGATGTTAGTGTGCATTCCTATGCATGTACAAGTTTATGATTTTCAAGTGCTTAAAAAGATGCCTTATTGGTTGTATGGTGAGTGATAGACTACTGTATGCTATTCAAGAATTGTCATGTCTTATTATTTATAGGCTATCGAGTCCTGAGGGTACTTATACCTAATAATTTAGTTGTGTGTCTAGAGCCGAGTCAATTTTCAAGATAATATCAGTCGTGCCACGATCAGTAGAACTCAGTCAGTTATAGAACTTAGAAAAACTTAGTAATCTCAGTGTCAGTATTGCTATTCAGTATGCGGTTCAGACCTCAATAGTATTCAAGTATTTAGTTCAGAATTTAGTAGTATTCAGTCAGATAACAAAATTCAGTAGCATTCCATTAGTCAATAGAACTCAATAACCTCAGTCTAGTTCAGTTAACCAGTACGATCAGTAACATTTCAATCTAAGAATCAGTTTAGTGTCTTTCAGTTGGGAGTAGGATTTAGCACCGAGCGAGCCTAGGGATCGGGGCTCACCTGCTAAATAAGAATGAAATCCCTAGGAGTAATTCCTAAGTTCTAGAACTACATAGCTTGCGTAGGTGTGAGATGTCACCCGTTAGATAAGACTGACATACTCAGGGATTACCCGTTAGTGCAGGACTGATCTCAAGAGTCACCCGCTAGATTAGGCCCGACTCTACAGTTGTCTTTACACATGGAACGGTACTGACACCCCTCCATCTTGGTTATAGGTTGGACAACACTAGTTTAGATTTGGGGCATGTCGGTTAGATAAGTATTTCCCACAGTCTTAGTTTCAGATTCAGTCTTAGTGATAGAACTCAGTACAGTTATATAGATTCAGGATTGTCAGATACAGTCACTCACCATAGTAAGGAACTTAGATAGTTCCATAGAATTCTTAGATCATCCACTAGATAGGACTTATCTCCAACACAGTAAATCATTTTCAATATCAGTAGATTCAGAGATCGCCCGCTATAAAGGACTGATCTCAAATACAGTCAATCAAAATTAGTACTAATAGATTTAGCGATCACCTGCTAGATAGGACTGATCTCAGATATAGTCAATCAGTATCAGAAAACTCAGATATCAATATTAGTAGACTCAATTATTCAGTATCCCAGTGTTAGTAAAATCAGATATCTGTAAATCAATAATCAGAATTCAAAATTAGTAAATTTAGATAGCAGTCATCAGTAAACCCAGTTATCAGTAATATAGTTATTTGAACTCAGCATTCAGTATCACTAAAATTTTAGTTATAAATTATACGTTCATTCATGTCTTCATCATCTAGTATACTCATTTTATTCAGTCAACTTTAGTTTATGCATATGAGCCTTTGCATTTAGCCTTACCTCATCTAGTATACCACTAAATTCACACATACTGACACATACTTTTCTTCTGTGCTATGGTTTTTTTATACCATGGGTTCAGAAGCACGAGCTCCCGAGCATCCTTAGAAGTTCAAATTCTATCAACAGCAATAGACTTAGCAGTGTGTCCTCATCATCCAAGGATATTCTATTATTTCAGTATTGCATTAGATTTAGAATTTTAGTAGATATTTAGTTGGGCGATTGTCCCATCAACTCCATAGTTCAGGCATTTTAGAGGCTTTTCAGACTAGATGTTCAGACAGTTGTGTTAGTATTAAGTTTTTAGTTGTATTTCAGATATTTGACCCTTATGGCAAGTTTTTTGCATTTTTGTAGTATATTATGCAGTGCTCGATTATAGATATCATCCCAGGGTTAGCTTATGGTCCTTCGAGATCATGAGCATCGTGTATCGTTTGGGGTACCAAACTTGGGGCATTACAGTTGAGAAGGTATGTAATAATCCAATTAAGAGCTTAAAGCTATCATCCTGCATATGAACCAAGCAAGGCTTCTTTGTACATCCTTTTCCTAGGCGCTAATTCAAAGTCCTTATTTCATGAAATAGTAACAACCTCGCTATATTCATCCCCATGTTCTATCTTCCTATTCCCCCTCCCGAGATCATATGGTCGATAATAGATATACTCTAAGGTTCGCAAATCCTCAATATAGTTAAAAAGGGATAAAAAAACAACTAAATACGATAAGCAACCCAAACAACTTTATTCATAATGATAGTAAACATGTTTTTTGCTTTAACCCTGGAAAGGGGGCGTTTAGCCACTAACCGACATAATTGTAATCTAAATGCTTGAATACATAATTATATCAATTAAAAGTCTAAAGTTAAAGAATATAAACCCTAAAAAATATGTGTATAAGCCTTCTCAATATCCCAAAGACGTCCAAAAGTTAATAGAATAAGTGCAACAAATCCTATTTATAAGAGACCAATTCGGCCATATGTGGGAAATGGTTTGCGTCGCGTTGGTGGCTGGCTATGGGATAATAAATGTGAGGCTTTGGATATCTTATGGAATACTCCACGTGGGGCATTTGTAATAGCATGGGGGTAGTGGCGCATCGTGGCCCAAAAGGGTAGGCTAATTGGAAATTGCCTCATAACGCTTATATTCTTCTAAGTGTTTCTCCTTCCGTCCCTTGCCTTGTGGTGTTGTTTTACTTTGATTTAAAGTTTTTATTTCATCAATATATCACCACAATAAACTCACCAATCCTCCTACATTATCAAACACGAAATATTAGAGCTCAAAATCATAAAACATTAACAATGATTAACTAATCACAAGAGCTAAGAATAGGCTTCCCCACATTGATCTTTAACTGATGTATTGATTCTTGGATTATTTCAATTGCACTCTGCACATTATAAGGAAGTTTTTCAATGTATAATTATATATTAAATACATTATGAACTTATTCAACACATTTGAATCCATCATGATCAACTAGAACCACACCTAGCTCAACCTAGTAAAACTAGTTTTCTCGATTGAACACTAAATGATCCAATTATGTACAAACTTGCTTGAAAAAACCTTTACGCATTTTAATTAACTATTTAAACACTCAAATACTTATTTATATCAGTATTAACACATAAAACATTCTAGAATTCCTCAAAAAATGATAAATAAGCTAGGAAAGTAATACTAAAGTACGTAAATATACCCAACATCACCACCCCATACTTAAAGCCTTGTTCATCCTCGAACAACTCTTTACTCTAAGCATCATAAGTTAAGGAGACTCCACAATTCTACTACACGCAAGAGACTGAAGCTAGTACTATAATGAATATAGAGAATACATGTTTCTACACTAAGCATGTTATGTACACAATAGAAAGTTCAAGAACCCTACTCTAAAACATCCTAGCCTCAAGAATTGACTCACCTAGTTAGCAAACTCATGCATATTGTTCAATCAAAGAAATCAAACAATTCACCCAAATATCATCAAACATGTACCCTCACAACAAAAGAGTTACCCATAATCACTCACATAATTGTAATTCATAACAGAATGGGTAAAAGAATCAAATTTTGCTCACTCTCACAGAGAATTTAAAAGTTACATGATGCACAAATATTTTTTGTGGTATTTTTTTCCTATGCAAACAGACAAATTTGCAACTCCAAGCACCTTGTAGCTGTTTATTGGCTCTTTACATCTGCTGCCAATTGTGATTGAGTAGCCATAATTTTCTTCAGCATCTCTTCCATATTTCTATTCTTGGTTGTGGCATGATTATTCTGAACCTGCCTCTACTGAAACTGTTACTGATTGTGCCATTAAGTATTTAGTGGCTGAGTCCTCCATTTTGGATTGTAGGCATTTCCATAGTTCGGCCTCTGGGTATCAACCACAAACATTAAAGACTCAGGATTTGTAGCACACATCGCCATTGAATTCCCACTGTTACCATAATCCTAACACCAACCTACAGTCTGTTGGATTCTATTAACTGTGGTTGCTGGTTGTGCAACCCCCACTTCATATTGCTTATCTAATTTTGCAGTCAAAAAATCTTGGTACATATAGGAGTAAATTGATCCACCATAAATACTCCTATAACCTTCTTTGTAGCATTCCTCGAGTCGAAATACCACTCAGGATTACCTCATGCAATTTGGTTCAACACGGTATACAACTCATCATATGTCATCTCCAGAGCTTGACCACCTGTAGCTGAATCTAACAAAATATTTGTGTTATGGTCAAGTGCCTCAATAAATGTATTAGCTAATAAATCATTGGACTGCTAGTGGTGTGGACAGTTCTACAGAAAAGCAATCTCATAGACGACCTCGCCAAGTGTGCAGAGAATCTCAAAAGGAACAGTATATTGAGGGTTGAGCTTACTCTTCCTTTCGAACCTAATCGCACCCCTCATGGGGTAAACACGAAGGAACATATTATCACTAACTATGAATCTCAAGGAATGGAGCCTATTATTGGCATAAGAAAATTGACTACTCTGGGTTGCTCTTATCCTATTATAAATAACCCTAACTTTATTCAATGAGTCCTAAAACAAATTCGTACCATGAGGTCCTTCCACAAAAGTATCAAAAAATTCTATCAGAGAATGACATCTCCTTCCATACAAATCCTCATAAGGTGCCATATCAATAATCAAATGATAGCTATTATTGTAGGAGTACTCTGCCAATCCCACTTCTCTCCAAAATCTTTAACACAGGCTCAGAGCATATCCTCGAGCACCTGAACGATATGCTTGGACTGACCATCTATCTATGGATGAAAAGTTTTACTCAAATAAAGTCGAGTACCCACTCCTCCTTGAAAGCACTAAAAAATTGTGAAGTAAATATAGAACCCCAATGTGATATGATGGAACTAGCATCCTATGCAAATAAACTATATCGCGAACATAAATTTGTGCTAACCTCTCTGCACTAAAGGTCATTTGAATAGGAATGAATGTGCCAACTTGGTCAAACGATCAACGATAACTCAAATACCATTAAGACAATGGGAAGTTCAAGGTAAACCACTACAGAAATCCATAGTAATCCATTCCCATTTCCACTCGATAATGGGAAACCTCTGAGTCAATCCCCCTAGACACTGATGCTCAACCTTAACTTGCTAATAACATAGTCAACGTGACACAAAGTTAGCCATATCATATCATCCTACCAATAATTCTGCCTCAATTCTCTATACATCTTAGTTGTACCAGGATATATGAAATATATAGAGCTGTGAGCCTTAGAAGAATCTACTAAATCAACTGACCAAGTTGGGAAACGTTAATACAATGATGAAATCTCAAATACCTTGGAAGTAAATGGTATGCCTCTTAAACTTACCACTCACCACCTGATCACAAAGAAAACATAGCTTGTTATCCTCATACTGATGAAATCCTCAGAGGATCTAAAATATCAAGGCGAACCATCAACTAGGCTAAGGATTGATTATCCCATGCCTTAGGCCTGTAAGAAACTAATATGCAAGCTAAGATACCCATAGTCACTACCTTGTGACTTAAGGAATCAGCTATCAGATTTGCTTTATCCAAAATATACAGGATGGAAATATCATTGTACTTTAACAACTTCATCTTTCTTCACTGAAAAGCATTGAGCTTTTGCTGGGTCATAAGATTTTGAAGGCTGCAGTGATAGATTAAAATCTCTTAACGCATTCCATACAAATAATGTATCCAAATATTGAACACAAAAACTAGCGCCACCAACTCCAAATCATAAGTGGGGTAGTTGTGCTCATATAGTGTAAGTTATCTAGAAGCTTAAGCAATGAAATGACCCTGCTCATGTAGTGGGGTAGTTGTGCTTATGTAGTTTAAGAAATCCCCCTATTTATTTTAAGGAAACAAATGATTAAAAGTTAACTAATCATCATACAACTTAATTAGCACCATTTTCCCTTAAATAGAATGCCTATGAACTTTTTCCTAGATTTCTTTTTGATACTCCATCAGTATTATATTTTACCCAATCTTGTGTTGGTACCTTCCATAGATCTGGTATTGCTGAAATTTTAGGCTTTAATTGATTTAACTGCTTTAAGATATCAAGCCAGTAATAAAAAAACTCCAATGCTGGCTTTCTAACTTTAAGCAACATTCTTATATGCCTAGTCACATTATAAATCAACCTCTATACTGTAATTCCTTTACCATTATGCTTCAAAGTATTTCTTTTCCTCCATAACTCCCACATTATGATTGCTGGAATTGCTCTATAGTATGCTTTTTCCATTACCTTGACTGTAGCTTCCCACCAAGAAAAACTACTATTTATTAGGCTCATCCCTTGTATATGTATACCTGGAAAAGAAGAAAAATCAGACCAAGTCCTGTTAGCTATTTGGGATCTTAACAACACATGGGACATTTTCTCTTGTGTTGGGTTTTGGCAGCACCAATATCTTGATGGCCCCTCTACTCCCCATCTTCTGATAGTATCATCTACTGTAATTTTACCTTTCCACATCCCCCACATGAAAATAAATATTTTGAATGGAAATTCTTTTAGCCACAGCTGCTTATAAAAATTAATGGTTTTTTCCTTATGCCTCACATACTGCCAAGGTTATTTTATAGTAAACTTTCCTCTTATCTCTATGATCCATATTGTTGTATCATCTTGTCCTGGTTGTTGAGGTGGTTTTACCTTTTGCTTAATATGATCCACAATATCCTCTATGAACAACTCTACTAATACATCCTCATTCCAATGACTATTCACTACAAAATCTTTGACTTGCTTGTACCTATCATCCCATTCTTTACTGTCTTCCATTACATAGTACAAATCCCCTATGCCACTTTAATTTCTTACCATACATGAACATCTCCTCTTCTAAGCCTCTAATTTATTAGATGATCAGTAAGATCCCTCACTTGCAACATCTTCTTCCATACTTTGGAACCTACTCTTAATTTTCAATCATTTTCCTTTGGATGATATTTCCTGCTATATGTGTTCATCATATAATCACTCCAAATAGTTTTCTTGGTCTTGAAATTCCACCATAATTTATAAAACGAAGTTATGGACACATCTTGTAATTACCTAAAACCCAGACCCCCTTCTTCTACTGGAAAGCATAATTTGGGCCAAGATACCCAATGTCTGCCTTTACCTCCCACTGTACTACACCAAAAGAACTTTTCAAAGCTTTTCTCAATTGAATCTAGTACATTCTTAGGTGGATTTATCACTGATAAATAATGTATGGGTACACTCCGCAATACATGATTTATTAAATCAACCCTTACCCTGAAAGATAAAAGTTGACCTTTCCAAGCCTACAATTTGTTACTTATTCTATTCATTAGCTGATGATAATAAATCTTCTTCTTCCTCATTTAGAAAATAGGATAGCCTATGTAATTTAATAGAGATTCTTGCCTCAATATAGCTGTAGAAACCTCAGCCATAACCACTACTCCATTAGAAACCCTTCCATGCTAATACAAAGCACTTTTTTCCTTGTTGATCTTCTGACCAGAGACCCTCTCATACCTATCCAATATTGATGAAACTAACTGTAATGTGTGCAAGTCATCTTTTCACATAATAATTATATCATCTTCAAACGCAAGATGATTAATTTTTTGACACCCTCTAGGCATTTCAAAAAACTTGAATTCTTTCTTTCTCATCAATTCCTTCATACTTCTAGATAACACTTAAACTGTAATGATAAATAGAGTAGATGACAAAGGATCCCCTTGTTTAAGACCCCTTGAGGACTTAAAAAATCCTTTAGGTTGTCCATTCATCAGTATAGAATACTAATCATTAGATAATAATCTGAAGATCATGTCAGTGATTTTTTCACAAAAATCTGTTCTTCTTAGCACCTTAGTCATAAATAACCATTCAAATCTATCATAAGCTTTCATCATATCCAACTTTATTACCATATTAGGGGTTTATCTCTCTTTTTAGTTTCAAAAACATTTTCTTAAACCACTAAGATATTTTTAGCAATGTTTCTCCCTTGAACAAAACTTGCCTGTTCCTCATATACTATATCTGGTAACATCCTCTTTAACCTCTCATGTATGATTCTTAAAATAATCTTATTCATAAAGTTGCTAAGAGATATAGGTGAGATAGTATTTACCACTCATTTTTTTGTAACAACACCAAATAAGTACGACTGATAAATCTAGAAAGTTCATACCCACAGAAAAAAAACAATTACCATCTGATGAAGATCATTTGATAGTATGTGCCAAGCATCCTAAAAGAAAGCAACTGTCAGACTATCAGGACCAGTTGCACTGTCTTTATTTAGACCCATGACTTGAAATTTCACTTCCTCAATAGTTGTATGCTCTTCAGTTTCACATTGTGGTCTTCTGTTACTACCTTTAGCAACCCATCCAACATATTGAAATCATCAGCATCTTCTTGCCTTTTAAATTGACATTGATTAAAACTAGTTGCAGCTTCAACAATGTCATCATGATTATCCAACTAATCTCCTTCATCATTTTGAATTCTTTGGATCTTAAGTTTTGCCCTTCTTCCTCTTAGCACATCATGAAAAAATCTTGTGTTTCTTTATTGATCCTTAAACCAATCAAAGCCAGCCTTCTACCTCTAGTATTCCTCTTCCCTTTTAAGCTATAAAGCTAATTCAATTTGTGCTTTAAACAAATTAGCTCTGTTTAACCCTATAGGATCTTCTTCAAATTTCTTTTCACTCACTCTAATTACCTCTTCAAGAGTAGATATCTCTTGAAATATGTTTCCTAAAGTTTTTTTACTCCATAGTGTCAAAGTTGCTTTAGTCTTCTTCAACTTTTGAAGAAATATACTAAAAGGATTCCCTACTATATCCACATTCCAATTTTTCCTGATAACCTTCAAGAAAGATTCCTTCTTCAACCAAAAGTTTAGAAACCTAAATGACTTTACCACCTGCTCCTACATTGTGCTGTATTACAACAATAGAGGTACATGATTTGAACCACTTCTAACCAAATTACCACCTAAGTAACTGGAAATAATCCTTGCCATTTGTCATTGACAAGGATTCTATCCAATCTTTTAAAAATACAATCACCATCTATTCTGCCATTCCACCAAGTGAATTTTTGACCCTTGAACCATGTTTTCTCTAAATTACAAATGTTTATACACTGATTGAAATCTTCTGTTTCCCCAAAAGTGACTGATAAACCTCTTATTTTCTCCCCATCTCTTCTTATGACATTAAAGTCAACTCCCATATTATCTGTTATTTCTTCCAAAGCTTCCCACAATCTTAGCCTATCAGTTTGATTACACTTAGTATACACTAAAGTCACCATCACTATTACTTTAGCTTACTAATTCTTCAGCTTAATAGTAATTTGATGCTCATTATCAGATATTACACTATAGGTCAAATTTGTGTCCATGAATGCCCAAATTTTTTTGACGTGTTTGCTTTTGCATGTTGCATCCCAAGTCTCCTTTTATAATATTCTATATTATGACTCTTGTGAAATGGTTCCATGAGACCAATGAAATAAAAATGATATCTCCTGTGCATAGTTATTAGTCTTGTAAAGGCTTTCTTTATGTTCACAAATCTAATGTTCAAGATTAATGCATTTATTTGGACACAGATTTAGAAATGTTTCTTCTTATCCTTATTGAATTTACCACTCCTTCTGTATTTGTGCTCCTTCCTTTCTTCTTATTTCTTCCTTATTTAGTTTTACTAGAATCCACATGCTTTGGTGATAAATCTCCACGAATTGTTGTATTTTCAATATTATCCCCTAAGTTTTCATCATCCATATCTTCCTGCTTTATTATACATTCTCCATCATGTTTCTTGCTTCAATTGCTAAAGGTATGATATCCTCCAATATTGTTTTCTGCTTCTCTCCTTCTTCTTCTTGTATTAACATAAGCTCTTTTAACTTATTCTGTTGCTCAACTAGCTCTTGACTAACTTGCTTTTTCTGGTTATTCTATTGTTCTTTGTTATGATCAGCTTCTTCTTATACTTGCTACTTTAGCTCTTCATCTTCTATCTATTCTTTGGAACTATAATCTTTCATATTTTGATTAGTGGTATCTTCTCTATTTGGAAATTGTTCTGCTACTCACTCCTTTGCACCTTTGACAAAACTCCTAGTGACCTATTCCTCTGTACTTTCCTGTAATGGTGGTTTACTAATTATTTTTTACCCTTCTTCTTCTCCATGTTTTAAGGCATCAAATGTATTTGAATTCTGGATTGTAGCCTTTTTTTGAATCGCTCCTATAATGTTCCCAAATTTATCCTTCTTATATTTATTCTTTCTCATTTTCCACAAATGACTATTATCCTCTATTGCATTTGTTTCTTCCTTCTTTCCCCTACATTGTTCCTGTTCAAACAAGTCTGGATGTATATTCTAACACAAATCCTCATCACGTCCCAGTAGACAACATTCCTTGAAATATTTAGGCTTGTGATCATACTGAATAGATATCCATTTTTATTTTACTTTCCCTGTGACATCATTTTCCTCATTAATCTTTACCCTATGGGGTAATTTAGCTACCAATTCCATCTCAATCTTTACTCATGCACAACTCGGTCTAGTATGATTTTTAGTAGCCATATCAGGTGATAAAGGTTTACCTACTGCTGAAGCTATTGAAAAAATAGCCTCATTTCCAAAGAAATTTGGAGGTAAATCAGGTAAAGAGATCCAAGCAACACCAATTATAGTTTCAATATTAGGCTCAAACCACAGATCCCATTTAAGTGTTCTCATCTGTTATAATCTGTCATTAGCCTTGATATAGTAGGCAATGTTTGATAACAACTAAACGTAGTCATCCAACTGATTCAATCTTATCAATATGTGCCTCTCATCTAGTACACTAATCATGTGATCTCCCTTGACCCCATATTGATTTGGAATATCTTTCTCAATTCTTTAACAGCTGGTTTACCATATGAGAATATACCTAAAATTGCATATTGTAAATTCTCTTGAATCATTATGCTTTGTACTTCTGAAGCCTTCCATGTTATGTTTGGTTCCCTATGCATCATTACCACCGTCTTAGGAGAAATCCTAACATTTTCATGCATGTGAACTTTAGGTTCAAAAGATTAGCATATTTAGGAGCATTTTCTTTGTGATTAATTTCACCTTCTGTAATCTGTGTCATAGATCCATCTGGTGGGTTGCTCCCTCCAAAGTAGTATCCATATCGATTGGAAAAAAGTCAAGATTTAGTGAAGTTGCATGCGTCGCCGTCTTTAGTGTTTTTTTCTTTCCCTCATTCTAGTTTTGAGGCTACTAGCATGATTGTGTAATTATGGTTTATAGTTGGTTTATATGTTTTTCAAGTATGGGATTAGTCTTATATTCTTGTTTTACTATTCCAAAGCATTATAATCTTTAGGTTAAATAAAGTTCCAAAATAAATTAGCTATAGGATCGGAGGGACAGAATAAGGAATGTGGATCATATCTTTAATGGTTAGACACTAATTGTTAAAGGATGATTTGTGGTTAGGATAGAAATATACCTAAGCGCCCTACCTGATTATGCATCCAAATTAAAAACTACATCCCCACTCAATAATGTAATTGTGAGATCAATTTGGGTATATGACTTAGGGGATGATTATTCCCAAGTTACAATAGCAACACCGTAAGTCAACAATCTTAATAAACACCAATACCGGCTAGAACCATAGTTATACCTGAATGTAAAGTAAGTGCCTCTACCCTAGAACTCTCAAGATACAATCCCAATTTCATACTATCATTATTTTTTGTTACTTAGTATAATAACAAAAAACTCAACTCTTAAATGGTTAAACTAACACTTGTTTAATCTAATTGGTAAGGATAGAATTGGCTAGTTTTAATCACCAAGTCCTTGTGGGATCAATATTCGGCTCAAAAGGGCCATTGTATTTCTTTTACGAACATGTACACTTATGTGTGTGGTAGGATCACAAAAAGTTTATGGAGTCATGATACAACCAAATTACACCTCTCTTACGAGAGTCTAAGTAGTCATTGTCAAATATATAACCCAACTAGGTTGGGGTCGAATCCCATAAGAAATATGGTGCTAATTAAGTTGTGTCCAGATTAGGTGACTCTTAATCATTTTATTCCGCAAAATAAATAGGGGGATTTGATTCAGTTCACAAATTAATGGTTTCAATTTAAAAAGATGAAATACGTGTAGTGGTATTCAAATTCAGAGAAATAGCAAGCTCGGGTTATTTACACCTTGTAGTTTTCAATACTTTCTAACAACGGGCTTTATAAATTCCTATATGCTTTGTGCTTATAGAGAAATGTATTGAAGTTAATAACATAATCCTAGTGTTTCTCAATCATCAAGGACTAATTCACTTTAGTTCTCTTGACTCAAAAGCGTTTACCAAAAGCAATACGAAATCTCCAAGTAGTTAATTCTGCTAAGGCATTAACATATTAAATAGGGATTGGAAATCCTATTTTCTTGTCACTACTCTATTTTTCGAACATCAACCTTTCTTTCGAATAAGTTGTGTTTTAAGGCATATCCTCTATGTTGGCAACCATAAGAATTCAAGATAAACGAAGAGAGTGTGATGTAAACACATCAATGCATAATGAATTCGAAACCCAAAGTAATAGATTGTATTCTACAAGGCTTCCATAACCCTAACTAATTAACTTAGCTACTTATGAATAAAACGAAAAGCATCATAAATATATTCATCATACAAAAAACTAGAAGATGAACTTGGTGTGCAAATAGTGAAAACAAGAGAGAAAACGTTTCTGTCTCTCTCCTCAAGCTTAGCCGCCACTCTCCAATCCAAAATAATACAAAATAATGCTAATCTGAATAAAAATCCAGCATTAAGCCTTTTAATAATAATCTTTCCTCTCATAATTGCCTTCTAAGTCCCTGAACTAATTATAAATGACAAACTAGTCTTGGACATAGTTTCTAGGCACCACATTTTTTCCAGACTGCTACACTCACTTATGTCATATGTCATCCACATTCCATAGTCCCATTATGGCTTCATCTACTTTATTAATACCTGAAATCATGGTAATCACATCGGTTAGCTCAATTACATAGAAGTAGAGTAAAAACATAAGAAACTAGGCACTTTGTTCTCTAAACTTAGCCAAAATATGGATAAGTTATAAAGATTAGGCGTATAAATACACGCAAGATCACCACCTCACACATAAAGATTTGTTCATCCTCGAACAACATATCTATTTATGCATACTACACAAGCCTTAGCACCCTCAAAGGAAAACAAGATGCTCAATAGGCTCACACACCAATTATGAACAAAAAGTACATTCAGGAATCATTACTAGAGACAACCTATCCTCAAGAATAGACTCATTAAGTTGGAAATTTCATGCATACCGTTTCAGCATAGAAATTATATAAATTACCCAACCTTCATCAACCATGTGCCCTCACAACAAGAAAGTAACCCATAATCACTCACAATTATGCCATTTCTAACAAAATGGGTACGAGAATCAAGTTGCGCTCATTCTCACAAAGAATTCTCAAATTACAATGTATGACCATATGCTTGCCCTTAGTGTAATACTCCACTAATATCAGAATGCTAAGATTAGGATCAAATATGTCTTTTAAAGGTTGTAATACAGGCTAAAGGATGGGTAGGAACTATTTTGGCCAGAAATAGTGACTATTTTCCCTAAGCTCTTTAATACACTAAATTATGCAATTAAGACCAATCTCTAACAACCAATTTCCACTTCTGCTATCTTCACAAATTTGCTTTTTACCCCAACTCATTAAGCTTAATTAATAACACTATGGTGGGAGTATACAACCCTTTCAAATATTTTTTTTGCACCTTTGTCACACTACGCACCCCTATAATAGCTACTCCCAACCATATTAATTTCACATGCCAATAACTAGACTTTGGGACATCAATTTTACCTTTTTCCTCTTATTGTCAAACTCCTAACTCAAATTGATTTTACATTAAAGCGCTTAGGATCTTTTGGATGAAATTACGATCTACTAAATATTGAAATAGGCTACATATGAGGCTAATAAAAGAACAAGCTAAAGGCTCAATGGGGATAGCTAAGATAATGTACAAAGGTAGGTCAAAAGAAGCTATGAACCATGGCTATCAAATAAATGCCTAAATCATCTCTTAACCTCATAATCTTTATTTCGCTTTACAAACACACCAGGCAATTTTTAGCATCAGTTGCAATAAGGAATACATAACAATCTTACATACTCATGGCACATGGTCAACTCAATTAGGAGCATTATAGATTCTCGACCCAACAATTTCATGAATTCAAATAAAACCAACAATCACAACAAGATTCACAACTAGAGCCTAGGTGTTTCAAACATAATGATCCATCATATACTTATGTTATAATGTCATGTGATCCACAAGAATTTTTACATGTAATTAAATGATTAATTTTTTCTTAAGATGGTCGTCATCCATCCATCATCGAGAAAAACACCTAATTATGACTAAATACAATAAACATCTAACAAGAAACAAAATAAACAAAATAGCTAATCCTATCACAGAAAAATGCTAAGGAGAAGGTACTATTTTCTTACAAAAAAAGTAAGTAAGTAACCAGCCACCCTACACTTAGACTAAGCACTGTCCGCAGTGCAAATAACAAGATAAAAAACCTGGCTAGTAGTACTCTTCATCCTCATTAGGAGTCATGCCACCTGCGTTGAGATCATCATCAGAGCCATTTTTTCTATGTTTATCATATCATCCACGTTAGCCACACATAATGAAACTAACTATAATTAAGATAAGGGTGAAATCACCACCCCACACTTAATTTGTTAGTATCAACCAATTAGTGTTGTTGTTGGGTACTCAGACTTCGCCGACATATACTTTGACATGGTGCATCAACATTAGTTACAATACAATTCACTCACTTTAATTCCCCCAATTCTATTTCAATGAAGCACTTTTTTACAAAAATCATGCTCTACACTGTCAACCATATCAAAATATACAAAATACCATTACTTTCACAACATCGCCATGGCAAGAATTTAATTTGTAATCCTTAAGAAATCAATTAGCTATAACATAGAGTCACAATAACTAAGGATTAAGAAAGTAAAACTTACCTTGAAGATGGAAGATTAGTGAAGGACAAAGAGAATGGTGGGAGCTCAATATTGTACGGATTAAGGGTGAAATAAGGATGAATTTGGGCATTTAGGGTGTGGATTCTATTAAAGGGTGAAATCCGGATCGGATTGACCCAATTAGAAGTCAGGTACTAAGCTAAATTGGGAAGCATTTACGATGCACAAGAGAAGAAAAATGTTTAAGTGTGCGCCGCACAAGGTATCATAAACATTAAGGTGTGCGGCACATTGGGCATCGCACAAGTAAGGCATTGGGTATGTTCATTTAAGTGTGCGTCGCACATATTATTGCACAAGGGTAAGTGTGCGACGCAAAAGGTATCGCACAGATTAGGTTGTGCACCGTATTGGTTATCTCACAAGTGAAATAGTGAGGGTGTGCGGTTGGGTGTGTGTCATACAAGCCATTGCCAAAGTTAAAGTGTGCGATGCATAAGTTATAGCATATGTAAGGGTGATCTTAGGGTATGTCTTAGGCGACACCTTTGCCATGGCCTATGTAATCTTGGGCACCACACACCCTGTAGTACACTTAAACTTAGACGCCATGCAACCCATTCTTCATATAAAGCATTGAGAAAGGTCCGTTCAGTGGGGGCTTCGCCCCCACACCACAGACCTCATTGAAAGTCACAAAATTCACACCACAAAACTTTTTGGGTCAGATTAACATAAATCGGGGCACGACTCTAACACGAATCATACTTAAACCTTACACATTTGACCAATCCAACTTACCTGCAATGTTCCCATCACTCCTAAACTTACCACCACTGACATGGCACAATTCCAAACCAAATTTGGTACTAATCTTCTCCTTAGTACTTCATGCATCTACACTTAATCAAAAACAACAAAAATGATTAGAAGGATGGGTTACCTCCCACCAAGCACCGTATTTTTGGTCGTGGCTCGACTTTTATTTTTGTATTTTTGTTTAACATGATAAAATGAAAATAAAATCATGGGTTGCCTCCCATGCAGTGCCTGATTTAACGTGGCGGCATGACTCAATTATCTTGACTACTCAGACTTCATCAAGATATATCGATGATACCATTTGTACCTCATTTATTGGATCAAGACAATGCTTTAATCCTAGTCCAACCACTTTAAAGTCATTCACATCCTTGCTTGCAAGTTCAACCAAATCGGCTATGGTCTCCACAGAAGACCTATTCTTAACTTGTACATCTCGCTTATCTTTATAGAATACATCAACAATTGAGAAGACAAACATCTTCATTTGTTGTTTCATAAACCAACATACTTGAAAATTAACTTCTTTCTTGTTGAGCCTAAATTTTAGCGCATTCAGCTCCATGTCAACCAACACTCTCCCAGTTTCTAAAAACAACCTACCCAAAATTATGGGTAATTCAAAGTATACTTTGCAATCAAGAATTACAAAGTCGGCAGGAAATATAAAATCTGTAACTTTTATAAGTACATCATGTAGAATCCCAATCGGCCTATTTACAGATCTATCCGCCATTAGAAGCCATATATTGGTGGGCGTAGGATCTCCCAAACCCAGTTTCTTGAAAACCGTTAATGGAATAAGATTTATACTTTCCCTAAGCTCACAAAGGTCCTTTTCAAACTTTACCAATCTACTCGTACATAGAATAGTAAATGCTCCCGAATTAGCTTTCTTCTGATAATAAATCTTGTAGAAATAGCACTACAATGATGAAGATTGTCTATCATTTCATAGATCACGGTCCTTTTCTTCGTCAACAAGTTTTTTATAAACCTAGCATATCCGGGACTCTATTCCAGTGCATACATTCACTGTTAACTGCTTCAACATAGCCATAAATTTGCTAAACTTTCCATCATCTTCTTTCTTCTTTAATTGTTTTGGAAATGAGGGTGATGGCCTTGGGATTTTAGTTGGAACAACTTCTACCTCTTTTCTTATGCCTTGCTCTACATCACTAACATACTTCTGCTTAGGTGGTTGTTCTATTTCTGCACTCTTCTTTTCTGAACCTCCCAACTTCACAGGCACCACTGGAAATTCATTAACCATCTCCTAATCTATTTTGACCTTATCAGCATAAGAGGATGCTCCCAAACCTGGACTAGATAACATCTTACCGCTCCTAGTGGTAATGGCCATACACGATCCATCAATCTTTGAATTCTGAACTGTATCACTTGGTAGAGTCTCATTCTATCTTTGGTTGAATGCTGCGAATAATTAGCTCATCTACTGCTCCAGTTGTTTAATAGCAATTGAGTGCTTATTTACTAGTTGACTCATGGAAGATATGTCACTCTTCGTAGTAGTCACCTCAAAATTGATTGCCTCAACTCCCTTTAATAGTTTCTCCATCATGTCCTCCATGGAAATTTTTCCTGAACTGGTGGCAGCATTATCACGGTTTTCAGGAGGTACATACAGTCCATTCCTGTCACTTTTACGCTTCCAATCTCCTTAATGGTTCCAACCTTGGTTTCCTTGACCACTGGTTCGAAAACCCCCTGGTTATGCAAGTAGTTAGCCTTTTCCAGAGTGCTTGATTCAGCTCTCTTACCATGGGAGCCCACAACTTTTACCTTTTCTATATTCCTTCATAGAAAAATTTTCATGACCAAATCCATCTGGGTTTTCATATGAGCCATATCTTGATCATGCTCCTCTTCTCTTCTACACTGCTCTATTGATATTATACTAGACCCAATATTTTTTGCTACCACATAATCTCTAGTATGCCAAGCTCTACTTGTCTTAGTCATTCTTTCAAACATGTCCGCAGCCTCAGTAATGGTGAGCTCCATAAAAGCTCCTCCTGCAGCATTATCCATTATTGGCTTTGTAAGGGAGTTCGATGCTCTGTAGAATATTCCCATCAAGTGTTCATCAGTTATCTTATGGTTTGGGCATTGAGTCAACTTCTTTTTAAATCTCGCCCAAGTTTCATGCAAAACATCATTAGCCAATTACCTAATGTTTTTGATCTCATCTCTCAACTATAATATTTTGGAGGGCGGAAAGAACCTTTATGGGGTCAAGCTCCTTTCAATTGCCTCTAGTTTGTTATAGAACTAGGAGTCATCTCATTCAACCACATATTTGCTTCTCCAGACAGAGAAAGTAGGAATAATATTAAACGAATAGCATTTGGTCTCACTCAAGGATTATCAAATGACTTACAAATACTGATTAAACTAACCAAATAGGGATTTGGATCATCACCAGGTACACCAAAGAGTCATTTCAGATTAAATAGCTGGATCATAGTACCAGTGATGTTGAATTTTACCCCAGGAGCTAGTGGTGGTAGAATGATTTCCCCTGTAGATCTATTTCCATCTAAATCATCCTCATAGTTGTCAACATCAAACTGTGTAGCTTGGCAGTTTGGTCTTTCTCTGAATGGATGGTTTTGATTTACAGCTGCAACTACCCCTGCTGCACGCCTCCTATTAGCTGGGTTAATTAAATCATCATATCCCAGGTCCACTTCATCTTGATTAGGTACCCGACCTGGGTTACTGCATTCTGTAGATTTAATTGACCATTAGCAAAAGTGGCTAATCTTTCATCTTCCTGTTGGTTAGCCATTCTTTTAATGAGATGAGGTTCATGATTGAAAAGTAATAACGGTTCTCCTGAACTTTTGGTTCATGGTATAAACAACAGTGGGCTTGTAACGAACAAAACAACAAATAAATGTAAAATCAATAAACTTGACGAACAGTCAATTAATACACATAAACTCAATCGACAATCGTATTCCCCGGTAACGGTGCCAAAATTTGATACACTCAAATTACACCTCTCTTACGAGAGGGTAAGCGATCTTTGTCAAATATATAACCCAACTAAGTTGGGGTCGAATCCCACAAGGAATATGGTGCTAATTAAGTTGTATGTAGATTAGTTGACTTTTAATCATTTGTTTTCGTAAAATAAATAGGGGGATTCGATTCAGTTCACAAATTAATGGTTTCAGTTTAACAAGATGAAATACATGTAGTAGTATTAAAATTAAGAAAAATAGCAAGCTACGGTTATGTCCACCTTGTAGTTTTCAATACTTTCTAACTATGGGCTTTACGAATTCATATATGCTTCTTTCTTACAGAGAAACGTATTGTAGTTAATAACATAATCATAGTGTTTCTAAATCATCAAGGAATAATTCACTTTAGTTCTCTCGACTCAAAAGCGTTTACCAAAAACAATACAAAATATCCAAGTAGTTAATCCCGCTAAGGCATTAACATATGAAATAGAGGTTGGAAATCCTATTTTCTTGTCACTACTCTCTTTTCTGAACATCAACCTTTCTTTTGAACAAGTTGTGTTTTAAGGCATATCCTCTATGTTTGCAACCATGAGAATTCAAGATTAACAAAGAGAGTGATGTAAACACATCAATGCATAATATATTCAAAACACAAACTAATAGATTGTATGCTACAAGGCTTCCATAACCCTAACTAATAAACTTAGCTACTCATGAATAAAATGAAAAGCATCATAAATATATTCATCATACCAAAAACTAGAAAATGATCTTGGTGTGCAAATAGTAAAAATAATAGAGAAAATGTTTCTCTCTCTCACCTCAAGCTAAGCCACCACTATCCAATCTAAAATAATACAAAATAATCAATTCTCAATAAAAATTCAGCATTAAGCCTTTTAATAATCTTTTCTCTCATATTTTCCTTTTAAGTCCCTCAACTAATTATAAATGACAAACTAGACTTGGACATAGTTTCTAGGCGCCACATTTGGTCCAGACTACTACTCTCTCTTGTGTTATATGCCATCCACATTCCATAGTCCCATTATGTCTTCATCTACTTCATTAATACCTGAAATCATGCTAATCACATCGGTTTGCTTATTTACATAGAAGTAGAGTAAAATCATAAGAAACTAGGCACTTTGTTCTCTAAACTTTGCTAACATATGGATAAGTTATGGTTCTTAGGCGTATAAATACACCCAAGATTTAAAAGTTGATACACCCAAATTACACCTCTCTAATGAGAGAGTAAGCGGTCGTTGTCAAATATATAACCCAACTAGGTTGGGGTCGAATCCTATAGGGAATATGGTGCTAATTAAGTAGTATACAGATTAGTTGACTTTTAATCATTTATTTCCTTAAAATAAATAAGGGGGATTTGATTCAATTCACAAATTAATGGATTCAGTTTAACAAGATGAAATTAAGTGTAGTAGTATTCAAATTTAGAGAAATAGCAAGCTAGGGTTATGTCCACCTTGTAGTTTTCAATACTTTCTAACTATGGGATATACGAATTCATGTATGCTTCTTACTTATAGAGAAAGGTATTATAGTTAATAACATAATCCTAGTGTTTCTCAACCATGAAGGACTAATTCACTTTAGTTTTCTCGACTCAAAAGCGTTTACCAAAAACAATATAAAATCTCCAAGTAGTTAATCCTGCTAAGGCATTAATGTATGAAATAGGGGTTGGAAATCCTATTTTCTAGTCACTACTCTCTTTTTCTAACATCAACCTTTCTTTTGAACAAGTTGTGTTTTAAGGCATATCCTCTATGTTTGCAACCATGAGAATTCAAGATAAACGAAGAGAGTGTGGTAAAAACACATCAATGAATAGTGAATTAAAAACCTAAAGTAATAGATTGTATGCTACAAGGCTTCCATAACCCTAACTAATAAACTTAGCTACTCATGAATAAAATGAAAAGCATCATAAATATATTCATCATACCAAAAACTAGAAGATGATCTTGGTGTGCAAATAGTAAAAACAAGAAAGAAAACGTTTCTCTCTCTCTCTCTCTTCAAGCTAACCGCCACTCTCCAATCCAAAATAATACAGAATAATTCAATTCTAAATAAAAATTCAGCATTAAGCGTTTTAATAATCTTTTCTCTTATAATTGCCTTCTAAGTCCCTGAACTAATTATAAATGATAAACTAGTCTTGGACATAGTTTCTAGGCACCACATTTGTTCCAGACTGCTACTCTCTCTTCTGTCATATGTCATCCACATTCCATAGTCCCATTATGTCTTCATCTTCTTCAGTAATACTTAAAATTATACTAATCACATAATAAACTAGGCACTTTGTTCTTTAAATTAGCAAAAATATGGATAAGTTATTGTGCTGAGGTGTATAAATACACCAAAGATCATCACCCCACACTTAAAGCTTTGTTCTTCCTCGAACAACATATCCATTAATGCATACTACACTAGCCTTAGCACCCACAAAGAAAAACAAGATGCTCAATGTAGTGTAACACGAGTTGGGGTAAAAAGCTAATCGGTGAAGATAGCAGTAGTGGAAATTGGTTGTTAGAGTTTGGTCTTGAGTTTGGTCTTAATTACATATTGTAGTGTATTAAAGCACTTAGGGGTGATAGTCACTATTTCTGGCCAAAATAGTTCCTAGCCATCCTGTAGCCTGTATTACAACCCGTAAAATACCTATTTGATCCTAATCTTAGCATTCTGATATTAGTGGAGTATTACACTAAGGGAAAGCATATTACACTACATTGAGCACCTTGTTTTCCTTTGTGGGTGTTAAGGCTTATGTAGTATGAATAAATGGATATGTTGTTCGAGGACTAACAAAGCTTTAAGTGTGGGGTGGTGAACTTAGGTGTATTTATACGCCTAAGCACCATAACTTATCCATATTTTAGCTAAGTTTAGAGAACAAAGTTCCTAGTTTCTTATGTTTTTACTCTACTTATATGTAATTGAGCTAACCGATGTAATTAGCATAATTTCAAGTATTAATGAAGTAGACGAAGACATAATGGGACTATGCAATGTGGATGACATATGACACAAGAGAGAGTAGCAGTTTGGACTAAATGTGGCGCGTAGAAACTATCTCCAAGACTTGTCTGTCATTTACAATTAGTTGAGGGACTTAGAAGGAAATTATGAGAGAAAAGATTATTAAAAGGCTTAATGCTGAATTTTTATTCAAAATTGAATTATTTTGTATTATTTTGTATTGGAGAGTGGCGGCTTAGCTTGAGGAGAGAGAGAGAAATGTTTTCTCTCTTATTTTTACTATTCGCACACCAAGATCATCTTCTAGTTTTTGGTATGATGAATATATTTATGATGTTTTTCGTTTTATTCATGAGTACCTAAGTTTATTAGTTAGGGTTATGGAGGCATTGTAGCACACAATCTATTACTTTGGGTTTTGAATTCATTATGCATTGATGTGTTTGCATCATACTCTCTTCGTTTATCTTGAATTCTTATGGTTGCAAACATAGAGGATATGCCTTAAAACAAAATTTATTTGAAAGAAAGGTTGATGTTTGGAAAAGACAGTAGTGACAAGAAAATAGAATTTTCAACCCCTATTTCATATGTTAATGCCTTTGCAGGATTAACAACTTTGAGATTTCGTACTATTTTGGGTAAACACTTTTGAGTCGAGAGAACTAAAGTGAATTAATCCTTGATGGTTGAGAAACACTAGGATTATGTTATTAACAACAATACATTTCTCTGTAAGAACGAAGCATATATGAATTCGTAAAGCCCATAGTTAGAAATTATTGAAAACTACAAGGTGGACATAACCCTAGCTTGCTATTTCTCTGAATTTGAATACTACTACATGTATTTTATCTTGTTAAACTAAAACCATTAATTTGTGAACTGAATCAAATCCCCCCTATTTATTTTACAAAAACAAACGATTAAAAGTTAACTAATCTGCATACAAGTTAATTAGCACCATATTCCTTATGGGATTCGACCCCAACCTAGTTGGGTTATATATTTGAAAACGATCACTTACTCTCTCGTAAGAGAGGTGTAATTTGGGCGTATCATGACGGCATAAACTTGTTGTGATCCTACCACACACATTAGTGTACATGTTCATAAAAGTAATACTATGGCCCTTTTGCGCCGAATATTGATCCCACAAGGACTTGGTGATTAAAAATTAGCCAATTCTAGCATTACCAATTAGATTAAATAAGTGTGAGTGTAACCATTTAAGAGTTGAGTTTTTTAATTATACTAAGTAACAAAAAAAAATAATATTATGAAATTGAGATTGTATCTGGAGAAATCTGGGGTAGAGACACTTACTTTACATTCATGTATAACTATGGTTCTTTCCAGTATTGGTGTTTATTATGATTGTTGACTTACGGGGTTGATATTGTAACTTGGGAATAATCATCCTCTAAGTCTTGTACCCAAACTGATCTCACAACTACCTTATTGAGTGGTCATGTAAGTCTTTAATTTGGATGCATAATCAGGTAGGGCGCTTAGGTATATTTCTACCCTAACCGCAAATCATCCTTTAACAATTAGTATCTAACCATTAAAGATATGATCCACATTCCTTATTCCGTCCCTCCAATCCTATAGCCAATTTATTTCGAAACTTTATTTATCCTAAAGATTATAATGCTTTGGAATAGTAAAACAAGAATACAAGACCAATCCCATACTTGAAAAACATATAAACCAACTATAAACCATAATTACACAATCATGCTAGTAGCCTCAAAACTAGAATGAGGGAAAGAAAAAAAACTAAAGGCGGCGGCACATGCAACCTCACTAAATCTTGACTTTTTTCGATCGATATGGATAATAACTTGGTGGGAGCAACCCACCAGAGGGATCTATGACACATATTACAGAAGGTGAAATTAATCACAAAGAAAATGCTCCTAAATATGCTAATCTTTTTAAACCTAAAGTCCACATGCATGAGAATGTTAAGATCTATGCATAGGGAACCAAACATAACATGGAAGGCTTCAGAAGTACAAAGCACGATGATTCAAAAGAATTTACAATATGCAATTATAGGTATATTCTCATATGTTAAACCAACTGTTAAAGAATTGAGAAAGATATTCCAAATCAATATGGGGTCAAGGGAGATCACATGATTAGTGTACTGGATGAGAGGCACATATTGATAAGATTGAATCAGTTGGAAGATTACGTTTAGTTGTTATCAACCATTGCCTACTATAACAAGGCTAATGGTAGATTATGGCAGATGAGAACACTTAAATGGGATCTGTGGTTTGAGCCTAATATTGAAACTATAATTGGTGTTGCTTGGATCTCTTTACCTGATTTACCTCTAAATTTCTTTGGAAAGGAGGCTATTTTTTTCAATTGCTTCAGCAGTAGGTAAACCTTTATCACTTGATATGGCTACTAAAAATCATAATATACCCAGTTGTGTACGAGTAAAGATTGAGGTGGAATTGGTAGCTAAATTACCCCATAGGGTAAATATTAATGAGGAAAATGATGTCACAGGGAAATTAAAATAAAAATGGATATGTATCAAGTATGATCACAAGCCAAAATATTTGAAGGAATATTGTCTACTAGGACATGATGAGTATTCATGTTGGAATATACATCCAGACTTGTTTTAACAGGAATAAAAACAAAGGGTAGAAAAAACTTCTAAGGAGAAAGAGGTCAACGTAGGGGGAAAGAAAGAAGAAGCAGATGCAGTAGAGGATAATAGTCAATTATGGAAAATGAGAAAGAATAAATATAAGAAATATAAATTTGGGAACATTATAGGAGAGATTCAAAAAAAGGTTGTAATCCAGACTTCAAATGCATTTGATGCCTTAGAACGTGGAGAAGTAGAAGGGCAAAAGGTAATTAGTAAAACACCATTATAGAAAAGTATAGATGAATAAGTCACTAGGAATTTTGTAAAAGATGCAAAGGAGTCAATAGCAGAACAAGTTCCAAATGGAGAAGATACAACTAATCAAAATCAGAAGGATTGTAGTTCCAAAGAACAGATATAGAAGATGAAGAGCTAAAGTAGAAAGTACAAGAAGAAGCTGATCACAACAAAGAATAGGAGAATGACCAGGCAAAGAAAGTTAGTCAAGACCTACTTGAGCAATAGAGTGAGACAAAAAAGCTTATGATAATACAAGAAGAAGAAGGAGGGAAGCAGCAAACAATATTGGAGGATATCATGCCTTTGGCAATTGAAGTAAGAAACATGATGGAGAATATGAATAAAAAGCAGGAAGATATGGATGATGAAGACTTAGGGGATAGTATTGAAAATACAACAATTGGTGGAGATTTATCACCAAAGCAGGTGTATTCTAGTAAAAGTAAACAATAATGAAATAAGAAGAAAGGAAAGAGCACAAATACAGCGGGAGTGGTATATTCAATAAGGACAAGAAGCAACATTTCTAAATTTGTGTCCAAATAAATGTATTAATCTGGAACATTAGATTTCTGAACACACAGAAAGCATTTACAAGACTAATAACTATGCACAGGAGATATCATTTTGGTTTCATTGGTCTCATGGAACCATTTCACGAGATTCATAATATAGAATATTATAAAAGGAGACTTGGGATACATCATTCAATAGCAAACACGTCATAAAAAATTTAGGCATTCATGGACTCAAATTTGACCTACAATGTAGTTTCTGAGGAAGAGCATCAAATTACTATTAAGGTGAAGAATTAGTAAGCTAAAGTAATAGTGGTGGGGACTTTAGTCTATACTAAGTGTAATAAAACTGATAGGTTAAGATTATGGGAAGCTTTGGAACAAATAACAGATAATATAGGAGGTGACTTTAATGTAATCAAAAGAGATGGGGAGAAACTAGGAGGTCTGCCAGTCACTTTTAGGGAAACAAAAGATTTCAATAAGTGTATAAACATTTGTAATTTAGAGGAAACATGGTTTAAGGGTAGGAAATTCACTTGGTG
Organism: Capsicum annuum; assembly: GCF_002878395.1. Taxonomy (NCBI): domain Eukaryota; kingdom Viridiplantae; phylum Streptophyta; class Magnoliopsida; order Solanales; family Solanaceae; genus Capsicum; species Capsicum annuum. Next base: position 236,683 of record NW_025833328.1, on the reverse strand, counting down.
GAATGGCAGAATAGATAGTGACTGTTTTTTTAAAAGATTCGATATAATCCTTGTCAATGACAAATAGAAAGGATTATTTCCAGTTACTTAGGTAGAGAATTTGGTTAGAAGTGGTTCGAATCATGCACCTCTATTATTGTAATACAGCACAATGTAGGAGCAGGTGGTAAAGCCATTTAGGTTTCTAAACTTTTGGTTGAAGAAGGAATCTTGCTTGGAGGTTATCAGGAAAAATTGTAATGTGGATATAGCAGGGAATCCTTTTATTATATTTCATCAAAAGTTAAAGAAGACTAAAGGAACTTTGACACTGTGGAGTAAGAAAACTTTTGGAAACATATTTGAAGAGATATCTACTGTTGAAGAGGTAATTAGAGTAAGTGAAAAGAAATTTGAAGAATATTCTACAGGGGTAAACAGAGCTATTTTGTTTAAAGTACAAGTTGAATTAGCTTTACATCTTAAAAGAGAAGAGGAATACTAGAGGTAGAAGGTTGGCTTTGATTGGTTTAAGGATGGTGAAAGAAACATAAGATTTTTTCATGATGTATTAAGAGGAAGAAGGGAAAGACTTAAGATCCAAAGAATTCAAAATGATGAAGAAGATTGGTTGGATAATCATGATAACATTGCTGATGCTGCAACCAGTTTTTATCAAAGTCAGTTTAAAAGGCGGGAAGATGTTGATGATTTCACTATGTTGGATGGGTTGCCAAAGTTAGTAATAGAAGACCACAATGTGAAACTGAAGAGCATATAACTATTGAGGAAGTGAAATTGGTAGTCATGGGTCTAAATAGAGACATTACAACTAGTCCTGGTGGTATGATAGGTGCTTTATTTTAGGATGCTTGGCACATACTATCAAATGGTCTTCATCAAATGGTAATTTCTTTTTTCTGCGGGTATGAACTTCCTAGATTTATCACTCGTACTTATTTGGTGTTGTTACCAAAAAATGAATGGTAAATACTATCTCACCTATATCTCTTAGCAACTTTGTGAATAAGATTTTTTTAATAATCATACATGAGAGGTTAAAGAGGATGTTACCAGATATAGTATCTGAGGAATAGGTAGGTTTTGTTCAAAGGAGAAGCATTGCTGATAATATCTTAGTGGTTTAAGACATAGTTTCTGATACAAAAAAGAGAGGTAAAATCCCTAATTTGGTAATAAAGTTTTATATGATGAAGTCTTATGATAGAGTTGAATGGTTATTTCTGGCTAAGGTGCTAAGAAGAATAGATTTTTGTTAAAAAATCACTGACATGATCTTCAGGTTATTATCTAATGATTAGTATTCTATACTGATGAATGGAAAACCTAAATTTAAGTCCTCAAGGGGTCTTAAACAAGGGGATCCTTTGTCACCTACTCTATTCATCTTTGCAGCCAAAGTGTTATCTAGAAGTATGAAGGAATTGATGATAAAGAAAGAAGTCAACTTGTTTGGAATGCCTAGAGGGAGTCCAAAAATTAATCATCTTGTGTTTGCAGATGATATTATTATTATGTTCAAAGCTGACTTGCACACATTACAGTTAGTTTTATGAGCATTGGAGACTTATGAGAGGGTCTCAGGTCAGAAGATCAATAAGGAAAAAAGTGCTTTGTATTTGCATTGAAGGGTTTCTAATGGAGTAGTAGTTATGGCTGAGGTTGCTACGGGAATATTGAAGCAAGAATTTCCATTCAATTACTTAGGCTATCCTATTTTCTAAATAAGGAAGAAGAAGGTTTATTATCAGCAGCTAATGAATAGAATAAGTAACAAATTGTAGGCTTGGAAAGGTAAACTTTAATCTTCTAGGGGAAGGGTTGTTTTAATCAATCATGTATTTCGGAGTATACCCATACATTATTTATCAGTGATTAATCCACCTAAGAATGTACTAGATGCAATTGAGAAAAGCTTTGCAAAGATCTTTCGGAGTAGTACAGTGGGAGGTAAGGCAGATATTAGGTATCTTGGCCTAAATTATGCTTGCCAGTAGAAGAAGGGGGTCTGGGTTTTAGGCAATTACAAGATGTGTCTACAACTTTGTTTTGTAAATTATGGTGGAATTTTAGGACCAAGAAAACTATTTGGAGTGATTATATGATGAACAAATATAGCAGAAAATATCATCCAAAGGAAATTGATTGGAAATTAGAAGTAGGTTCCCAAGTATGGAAGGAAATATTGCATGTGAGGGATCTCACTGATCATCTAATAAATTGGAGGCTAAGAAGAGAAGATGTTCATATATGGTAACAAATTAGAGTAACATAGGGGATTTGTTCTATGTAATGGAAGACAGTAAAGAATGGGATGATATTTACATGCAAGTCAAAGATTTTGTAGTGAATGGTCATTGGACTGAGGATGTATTAGCAGAGCTATTCCCAGAGGATATTGTGGATCATATTAATCAAAAGGTAAAACCACCTCAGCAACCATGACAACATGATACAACAATATGGATCATAGAGATAAGTAGAAAGTTTACTATAAAATTAGCTTGGCAGTATGTGAGGCATAAAGAAAAAACTAATGATTTATTAAGCAACTATGGCTAAAGGGATTGCCATTCAAAATATGTTTTTTCATGTATAGAATATGGAGAGGTAAAATTATAGTAGATGATACTATTAGAAGATGGGGAGTAGAGGGACTATCAAGATATTGGTGTTGCCAAAAGCCAACACAAGAGAATATGTCCCATTTGTTGTTGAGATCCCAAATAGATAACAGGAGTTGGTCTTATTTTTCTTCTTTTACAGGTGTACATATACAAGGGATAAGCCTAATAAATACTATTTTTCTTGGAGGGACGCTACAATCAAGGCAATGGAAAAAGCATACTATAGAGCAATTCCAGGAATTATAAAATAGGAGTTATAGAGGAAAAGAAATTCTCTGAAGCATAATGGTAAAGGAATTATAGTACGGAGGTTGATTTATAATGTTACTAGGCATATGAGAATGTTGCTTAAAGTTAGAAAGTCAGCATTGGAGTTTTTTTATGACTGGCTTGATATCTTAAAGCAGTTCAATCAATTAAAGACTAAAATTTCAGCTATACCAGTTCTAAGGAAGGTACCATCACAGGATTGGGTAAAATATAATGTTGATGGAGTATCAAAAGGAAATCTAGGAAGAAGTTCATAGGCATTCTATTTAAGATACACAAATGAAAATTTGTTATATGCAGAAGGAGCATCTATAGAGGACACAAATTCTATGGAGGCAGAGGCAGAGTCCATTCAACAAGCAGCAAGACATAGCAATAACACACAACAAATTAAGGTAATCATTCAAATTAACTCATAACTCAAGAAAAAAATTTTGACGAATGAGTGGGAAATTCCATGGCAAATAGCAGATAAGATCATACATAAATGGCAGCTACTAGCAACAAACCAGGTGCAGATACAACACATTTACAGAGAGGGTAATCAATTAGCAGATCATCTAGCTAATATTGCATTGGAGAAGCAGTTCACATTCATAATTTTTAGTTAACTACCAACTACAGCTAAAAGGATCCTAAATAGTAATAAACAACAACGTCCATACATACGGATTGCAGTAGTCAAGAAGACTGGTAAGGCTAATGAAAAAGGATTTTCATCCTACGAATTTACAAGAAGAACTCCTACACAAAAATAAGAAGAGCATATCTAGCCTATTTACACCAGCAAACAAAAAATCTTTCTCGGTAGATTTGGGGGTCACTTGGTCAGATCTTCAATGCATGCGGCTGAATAAATTGGTTACATCCAATTACTTGTGGGTCTGATCATCTCTGAATCTCCATTCCTTCCATAACTACAAATCTAAAAGGATATAGTTAGTGGTAAGGTCAGGTCAAAAAGTTAACTCAGTAGCAGAAGAAGAATACCTAGATGCAAAATCAACTCTTAATGGATAAGACCCAAATATTTAGCACCAAAAATCATAGAGTACTCTCTTCTCTTGAGAAATATAGCTTAAATGGTTGAAAGAGAATTATTTGCAAGCACTAAAGAAGGAATTAAGGCTAAGTCAAAAAAGAAAGAGGACTTACTCTTTCAAAATAGACAAGAATCTGGGCTCATCCATCCAAGGTTTATTGTTTATCACCCACAGGAGAAGTAGCTCGAAGATCTTATTTAGAAAAGAAAACATGGTGATAGTTGACGAGGTAGTGGAAGAGTGCTTAGTTGACGAGGTAGTGGAAGAGTGCTTAGAGTGGAGCTACACTTAGCTCATTTTAGAAGCCTTACTCCCTCTTTTATTATTTTCTTGGGCAGATCGAGTCGAAGTAGTTGGGCCAGTCCTTTTATATGTGTGTTGCTGATGTTGTATTTTATTGGATGGGTTGGTCCATTCATCATGGAATGAGTTTAAATTATTTATAAAATTACAAATTAAACAAAAAAAACACTAGAATGAGGGTGTTTAGCCATACATAGTTTTAAAATGAGCCATTATAATGGAATTCATATGTAAATATGAAAAGTCAACTAAAGAAAAGAAATGAGAACCCTAATTTCAGCCTCCTTGTCATTTTCTATAGTCCTAAAGTCATCTAAGATGTTTACATTAAGAGCCAAGTATCCTATTTATACTATAAAAGAAGTTGGTTGTTTTTTATTCTTTAGCGTGGCACGCCATTAGACATATGTGAGTTAGGTTGTGACACGCCCTTATTGTGCATGATAACTTGAATTGTCTATTTACTTTGTGTCTTAGGACATTTCATGCCCGTATCTCGGTCCTTGGAGAGGGTGGCACGCCCTTGTGCTCCAAAAGTCTAGTTTTCTTTATTGTTAACTCCTTCTGTTTTCCTTTAAGTTTCATAATTTATGGCTGCCTTTTCCACTTTATTTGGCCGTTTTTCACTCCTAGTCATCGATCCTAACATATTAAATGGTCTCCTATAACATTAAAAATCACTAATTAGTCAACACAATATGATAGAGTCCATTCAAGTACATTCAAACACACATAACACAAGCAAGTAACACTAATTTTCTCGTTTAAATTCCATGTGTTCATTTTGATTCTTATATTGTTTTGGTTGCTGCTAAACACTCTAACCATGTAGTTTAACACATACATACTCAAATACACCATTAACACTCCATTATGCACACAAGAAGTCCTAAAAACTAGGCTAAATATGTATAGATAATGACACTTCATTATGCACACAAGAAGTCCTCAAAATTGCTATTTTCTTTAATTAAGAAATTAAATGAGCCCTCCTGCAACCATAGAATCTGGCCAAGGTTATACCATTGTTTTTATGGGTTGAATCAAAGAATTGAAATTTAGGTATTGTTTAGACGAAAGTATCTCATGATTGTATGTGGATGCCACGATTGTAAGATCGATCATGGGAAGACACTTCAGAAAACAAGATTTCAAGTGTTAAGTAGAAGGAGGACTAGACAATATGGTTCTACAATCGTACAATGAAATCACGAGCATCAAGGACAATCGTGTTATATAACCATAATCATACCTCTTTTCGTCTAATGTGTCGACTCAGCAAATCCTATTATGTGTAGGATAGATTTTATGTTTTTCAATAAATACTCTTATTAAGTCTTTTGTAGTAGTTTACACAATAATGATACTTTTGAGACATTGCTGTTTTTGAAAGTATTAACTTTGATTTTTAGGATTTTAATTCTAAGTGAGATTTTAAGTTTCATCTTATTCTTGTAAGTACATAATTATGTTTTCTTCTCAGAATTATTCTTGTGTACATAGAACTATGTGTAGCTAAAGAGAATTACTAGGATTGTGAAACCATGGAAGATTAACAAAATAGTGTTTATAGTACAAAGTGATTCTCAACCGGTGTTCATGTATGTATTATCGCTCCCTTCGATATGATTATTTTTTAATGGATGTGTAGAACGTGCCTTATTTTTACTCTCTAGGTAATTAGTGGTAACGGGTGGGAAAAGGGAATAAATAACATTGACTTAGAGCTATCAACCTTTACTTAATAGCTTGAGCTAATAATTTTGGAAAGCTAATCTGGGATCCAAGCTAGGGGTTAGTAGTGAAGTCTTAGGAAAAGATCAAATGTACGCGAGAATATTACTTAAACAAGTTAAAAAGACATTTACATATACATAAACTATTAATTCTACATGCCGAGCACCTTGAGAGATCACAAATGTGAAGAACCTATGGATCTTTGAAGTTATGAGGAACACAATCCTAGTACCTTTCTTATACTGATTATAAATCCAGCAAAATCAATAATATGTTACTACTTGACATTTTCAAGGATTGGAAATTATTTATTAATCATTTAGACAGATATACTCAAAGATATTTTTGACATATTCCTCATGGGAGTGACACAAATATAGTTGGGTTTGATCAACAACTACTTTATATTTTGTTTAGAGGTGTAATTTGGGCGACATCAATGAACTAGCCATCCAATAAGTTAGGAGTTCCCATAAAGGTTTTTCATAGCTATTAGAATAGCTTTTAGTTGAACTTTTCGATATACCATATCGGGTTTGGATTTATAACTATAGATCCACCCTTGTAATTGTACATACTTCAATTTTTATATATAAAATTTGAATGAGATAGACAGAGTTATTCTAAAATGATGATTGTGATTACTTCAATGGCGAAGATTGTTTCTTATCTCAACGATATTAAAAAAAATAAAGAACTGAAAGTAATAAAAAGAAAAAGGAGTCATGCTTAGAATATTTGGTAACTAATTTTATAAAAATATGAAATATCATTATTTTAGTTTTTACTAAAAATCTTTATTCAAAAAAAGAAAAATCTCGCAAAAAATATTACATAAGGGGGTCATCTTCCCTTTCAGTACGTGTAGAGGGTTTCATTTCACAAACATTAAATATTAGGGAGTGTAAAGTGAGATTAACTCTATAAAATAACTACTTTTAAGAGACCACGTGTGTCCAATTGAAATCCTACAAATTCGCTTTTGTAATTAACGAAGCATTATATTTTCTCTCTGAATATAAACATCTCCAAATGATGCGCTTAATAGTGATTAATTATAAGCCATATGTTAATTACTAACTGGCAATGAGGTGATTTAGTATACTGTAAATTTAAATGAAACCATAATATGACCACATAGTTATCAATATATGTGAATGTATAAGTATCAAAAGTTAAATAAATATATAATATTTTTTACTCGTGTCATTTTTAATTCCCACAAAAAAGAACTCACTAGAGGAGACTTATCCATCATGGGTATTAAAAGGGATCCACATGCTCATAAGAAAGGTCTTGATTTGGTATGACATTAGATAAAACTTGTCATGAGTATGCGGCTATATTTTAAAAAAAAATAGCAAGAGGAACAAGCATTTTTATTAAATATTAAATATAAATTTGGTTCAAATAAATTGATCAATTATTTTCTTATTACATGCAATAAAACATAAACTTTGAGAGACGTGTATTTTTTGAAGTGTTGATACTGAAGTCTTACATTTTTTCACTTCATTGCTAGAATTTTTACTCAAATATGTGATTTGGCTAGAGTTGAAACTCAAATTATTTAATAGGAACATACAATTGTTATTGATTCCAATAAGTTGGTATCGACTATATGAGTTCACTTTTTTCAATTTGGAAATTCACATAATACCAATACTAATAGAAATGGAAAAGGTGTAACTAAATTTCAAAAAAAATGATCAATTTCAAAATGAATGTAATATCAACTTATATGTCATATCATCAAAAATATAAATCATGTATTTTGGATGAAAAAAAAATCAACAATTTCAAATGAAAATAAAAAATCTGCCTAAAAGAACTAAGAACAGATAATTTTCAAGTGGGAGATAATCGATAACGATGGTAGGATGAAAAGACCTAATTGCAGAGTTGACACAGCGGAAGATGTGTTGAAGTCCTAGACAAATAGGGTGGACCGATTTAATTATAGAGATGACGTTGTTGAAAATGCATTGAATTTTAAGCAACAAGATTACCCAGAATGAATTATAACTCAACCCATGTCATCCTAGAGGATTTGAAGTCCTACATCAACCCTTGCTAACTTCCACAAGTGAATTGTACCAAGCGTTGAAAGAATTTTTTATCAAGAGTTTTGAGCGATATTATTATATTATATATCATGTGAATGATCCTAAATATCTTGTAGATTATATTTTAAATCAAAGAGTTCGAAAAATTTCAAAGAGCATTGGAAAAATTATTCACCCTTTTATTTGGGACTCACTATGTAGCAGGCCAGGAATCAGATAAAATGTAACATTTGATATCTAAAATATTGATTTCACTAGCCAAAATATCCCCTTATTTCTTTTTGTCATGCCTTTTTTTACTCTAGTATCTTTATAAGACAGGAAGTCTCTATCTTTACATAATAATATTATAACTAGTATTTATATTGGTCAAGATAAATTCAAATCAATAATTTGTTAGTCATTTATTTGAAATACAATCTGTTTGATGATTGTACGTAAAATTTTATTTACAAATATAATAATGTGAGTAGTTTACTTCAGATTCTAAAATGTTATCTAATATAAAAAGTCTGATTTTTTTAAAATCTAAATTTTATATTATTTAAGTGAAAATAAAATTTTAAAATTCACTATTACTTGAAAATATTGGGACCAAAAGTTTTTTGGGCATAGAAAAGGATTCATTAGTTTTTCCTTGATCTGAACACCTTGTCATAATAGATATGTTATGTTAGATGTGGTTAATTTAACTGTCTAATAGAAAAATAAAAATATACATAAAATTATTTTAAAGAAATTAAATTGAAAATACTTAATTGGACACTTTCTTACTAGATAAGACATTCAATTAAAAATAGACCTAGTTTTTGAGTGCCTAAATGAAAATATTGTTAAACTTGGTTCATTAGACTAGATCGGTCACACCCAACACCAAAATTCCTTCAGATATGACTTTAATAGAAGAAATCTGTGATTAATTATGAATAAAATAATAGATAATGAAACAGTAGAGTAGGAATCCTTGTTCACAAAGTTATAGAGAAGAAAGAGAAGAGAGAACTTTCATTATCTGAAAAAGATAAGTCTTAAATATTTATATGTATATGTGTTTGTGAGTGTATATATATATACGTATGTATATATATAGAGAGAGAAAGAGATATATATGTATATATATTGCTAAATTCAGTGGTGAGGGTGATTATAACATTGAGGAGGAAGAAGCTAGTAGGTTAGTTTGGGGATCTCTAGATACTACCTAATTTAGCAGGCAAATACTTCTTTTTATGGATGATATTACCAAATAATTATCTATTCCTATGCTTAATGGAATTTTCAAAGTTATAGGTGGAATTAGTGATGTTGTTTCAGTCTTGGAAGGAGGATCTCTCTAACTTAGAAAGTCTTAGTGAGAGATCTACATGATTTCTATTCTAAAGGGTTTAGAGAAGTTCTGAAGAGGCTTAGTAAGACTCAGGAGAAAGGGGAGTGATCAGAGTTAGTCCTAGGTAGGTGGGTATAATATTACTCATGATATAGATGAATTCAGGCATCACTTACTAAGCACCAATCTAGCATAGTTATATCTATCTAATGAACTTTGTAAGGATTTGCTAGGTGTGATTTTGAATGCTATCAGACTATAGTTGTTTCCTTTCTCTCTGACTGGATAGGCCACTTTATGGTTTACTAAGCTACCATAAGGGTCGATCGGTTTTTCCCATCTTCAAGAATATTACAGCTGAAAAACAAGATCGATAACTTCAGATAACTACATTTAGAATTATGGTATGAAATATGATTGAGGTTTAAGAATATGCTACAAAATATCCCAAATAATAAAATACTGGGCCACACTTTGCTTGAAATCTTCTACAGAGGTCTATATGCAAATAATAAAGGTTGCAGTAGACACTATGATGGGAAGAGTGTGTTATGAGCTTAATTTCAAAGCAAGATTTTGAGATTCTAGATCGAATCACTAATACCAACTTATGTTGGAATACTCAATAGGCATATTTGCTCGCAGTCACTTAAATGATAAGAGATTCCGTTGAGTGGCGAATGGTTGATGATTTTCTCACCTAAAAGATAGCGTAATTGAAGATAGTGTTTAATTTATTTACATAGCAATTTTCTACTAAAGGGGTATAAAAGGTGAATATGGTTGGTTCACAAGGTAAAACACCTAGTCATGATGACTATGATTCATAGAAGGAGGTTAAGTATTTAGATAATGAGGTGATGAGTTGTTGAGCCAAGGGACAAGGGTATAATATAGAATATGGACCCTCCGGTCAAGGAAACCAAGGTCTCAACTATATCAAAGACAATAATTAAAATAGGTCATGGTATAGATATGAAAGTCAAGTGAGACATAATAATTGGAAGAGAAAGACAAATCAAAGACAATAATTAAAATAGGTCATGGTATAGATATGAAAATCAAGTGAGACATTATAATTGGAAGAGAAAGTATGATTACAATGATAGAAGTGGCCTCTATGTTCCACTAGGGAAACGTGATGCTGATTTGAGTAATTCAAAAATGGAAGACATGCTTGCCTATAATACCCCATACCTTTTCTAGCTAAAATCTGTCCTAAAAATATTAAAGAATATCTTTAAAAATAGATGATAACTATTTCGTATCAAATTTCCCATACTTGGACTTTTCATGGTGTGAGAAATTGATTAAGCTTTCCATTGATACCAAATTTGCCCAATTCCAACCCTCGGTGAAGGAGTTATAGCCCTTTTAGGTTGGCGGTGTGTCACCTGGACCCTTAGCACATCGCGGAGATGAGCAAATTCACATTTTTCAATTTCCAGTGGCCCTCTACGATAGTGGCTCATTACGGAGAGGGCCAAATCCCCAATTGTCCGATTCCAGTGAAGGTCCGCGATAGTGGCGTATCGCATTGAGTTTCCAATTCCCAGCCAAGGTGGCAACGCGATACCTCCATGTCGTTCCACCAAGCATTTTCCCAGTTGGCATTTTCCAGTGCCTTGGATATAGTGGTGCGACGCGCCAAGGCTAAAAATTGGGACCCCATTTTAATTTAGGAGTTAAAGGGTGGTGTTTTGGACTTTTCTCCAATACATCCAAACACATGATTAAAGCCTTTTAGAAGCATTATATGCTAATTTTCATCAAAATTACTCTCATCCAAAACCCGAGGGTAAAATATTCATCTCCAAGAAACTCAAGATTCCACCATCCTTTTTCCAGATTGTTTCAAGATTTAAGATCCCTAGACCAAGAGCTTCAAGAATCTTCATTGAAAAGTAAAATATCATCTTAAAAATCAAGTTTATTCATTTAGTTCATCATCTAAGGTATGTGGGGTTTCAACAACGACAATTCTTTCGTCCTTGTGCCCAAAATTATGTTTTTAAGTAAATTTCTTATGTTTGAGATTGGGTTTATTCCCAAAAGAATCTTATTGATGATTTTGAGCGTTATATTATTGAATTACAAAATTCCACATTTGTTTTGAGTTAAATAATGCTTCTTTGTGATTTTGAATACCATGAGTATGTTATGAGATCTTGATTTTAAATTTTCGATTGAGTTTAAACATATATTTATCATTCTTGATTTTAAAATTTTGACATGGTTGAAGTGTTTTCAAGAAAACCTGTTGAGCATGATGATTTACTATGAAATTTTCATGATTTAGATACATGGGTTATTAGACCCTAATTTGAGCATTTATATTTCAAGAACTTGTGCTTTGAGCACCCTGAGATTAGTATATTTTGAGTTGAATAAAAAGTATTTGATCTTTGAATCCCCAGGTGAGTTTTAGAATCCACTTTTCAGAATTTATTTTAGATTACAGATATATATATATATATATATAGTTGGTTTACATTATAAACCATGAGATTATTTTTAAAAATGGATTTCCAATGAGATTACCGTAGCAAATAAAAAGGGAGTAGTATTTAGCACCAAGTTGGTATGTTTCCAAGGTTTTTTACCCCAGAACTCCGTGCCACTGTAGGATTCAGATTAATGTGCCCACAAAGGCAGAGATAAGGATTACTTAAGCTGACATTATACTTCCTAACAAGAGTATGACACCTCTCTCCAATATGAGTTTTACTTCTTAGGAGGACGAGACGTTGTACTCCATGTAGCTCGCATAGTTTATATCAGTTAGGAGAACCTCTCCGCTAGTATTAAATAGTGAATAACTTTCCAAATAAAGTATTTTTCCTTAAAGTTTTAAATCTTATAGACTATAGATTCTAGAACAGAAAAGCTTTTAGAGACTAAGTGTTATGACTTACAAGAATTAGATTGAATGTTTTGCTATTCATGCTTTATACTTTCAGATTTCAGATATCTCAAGCCTATGTGAGACATTTACATTTAGCATGCATTGTTTTATAAACTTAGATGATATTGTTTACTTGTTGCATATACCCTCATATACTTAGTACATCCTCAAATTATTGATCCACATATATGTCTATGTGCTTTATTGTCTCATAAAGTAGGTTCAGTTGCTCAGTCTCGGCAGCGTGAGTGATTTTCGAGTACCTTATCTACATCCCTGCAGCTGGTAAGTCCTCATAGTTTGGGGACTTAATATTCAGATTTCTGTTCTTATTAGTAGATATTTTTTTTCCTTTTCATTCCAGAAATTTTGAGTCAGCTGGGGCCTGTCCCAGTGGCTCTTCAGATTCAGTCATTAGAGGCTTGTCAGATTACTAGTTTTAGTTATAGACTATGAGTCAACATTCAGATTTTCTTTTCAGTATTGCTTTACTAAGACTTGAGAGATTGTGATGTTCAAGATAAGTATTCCGTAGTTATTATGATTTTTTAATTATATGTCCTTACTTTGAGATTCAGAGTTTGTAGAAAGAAGCCAGGGTTAGCTAAGGATTACTCATAGTTTGAAGCACTGCGTGGTATACCGGAAAATTGATTTTAGGGTGTTACATTGCCAAAGTTATGAAATGGGTAGAGAAAACTAGAGATTGTCTTAAGAAGATTTGAGCAGACAATTTGGGGATGAGTTAGAAAGTCGAGTCACATGCTACTGCCAGTAAGCAACTTGGTCAGATTTTGGTTACAATAAATTGAAATCAATAGGGAATAATTCCTAACAACACTGGGCAAAATCTAAAAAATGATAGCCATTACAAAAAGATACTACTAGGAGTGGTAAGATGGATATTGATCTATACATTCCCACAAATATTGTAGATGATGTGCAACAGTGTTCCTCAATGATGAGAAGGTAGTTGTATCTACAAATTATGTTGATAATGTGAATAGAGTTGAAAAGTCTACAATTGCTGAAAAAGAGATTAGAGATATGAATGAGGGGAGAAGGAGGTCCCACAAGTATTGCCTTCTATTCCATGACCTTCTCCATTTTCTCAAAGAATAAAGAAGAAGGACAAAGAGGGGAAGTATCAAAAGTTTATCTCTATGTTGAAAGAATTGTTAGTGTACATCCCTCTAGTAAAGTCACTTGAGCAGATAATAGGTTATACAAAGTTTATGAAGGATTTGATGACGAAGAAGAGAATGGTGAATTTTGAGGCTATTGATTATATACACCATTATAGTGCAGTAGAGTCCAAATCTCTAGTTGAGAATAAAGGATATTTGAGTGTGTTCACAATTCCATGTACCATTAGATCTTTTAATTTTGATAAATATTTGTGTTTCTTGGGTGATAGCATAATTTTGACACTGCTAGTAGGTTATATATAGTTGGTGTTGGGGTTACCCAAATAGATGTCGATAAGACTTTTTATGGTGCATTATAATGTAAATAAGCCTATGGGATCTTATGTGATATTTTGTTAAGGGTTTCATCTTTCATCTTTCCTATTTATTTCATCATCTTTGACTTTGAAGTTTATTTAGGTTCTAATTATTTTGGGTAGACTATTCCTTGCGACTGAACGAGTATTGATTTATAAAGAAACTAGGAAGATGAATTTTAGGTGGAATGATAAGCATGTGACTTTAAATATTTGTCAATCCATGAAAAATAGAAAGGATATGTATGGGATCTCACTTATGGATAAAGTAAAATATGTATTCATTAAAAAGTCTTATTAACGAGAGACATGGAGTTGAGGCACTTGGAATAGTCATTATGAATTTTAAGGATGAGGAGATTGATGGGTATGATGATATGGTAACTCCATTTTATAGTTTGGTTTTCTTCACTCCTAAAAAGTTAGATCTTGATTTGAAGAATTGAGTAACCCTACCAGCCAAGCTTTCTATCAAGCTTAAGGCTCTTTTATCCCATCTTTGTTAGGTTTTCTTGGGAGCCAATAATACTTTGCTATTTTTTATTAAAGCTTATTTGGTATACTAATCCATATATGCAAGAGGAAATTAAGAAGAAAGTTATGATGTGATTGGATATTAGTGTGGTTTATTCCATTATAGACTATAAATGGTTGAGCCCAATTTAATATTTGTTGAAGAAGGGTGGAATCAATGTGGTTCTAAATAAGAAGAATGAGCTTATTCATATGAGTACAGTCACTTATTGGAGAGTATGAATGGACTATAGGAAGTAGAACGCATAGACAGATCATTTTTCAATGTCATTTATTGATCAAATATTAGACCATTTTGCTGGTAGAGGATGATATTGTTTTTGTGATAAGTATTAAGGTTATAATCACATTTTTATTACACCAAGGGCCAAGAGAATACCATTTTTACTTGTCCATATGTGATGGATGTATTCAATAAAATGCTTTGCAGTCTATGTTATATGCGAGCGACCTTTCAGCATTGCATGATGTATATATTTTCTGCCATGGTGGGGGACACTATTGAGGTATTTATGGATGATTTCTTGGATATTTATGATTTTTTTAAGGATTTCTTGGCCCATATTTCTAGTGTCAGTAGGATATATGAAGATTGCAACTTGGTGCTAAACTGGGAGAAGTGTGTCTTTATGGTAAAAAATGGAATAAGCTTAGTCACAAGATTTCAATAAAAAAGATAGAGGCTGACAAAGCAAAAATTAAGGTGATTGAAAAATTGCCTCCACTAATTTTAGTGAAAGGTATTTGGAGTTTTCTAGGGAAATTAGCTTTTTCATATATTTATTAAGGACTTCTCTAAAATTGTACATCCCTTGTGCAAGCTATTATATAAGGAGGTGAAGTTCATTTTTAATGATAAGAGCCTTAACTCATTTGAGTGCCTAAAAGAGAAGTTGATTTTAACCCCTATTGTTGTGTCATTTAGTCTATACCATTTAGTTTATGTATGATTCTAGTTGTATGGTTCTAGGAGTAGTACTAGGCCAAATGTGAGATAACACTCTACATCCCATCTATTATGCTAGCAAAGCCCTTAACCCTTCTTATAAATATTATATTATGACTAGACAAAAGTTGTTTGTTATGGTATTTTCATTTGAGAAGCTTTGATCTTATTTGATGCGCACAAAAGTTACTATGTATACTAATCATGAAAATCTTAGGTATCTTATGGTGAAGAAGGATGCAAATCCAAGGTTGATTCATTAGGTACTTTAGTTTAGGAATTTGACTTTGTGGTTAAGGATCAAAAATAGATGGAAAAATTAAGTGCCTAATCACCTATCATAGCATGAGGAGAAAGCAATGATGAAACTTAAGGATGAGCTTTAGAGTGATGATAATTTTCCAAATGAATAGGTGTTAGCAGTATCATAAGACTTGATTCTATGGTTTGAAAGCTTTACCAATTATTTGGTGAGTGATGTGGTTCCTTAGACCATTTGTTTTAACATTCTAGGAAATTTATTCAGGATGTGAGGAGGTTCTTCTGGGATGAGCCATACTTGTTTCGTATTTGTGTGAACATGTTGATATAGAGATGTGTTCCTTATATAGAAATCATGAGTATTCTTGAGGCATGCCATTCTTCACTAGTTGGACATCATCATAGTGGTACATGGACTATGCAAAAGATCTTGTAATATGGGTAATACTTGTGTATTATTCATAAAGATTCTCATGACTATGTAAGAGCCTATTAGTAATTCTAACAAAAAGGAAATATCTCTCAAAGGCAAGAGCTTCCAATGACCACAATACTTGAGCTTGAGCTATTTGATACATGGGGCATTGATTTCTTGGGCACCTTCGTGAGCTCATATAGTATGAAGTATATTTTGATTATTGTTGCCTATGTTTCGAAGTGGGTGGAGGCAGTTTCATTTCTAAATAATGCTGGAAAGTGTTTCACAACATTTTAAGAAAAAATATATTCTCCAAATTAGCTATAACAAGTGAAATCATTAGTGATGGATGTTTGCACTTTTACAATAATTTATTCAAAGCCTTGCTTGAGAAATATGGTTTGAAACTTAGGGTAGAAACACCTTAATATCTTCAAACAAACGAGCAGGTTGAGGTCTCCAATCAATATATCAAGTCCACTTTTGTTAAGACTGTTAATGCTAATAGAATGGATTAGGAAAGAAAGTTAGATAATGTAATGTAGGCCCACTGGACAACATTCAAGACACCTATTAGTGTTTTTCCGTATCCATTTGAATTTTGTAAAGTATGCCACTTTCCTTTTGAACTTGAGAATAAGGCATGGTGGGAAATTAATCGAATAAACTTTCAGTAAAGTGATGCAATAAAGTTGATACTAAAGTAGTTGAATGAGATGGATAAATCCCATCTCAGTTGTAGTACTCGATATATTCCTAGCTAAGCTCCTAACATTTCTTCATATGTTTAAGGCTAAAGAATGATTATTTTTAATCATTTATAAGTGTTATGATCATTTTTATAGTGTGTAAAGTTCTTTCGATGTGAATTATGGTCATAGGAAACACTAAGAGAAAAGTTGAGTTGGGAGCTTTTGTTATCAATTGAGTTTTAGTATTTAATCCTACAAGGGTCATTTTTATACGTGTATAACTTCTATAATATATTATTTTTTGGAGATCAAGACCCACCAAATGAAAGGTATTTGATTCCTCTTTCCAAGGCATTTCATTTGTCCTTAATCTGATAACCGATAAAGTGTAATAAGAATTTTTACGAGTAGACTTGTAGGGTCCATGATAAGAGCGTGGCATTGACTCTATTATCTATGATTAGAGAGTGGTATTCTCTCTATTCTCTATGATAAGAGCTTGGCACTACCTCTATGATTTGTGATTAGGCAGTGCCACGTCCATGGTCACAAACACGCTAAAATTCATGTTTTTCTACCATCTTTTGATGCAAAACTAGTCATTTACATCCTAAATGATCCTATAACTAATACTAATGTGTTTTCTCCTATCCCATAACCAAAACGCATATTTTCTCTCCTCCCAAACTCTCAATAATATCAAGTAATAGTTCTTCTAAAAACTTTAAGCTACCAAGGCTCAAATTTAAGCTTCCTTCAAAGAAAATCACTAACTTTAGGTATGTGGGGTTAAAGCTTGGATATTTGTCTATCCTTGTGCCTAAAAGGTTTATTTTAATTGAATTTTAAGAAACAAATTTACTAGGGTTTATTCCCACTTTTCTCATATTGTAAGAGTATGATATTTCCTCATGATTTAAGCTTTATTTAGCACAAGATTCCACGTTTAATTATTCTTTTATCCATTAATAGTGATCTTATGCATTGAGTTTGATATTTTGGTATGAAATTTCAATGAGATGGTAAATGGTCATAATTTGAGCATAAAGTATTCAATTTACTGGATGTTCAAGTTACAAAGTACTACAACATTATTAAAGTTTTTGTTTTGATCTTATGATCCCAGATAATACATGAAATTCACAAATTTCTTTGTAAGATGATTTAAGTAAGTGAAGCATAGTTGGTTTTTTGTTTTATAAGCCCATATGCTATTTTAAGGTGAATTTCATAAGTATGAGCATAAAAGTATATTATTTGGAGTAGTATTTATCATTGAGAAGGGGAATGTGGGTTTAATGTATCCTATTTCTCATAAATTACATGCAACCATTGGTTTAAGGGGACTCACCATAGTATGTCTTCTTGCTCAAAGGTGCTAAGTTTAGTGATCATTCTAAGTTAAGCTTCTATACAGATGGCAATGTTAGAATATCTCTCCTCACTATTGGTAAGACGTTGGAATCTATGCTAGATCACATGGTTTATGTCTGTTATAAGAATCCCTTACAGGAAAAGTAAAAAAGTTATTGCAAACTCAGTGTGTGTGGTTTACAAGCTTTACCTAAATATTGCTTTATGATTTATATTAATTCTAATTCAAATTATCAGATTATACTTTACTATTCATGTTTTAAGATAATTTAGCTTTTTTAGTTTCTTTCATGATCATGGTGAGCCTATTTACACTGAGCATGCATGTTTTATGGTTATGATCAGTATCAATTTTAGTTATTGCATTCATCCTTACATACTCAGTATATTCCAAAAATATTATCCATATATATGCCTTTGTGGTTACATTGTTTCATAATGTAGGTACCATTCGTAGGCCATAATATCATTATTAGGTAGTTTGTAGCTTCAATTAGCAGGTGATGAGTTCTCTTTATTCAAGGACTCAAGTTAGTATGTAGATTTAGTACATTATTTTTTTTATGTGTATTGATTCGAAATAACCGGGGGTCATGTCCCACCTATCTATAGTCAGTATTAGAAGAGGCTTCAAAAATAGTATGTTAGAGTTGACGTATTCAGTTTCAGTTTTAGTTTCCTTTTGTATTATCCGGTGTTGTAAATTTTTTAAATATTATTACATTGAACAAGTTTAGATAATTACATTACTTTCCCATGATATTTCTATTTTATGTATTTTTATGTAGTTTCTTATGAAATATGCCAGTATCATGGTCTAGCTTAGGCTCACTTGTGATTTTAAGAGCCGTATGACATCTAAGAAGTATTCTTGGGGAGTTCCAAACTTGGTATCAGAGCCAAGTTCAAGTTTCCTGGGTTCCAATGACGCCGTGTCTAGTAGAGTCTTGAAAAATGATAAAGAGATGTATGTACATTTCTTTGAGAGGCTATTGGGAATTTAAAAAGAGTTTCCCTTTTTTCTTACTCTAGATCATGTAGTAAAGTTGTCATCTTCAAAACTTACATTGATTCGTATGTTACTCCAAAATCATCAACCTTAAATAACCTTATAATTGGGAGTATGTATCTAGAAGTACAGTGACAAGAAAGGTAGGGATAGCTATTGGTTAAAAGCATATCTATGTATGCTATTAAATTAGGACTGAGGTGATTTTTTTTTCATTAAACAAGGTATAGTGAGTGTGGTGTAGATTTCATAGTGGGAGGTAAACAAGGAGTTATTAGTTGAGGTGGTTTGGAGTATGCTTAATCTAGGAAAAGAGTTCATAATAGAATTTCTTTGTGTTAGAAATGTATAGGTCATTAATTAAAGTATTGGGTTTTTAAGATTGATAATATAAACTTCCACATGTTATTGTTAAAAGTAAGTTGGTCGATGCTTATAGATCCATGAATATAATTTAGACGTATTGATAAATAAGTATTAGTGATGTGTGAAAGGAGGATATGGTAATTTAAAGGAGGATATAGTATTGGATTATAATAAGATAGATCGTAATATTATAATCGATTATTGTTATTATGATGTTCTAGTGGTAGACTTGATTAACAACAAAACTTCACATATTATTCTTGCTTGACATCTATATAAAAACATTAAGAAACACAAATTCATGTCTAGTACAAGAACGCAATTATGGTTTTCTATGACTATAAATTAACTTAAATCGTTGCAACTGATTTAAGTTAATTCATTCACAATTAAGTATGATTGTGTAGGTATGATGTAGAGGTGTACCCAAGGTAATATATGGTTGCATGATTTTCTATGAATATTAAGTGTCTCATTTTCTTAGATAGTACCCCTAATTTGCTACATGTGAAGGAGGCTAGTTATATAGTGTATGGCATTCCTAATAGCTAAGTAAGAAGTTATAGGTTGTAGATGTTGGGTATTTTGGTGTAATAATAATTCTAATGGGTTAGGGAAAAATATAAGCTTAGATGTATGATATAAGTAAAATATGAAGAAAGGGTTAGATTGTGTATTTATAAAGGAACGTATGTTTGCCAAGATGAATGTAAGTACATAGCCATGATAACTTAAGCTAGATAAAGTTAAGGGAGGTATATATGAAGTGTCCAAGAATGAAGTTAGTATTTTCCGAATATAGTTATCAGGGTGAGTTAAGCACTCAAGTGTAGACCGTTAGAATAAGAAAATTATGGCTCAATCTTGAGGATATGGAATAGGTTCATAGTGTTAAAATTTTGGCTTTGATCAAAGACGTAGATGCTATGTTGAAGAACCAAACAAAGTTTTGTGAATTAGAATGTGGTGCATGTTAATAATAGTTATGATGAGGTGGTGATCCATTTCTCAATCTAGTGTATTCCTTGAATTTCAGTCATTATGTATCCTTATCCATGTCTTGGGTAATAGAGCCATGCCTGTGATCAATTCTTAAGCACTTTATGTATATTCACGTTCATTCTCAGCTCCAAGTTAAAAAAGTAATAGCTTCACTCTGTGATCCTAGTCATTCCCCATGAATCTATGAATTCTAGTATTATTTTAAGTAACTTAGGATAAATATGAATCCATGTTTCAGAGTATGCTCTGTTACCAGAACTCGTGGTACACCCTTAATGACCTGTGAGATTTTTATTATGTCATGCTTGCCCTCAGGATAGATCACTTTAACAAATGCATGCCTATGATACTCTATTCTTCAAGCTGCATAAAGTATCAAATTTATATTTAGTATTCTTTCATGATTTAGGTCCTCATGTTCTATAATTTCAGTAACTCTCTGTATGTTATGGTACTGGTGATGAAATTGATGAACAAAGGTTTAGATGGGAGAGAGTCGATGTTTATTATTAGGAAAAAGTATTGTCTTCTTGTTTTATCTAGTGTTGTAGTTTTGATGGAAGATCGAGGCAAAGCTATGGTATATGTAATAGTTAGGTGAGAATTATGTGTGTCCTTTTAGAGATAATTCATCATATTTTTATTAATAGATGTATTAGAGAATATAGGGAAAACAAATTCCTAGATGGGTTGGTTACTTAGAAGCTCATATGTGGTTATAATGATTGGTTTGAATATCATATTGGTATATAAGTGGATGAATGCATTATGCGCTAGTGAATTCCTAAGTGGATGAATGCATTATGCGCTAGTGAATTCCTAATAAGATCTCAGAGTTAGTTGTTGAAGTGGTAAGGAGTATTATTCGTGTGATGATAGCTTTGAAAAGACATCGGATATTAAATCTTGTGATTTAAACATAGACTATTATGTTGTGAGTTGTACCTTATGACTTTGAATTATCTTGAACTTAATGATAGTATGTTTTTCATATCAGATTTTGGTAGGAGTAGCCACCTATACCCCTATGACAGATATAAGTTGCATAACATGAATCGTAGTATTTAAGAGGAAAAGTATAGTTGAGAAGAGTGTTTGAAAAGTGTTGCTAAGCTTTAAAGTTAACTGTTTCATTGACTAAGGCATAGCAATCCTATTCTAGTTTATGCACTATATTCTTATATTCCATGATATACAGTTGTACCCATGTTCCAATTCATCATTCGAATTCCATACTCAGATCATGCCCATAATTCTTCCCCTCGATTGTTATTTGAAGTTATGATACGGAGATTCAAGTGAAACTCATATTTCCTTCTTAGTAACTCTTCAAAATTTATCACAGTAGCTATCACTTCATATTTCTGTATGTACGATTGTGTGATGAATGCTTCAATTGATTTCTATACTCTAAGCATAAATCAGCTCCTTAAAGTTAATTAAGCCAGCTCAAAAATCAATTACAGGACTAGGGGTTTTATCTTTTCAATTCAGCTATATCCTTCAGTAGCAAACATGATTCCTTTGTACCTTATTTGTTCACTCTAAAGAATGATTCAATAGAGTAATAGATTTCCCTCCTAGCATTGTTCTCTTCTAGTTTTATGTCTATATTATTCAATATGATTCCTATGTATGTGATATGTTCCATATATATCAGTTGAGTCAATACTGTATCAAAAGGTGATTCCAGTTATAAAACATGATTAATCTTAGAAATTTAGTTTCATGTTGTTAATTATATTATTTTCATCCCAATATCAGTCCTCATTAGAGGACGAATGATCCAAAGGGAGAGATATTGTAATACAGCACAAATTACTAGCTAACCTTCTAACCATTATCCATAGGTTTAAAGATCTAAAATGATTATTTTTAATCATATATAAGTTTCATAATCAATTATCTAGTATGTAAAGTGATTTCGATTAGAATCATGGTCATAGGAAACACTTAGGGCAAAGTTGAGTTTTGAGCTTTTGTTATCGATTGGATTTTAGTAATCGATCCAACAAGGGTTAAATTTATATTTTTATAACTTCTATAATATATTGGCTTTGGATATCAATATTTACCTAATGAAAGTATTTGGGTCCTCTATCCAACGCATCTGATTTTGCCATAATCTGTTACCCGAGTGAAACGGTATGAGCATTTTCAAGAGCTAACTAGTGAGGGTCCGCGATAAGAGCATGACACACCATCTATGTTCCGCGATAAGAGCGTGGCATTTCTTATTTCCGTTGTGATGAGGGAGTGCCACTCCTATGGTCACAAACATGCTAAAATTTATGTTTTTATTTAATTTTATTAGGGTAAACTACTCATCTACGTCCTAAATGATCCAATAACAAATACTAATGTGTTTTCCCTCATTCCACAGTCCAAAAACACGATTCCTCTCCTTCCAAACTCTAAAGATCACCAAATAAGGATTCTTCAAAAAAATTTAAGCTTCTAAGGCTCAAATTGAAGCTTCCTTAAAAAAATTCACTAAGTTCAAGTATGTGGGGATTTGAACAAGGATATTATACCATCCTTGTGCCTAAAAGTTTGATTTTTAATTGAATTTGAGAAATTGATCTACTAGACTTCATACACATTTTTCTTATGCTTTAAGATTATGATGTTTCCTCGTGAGTTAAGACTTATTTAGCACAAGATTTTATGTTTAGTTATGTTTTTATCCATGAAAGTGATCATATGCATTGAGTTTGGTAATTTGACATGAAATTTCTATGAGATGGTAAATAATTATGATTTGAGCGTAATGTATTTAGTTTACAAGAAGTTGAAATTACAAATTATTATATCATGATTAAAGTTTCAATTTTGATCTAGTGATCTTAGATAAGACATAAAATTCACAAGTTTCTTTATGAGTATGACTTAAGAAAGGGAAGAATAGTTGGTTTTTAGTTTTATAAACTCATATGATATTTTAAGGTGAATTTCATAAGTATGAGCATATGAGTATATATTTTTGGAGTATTATTTAGCACTAGAGAGGGTATGTTGATATAGTGCATCCTATTTCTCAGAGCACTATGCAACTGTATGTCGAAGGGGCTTCACCTAAGAGTATCTCCTTGCTTCAAGGGGCTAATTTTAGTTATCACTCTAAGTTAAGGTTCTATACCAATGGCAAGGGTAAAATAACTCTCCTTAATATGGGTAAGTCATTGGACTCTATGCTAACTCACATAATTTATGTTAGTTATAAGAATCTCCCACAAGAAAACTAAAGAAGATTTTAAAAACTAAGTGTGATTGACTCACAAGCTTTACTCTGTTATTGCTTTACAATTTATCCTTATGCTAATTGAGATTATCAGATTATACTTCACTATTCATGTTTTAAGATAATTTTGCTTTTAAGTTTCTTTCATGATCATGGTAAGCCTATTTACATTTACCAAGCACGTTTTATGATTATGATCAGTACCAATTTCACTTATTGCATTCACCCTTACGTACTCAGAACATTTAATAATTACTGGCCACATATATGTCTATGTGGCTACATTGTCTCATAATATAAGTATCAGTTGTAGCCTATAATATCATAATCAGGTAGTTTGCATCTTCAAGTAGGTAGGTGATGATTTCCCTTTATGCGGGGAGTTGAGTAAGTTTAATTATTTAGCACTTTATTTTCATTCATGTGCATTGATTAGGGATAGCTGGGGGTCATGTCCCAGCTACCTATAGTTAGTATTAGAAGAGGTTTCATAGACAGTTAGTTAGAGTTGATGTATTCTATTTCAGTTTCCTTTTGTATAATCTAGTGTTGTAAATGTTTTAGATGGTATTGTATTGAGAAAGTTCATCTAAATACATTACTTTCTCTTAATATTTCCATTTTTATGTATTTTTATTTAGTTACTCAGGAATTACGCCAGTATCATGAGTTGTCTTGGGATCGCTTATGGTTTTAAGCACTGTTTGATGTACAGGGAGTAGTCTCAGGACATTAGATCTTCTCCTTTGAATGTTCAACTTTAAACCAAGATAAGATGAAGTTGTACCATGATTACAAGACTGAGAAAAATAGTTCACCGATAATATAGATGAAAAAAATCAACAATTTTAAATGAAAATAAAAATTCTGCGAAAACAAAATAAGAACAGATAACTTTCAAACGGGAGATAATCGATAATGATGGTAGGGTGAAAAGACCTAATCACAGATTTGACATAGTGAAATATGTGTTGAAGTCCTAGATAGATAGGGTGGACCGATTTAATTATAGAGTTGACGTTGTTGAAAATGCATTGAATTTTAAGCAACAAGGTTACTCAGAATGAATTTTAACTTAACGCAGGTAATCCTAGAGGATTTGAAGTCCTACATCAACCCTTGCTAACTTCCACGAATGAATTGTGCCAATCCTAGTGGGTTAGTTTGGGGATCTCTAGATACTAGCCAATTTAGCAAGCAAATGCTTCTTTTTATGGACAATATTACCAAAGACTTATCTATTCCAATTTCATTGAATTTTCAAAGTTATAGGTGGACGTAGTGATGTTGTTTCAGTCTTGGAAGGAGGATCTCTCTAACTTAGAAAGTCTTGGTGAGAGATCTACATAATTTTTACCCTAAAAGGTTTAGAGGAGTTCTGAAGAGGCTTAGTAAGGCTCAAGAGAAGGAGGAGTGATCAGAGTGAGTCCTAGGTTAGTGGGTATAATATTACTCATGATATAGATGAATTCAAGCATCACTTGTTAAGAACCTATCAGTATAGTTATATCTATCTAATGAACTTTGTAGGAATTTACACTTCGTATAATTTGGTCGGTGTGTGTTTGGATGCTATTAGACTATAATTGTTTCCTTTCTCTCTTACTGGATACGCCACTCTATGGTTTACTCAGCTGCCATGAGGGTCGATCATAACTGGGCAAGAGCTGAAAACATAGTTTTGTAATTGATTTTTCCCCCCTTCAAGCATATTACAGTTGAAAAATAAGATCAATAACTTCAGAAAGCTACACTCAGAATCATGGTATGAAATACTATTGAGGATTAAGAAGATGCTACAGAATATGCCAAATAATAAAATACTGGGCCACACTTTTCTTGAAATCTTCTATAGAGGTCTATATGCAAACAATAAAGGTTGCAGTAGACATTATGATGGGAAGAGTATGTTATGAGATTTATATAGAAGCAAGCTTTTGAGATTCTAAATCAAATCACTAATACCAACTTAGGTTAGAATACTCGATAGGCAGATTTACTCGCAGTCACTTAAATGATAATTGAATTCGTAGAGCAGTGAATGGTTGTTGATTTTTTCACATAAAAGATAGCGTAACTGAGGATAGTGCTTAACTTATTTACAAAAATATTTCCTACTACGGGGGCAGAAAAGGTGAATATGGTTGGTTCACAAGGTAAAACACCTAGTCATGATGACTCTGGTTATTATAAGGAGGCTAAGTATTTAGATAATAAGGTATTAAGTTACTGAGCCAAGGGCCAAGGGTATAATATAGAAAATTGATCCTCCGGTCAAGGAACCCATGGTCCATCCTATTACAAAGACAATAATTAAAATAGGTCATGGTATAGAGATGGGAGTGAAGTGAGAGATAGTAATTGGAAGAGAAAGTATGATCACAATGATAGAAGTGGCCTCCATATTTCAATAGAGAATCATGATGCTAATTTGAGTAATTCAAGAACAGAAGGCATGCTTGCCAAAGTTATGAAATAGGTATAGAAAATTGGATACTTTCTTAAGAATCTTAGAGTAGACATCTAAGGGATGAGTTATAAAGTCGAGTCACATCCTACTACCAATAAACAGCTTGGTCTGATTTTGGTCAAAATAAATTGAAATCAATAGGGAATAATTCCTAACAACACTGTCCAAAATCTAAAAAATAATAGCCATTACATTGAGATACTACGAGGAGTGGTAAGATGGTTATTGATCTACACATGCCCACAAATATTATAGATAATATGCAGCGACTAATCCTCAATGACCAGAAGGTAGTTGTATCTACAAATTTGGTTGATAATGTGAATGGAGTTGAAAAGTCTAGAATTGCTGAAAAAGTGAATAGAGCTATGAATGAGTAGAAAAAGAGGTCCCACAAGTATTGCCTTCCATTCCACGACCTTTTTCATTTCCTCAAAGAATAAAAAAGAAGGCCAAAGAGTGGAAGTATAAAAAATTTATCTCTATATTAATAGAATTGTTAGTGAATATCTCTTTAGTAAATTCCTAGCAGATGCCAGGTTATTCAATGTTTATGAAGTATTTAGTGATGAAGAAGAGAATGGTGAATTTTGAGGAAACACATAGAGTAAAGTTGAGTTGGGAGCTTTTGTTATCAATTGAGTTCTAGTATTTCATCCTACTAGGGTCATTTTTATACGTGTATAATTTATATAATAAATTATTTTATAGAGATCAAGAGCCACCTAATGAAAGGTATTTGATTCCTCTTTGCAATGCATTTCATTTGTCCGTAATCCTATACCCGAATAACATGTAATGAGCATTTTTATGAGCAGACTCGTGAGGGTCCGTGATACGAGTGTGGCATTCACTCTATGATCTATGATAAGAGAGTGGCATTCCCTCTATGCTCCATAATAAGAGCTTGGCACGGCTTTTGTGATTTGTGAATAGTGAGTGCCACATCCATGGTCATAGACACGCTAAAATTCATGTTTTCTACCATTTTTTGATGCAAAACTAGTCATTTACATCCTAAATGATCCTATAACTAATACTAATTTGTTTTCCCTCATCCCATAACCCAAACACAAAATTCCTCTCCTCCCAGACTCTTAAGAATATCAAATAATGGTTCTTTTAAAATATTTAAGCTCCCAAGGCTCAACTTTAAGCTTGCTTAAAGAAAATCACTAACTTTAGGTGTATGGGGTTTAAGCTTGGATATTCTTCTATCCTTGTGCCCAAAAAGTTGAATTTAATTGAATTTGAGGAAATAGATTTACTAGGGTTCATACCCACTTTTCTCATACTGTCAGAGTATGATATTTCCTCATGAGTTATGCTTTATTTAGCGCAAGATTTCATGTTTAGTTATGCTTATATCCATGAAAAGTGATCTTATGCATTGAGTTTGATATTATCATATGAAGTTTCAATGAGATGGTAAATGATCATAATTTGAGCATAAATTATTTAGTTTACAGTATGTTTAAGTTACAAAGTACTAAAACATTATTAAAGTTTCAGTTTTGATCTTATGATCCCTGATAATACATGAAATTCCCAAGTTTCTTTATAAGTATTATTTAAGTAAGTGAAGTATAGTTGGTTTTTCATTTTATAAACCTATATTCTATTTTAAGGTGAATTTCATACGTTTGACCATACAAGTATATTTTTTGGACTAGTATTTAGCATTGAGAGAGGGAATGTTGGTTTAACGCATCCTATTTCTCAGAAATTACATGTAACCATTGGTTTAAGGAGTCTCACAAAAGTGTGTCTCTTTTCCCCAAGGTGGCTAAGTTTAGTGATCCCTCTAAGTTAAGGTTCTATATTGATGGAAAGGGTAGAACAACTCTCCTCACTATTGGTAAGACATTGGACTCTATGCTAGACATATCCTTTATGTCGGTTATAATAATTCCTCATAAGAAAAGTAAAAAAGATTTTACAAACTAAGTGTGAGTGGATTACAAACTTTACTTAATTGTTGCTTTATGATTTATGCTAATTCTAATTCATATTATCAGATTATACTTTACTATTTATGTTTTAAGATAATTTGGCTTTTTCAATTTCTTTCATGACCATGGTGAGCCTATTTACACTAAACATGCATGTTTTATGATTATTATCAGTATTAATTTTAGTTATTGCATTCATCCTTAGATACCTAGTATATTCCAGAAATACTATACACATATACACCTTTATGGTTACATTATTTCATAATGTTGGTAACAGTCATAGGCCACAATATCATAATTAGGTAGTTTGTAGCTTCCAGCTAGTAGGTGATGAGTTCTCTTTATTTGAGGACTGAAGTTAGCATCTAGATTCAGTATATTATTTTTTTATGTATATTAATTCGGAATAGCTGGGGGTCATGTCCCACCTATCTATAGTCAGTATTAGAAGAGGCTTCGAAAATAGTCTGTCAGAGTTGATATATTTAGTTTTAATTTTAGTTTTCTTTTGTATAATCTAGTGTTGTAAATGTTTCAAACAATATTATATTGAACAAGTTTAGATAATAACATTACTTTTGCATGATATTCCTATTTTATGTATTTTTATATAGTTGCTTATGAATTATGCCAGTATCATGGTCTATCTTGGGCTTACTTATGGTTCTAAGAACCGTATGATGTCCAAGGGGTATTCTTAGAGAGTTGCAAACTTGGTATCAGAGCCAAGTTTAAGTTTCCTAGGTTGTCAATGAAGTCATTTTTTCTAGGGTGTCAATGAAGTCGTTTCTAATAGAGTCTTGCAGAATAGTATAGAGAAGTATATACTTTTAATATAGAGGCTATTGAGCATTTAAGAAAAGTTTCCCTTCTTTCTTACTGTAGATCATGCAGTAAAGGTGTTCTCTTTGAACCTTATATTTATTCGCATGTTACTCCAATATCCTCAACCTTAAACAACCTTATAATTGGGAGTATGTATCTAGTAGTGTAGTGATAAGACAGGTAGGGATAGCAATTGGTTAAAAGCATATCCATGTATGTTATTAAGTTAGGACTGAGGTGATTTTTCTTTTGGCATTAAACAAGGTGTAGTGTGTGTGGTGTAGATTTCATGGTGGGAGGTAAAGAAGAAGTCATTAGTTAAGGTGGCATGGAGTATGCTTAATCTAGAAAATGAGTTCATAATAGCATTTCTTTCTGTTAGAATAGTATAGGTCATTAATGAAAGTATTAGGTTTTTAAGATTGATAATCTAGACTTCCCCGTGTAATTTTGATAAGGAAGTTGGCCGATGCTTATAGATACATCGATATAATTTAGAAATATGGATAGATAAGTATTAGTTATGTGTGAAAGGAGGATATGATAATTTAAAAGAGGATATGGTATTGGATTATAATAAGATAGATAGTAAGATTATGATCAATTATTTTTATTATGATGTTCTTGGGGTAGACTTGATTAACAACAAAACTTCACATATTATTAGTGCTTGACATCTATATAAAAACATTAATAAACTCTAATTTATTTCTAGTACAAGAATGCAATTATGTTTTTCTACGACTATGAATTAACTTAAATCCTTACGAATTATTTCAGTTAATTCATTCACAATTAAGTATGATTGTGTAGGTATGATGTAGAGGTGTACCCAACATAATATCTGGTTGCATGACTTTCTATAACTATTAGGTGTCTCATTTTCTTAGATAGTAGTACCCTTGAGTTGCTACATGTGAAGGAGGCTAGTTATATAGTGTATGGCATTCTTAATAGCTTTGTTAGGAGTTATAGGTTATAGATGTTGGGTATTTTGGTGTAATTATAATTCTCATGGATTAGGGAAAAATATAAGCTTAAATGTATGATATAAGTAAAGTATGAAGAAAAGGTTAGATTATGTATTCATAGACGAATGTATGTTTGGAAAGATGAATGTAAGTACCTGGTGATGATTACTTAAGCTAGAAAAAGTTAAGGGTGGTATATATGAAGGAAGTGTCCAAGAATGAAAGAATTTTCCAAATATAGTTTATTAGGGTGAGTTGATCATTCATGTGTAGACCATTGGAATAAGGAAATTATGGTTCAATCTTGATGATATGGAATAGGTCCATAGTTTTAGAATTTTGCCTTTGATCCAAGAGGTAGATGCTAGGTTGAAGAACCAAAAAAAGTTTTATGAATTAGATTATGGTGCATGTTAATAATAGTTATGATGAGGTCGTGATCCATTCTCACTCTAGTGTATTCCTTGAATTTCAGTCATTATGGAACCCTATCCATGTCTTGGGTGATAGAGCTATGCCTGTGATCAATTCTTAAACACTTCATGCATATTCAAGTTCATTCCAAGCTCCTAATAAAAGAAGTAATAGTTTCACTCTATGGTCCTAGTTATTCCCCATGAATCTATGAATTCTAGTATTATGTTAAGTAACTTATGATAAATATGAACCCATATTTCAGAGTATGCTTTGTTACTAAAACTCGTGGTACACCCTTAATGACCAGTGAGATTTTTATTATGTCATTCTTGCCCTCAGTTTAGATCACTTGAACAAATACATGCCTATGATACTCTATTCTTTAGGCCGCATAAAGTTTCAAATTTATGTTTAGTATTCTTTCATGCTTTAGGTCCTCATGTTCTATCATTTCAGTGACCCTCTGTATGTTATGGTACTACTGATGAAAATAGATGAACAAAGGTTTCGAAGGGAGAGAGTAGATATTCCTTATTAGGAATAAATGTTGTCTTCTTGTTTTATCAAGCACTATATTTATGATGGAAGATCAAGGAAAAGCTTTGGTATATGTCATAGTTAGGTGAGAAATATGAGTTTTCTTTTAGAGATAATTCATGATATTTTTATTAATAGATATATTAGAGAATATGGGGAAAACAAATTCCTAGATGGGTTGGTTACCTAGAATCTCATATGTGGTTATAATGGCAGCTTTGAATGTCACGTTGGTATATAAGGGATGAATGCATTATGCGCTAGTTAATTCAAATAAGAGCTTAGAGTTTGTTGTTGAAGTGGCAAGGAGTATTATTCTTGAGATGAGAGCTCTGAAAAGACATCGGATATTGAATCTCGTGATTTAAAATTAGACTATTATGTCGTGTGTAGTACCTTATGACTTTGAGATAGGCATTAACTTAATGATAATATGTAGTTCAATTCAAATTTTGGTAGGAGTATCACCTATACCCATATGACAGATATAAGTTGCATCATATGAATCGTAGCATTTAAGAGGAAAAGTATAGTTAAGAAGAGTGTTTGAAAAGTGTTGCTAAGCTTTAAAGTTTACTATTGCATTGACTAAGGTATAGCATTCCTATTCTAGCTTATGAACTATATGCCTATATTCCATCAATACAGTTGTACCCATGTTCCGATTCATCATTCGAATTCCATACTTAGATCATGCCCTAAATTCTTTTCCTCGATTATTATTAGAAGTTTTGATAAGGAGATTCATGCGCAACTCATATTTCCTTCTTAGTAACTCTTGGAAATTTTATCACATTAGCTATCACTACGTATTTCTGTATGTATGATTGTGTCATAAATGCTTCTATTGATTTCTAAACTCTCAGCGTAAATCAGTTCCTTAAAGTTAATCAAGTCAACTCAAAAATCAATTTCAGGACTAGGGGTTTTATCTTTTCAGTTCATCTATATCTTTTAGTAGCAGACATGATTCCTTTGTACCTTATTTGTTCACTCTTAAGAATTATTCAATAGAGTAATAAATTTTCCTCTTAGCATTGTGCTCTTCTAATTTTATATCTACAGAGTTCTATATGATTCCTATGTATGTGATATGTTCCATATGTATCAGTTGAGTCAATACTCTATCAAAAGTTGATTCCAGTTATGAAACATGATCAATCTTAGAAATTTAGTTTCACGTTGTTAACTATATTATTTTCATCCCAATATCAGTCTTCATCGGAGAACGAATGATCTAAAAAGGGATATATTGTAATATAGCACAAATTATTCGTTGATCTTCTAACTGTTCTCCATATGTTTAAATATCTAAAATGATTATTTATAAGCATATATAAGTGTCATAATCAATTATCTACTGTGTAAAGTGCTTTTAATGAGAATCATAGTCATAGGAAACACTTAGAGTAAAGTTTAGTTTGGAGATTTTGTTATCGATTGGATTTTTGTATTATACCCAACAAGGGTCATATTTATATGTTTATAACTTCTATAATATATTGACTTTGGATCTCAATATTCACCAAATGAAAGGTATTTGAGTCCTCTATCCAATGCATCTAATTTCGCCTTAATCTGATACCCGAGTGAAATGTAATGAGAATTTTCATAAGCTAACTAGTGAGGGTCCATTATAAGAGCATGGCACACTATATATGCTCTTCTAGAGGAGCATGGCATGCCTTATTTCCATTGGGATAAGGGAGTGCCACTCCGATGGTCATAGACATGCTAAAATTCAGGTTTTTATTTTATTTTTTGAGGGAAAACTACTCATCTACGTCGTAAATGATCCTATAACAAATACAAATACATTTTCCCTCATTCCACAATCCAAACACATGATTCTTCTCCTTCCAAACTCTCAAGAACACCAAATATGGGTTCTTCTACAAAATTCAAGCTTCTAATGCTTAAATGTAAGCTTTCTTAAAAAAAATTCACTAAGATCAAGTATGTGGGGATTTGAATAATGATATTCTTCCATCTCTGTGCGCAAAAGTTTGATTTTTAATTGAAATTAAGAAATTGATTTACTAGACTTCCTACTCAATTTCTTATGCTTTAAGATTATGATGTTTCCTCGTGAGTTAAGACTTATTTAGCACAAAATTTCATGTTTAGTTATGTTATTATCCATGAAAGTGATCATATGCATTGAGTTTGGTATTTTGACATGAAATTTCTATGAGATGGTAAATAATTATGATTTGAGCATAATTTATTCAGTTTACAATAAGTTGAAATTACAAAGTATTACAACATGACTAAAGTTTCTATTTTGATCTAGTGATCCCAGATAAGACATGAAATTCATAAGTTTCTTTTAGAGTATGACTTAAGAAAGGGAAGTATAGTTGGTTTTTAGTTTTATAAACTCATATGCTATTTTAAGGTGAATTTCATATGTATGAGCAATGAGTATGTATTTTTGGAGTAGTATTTAGCACCAGTGAGGGTATATTGATATAGTGCATCTTATTTTCTAGAACACCATGCAATTATATATTTAAGGGGCCTCGCTATAATGACCCAAGTCTATACCCTGGATGCCACATGGTGCTCATAATTCTGAAGGACCACGATATAATCCATGACTGGTACCTGATGCATTAACTGAATAACAATACTATAAAATGTAAAATTTAGGCGGAAATAGCCATAAGATTCAAATTTGGAAATCAATTTTTGAATACTGAAATCAATGCTAAAAATTGAACATTTGTCTAAAATATTGTAGTCTGAAAAGCCTCTAACTATCTGAATAAGAAGATGATTAGACAATTCCCCAACTAACTTCAGCTACTGAAATGAACTATGTACTGAAGTACTGGAATAATAAATTTGTCCTCGAACAATGAGGACTCACCACTAGTCTGTTGTTGATGGATCAAGCTATTAAGCATAATTGGGAGCCCGTGCATCTGAACCTATGATATAAGATATCATAGTGCAAAAGAAAGGTTACATCAGTACTTTGAATGTACTAGTATGCTAAGTGAGGTTGGTTGATATGCATGAACAATAACTGACTGAATAACATGATCATAACTTAAAGAGAGTACTTGCATGAATGCTTAAACTATTACTATGGTCATGGTAACACTGAATACTGAGTTCTGAATCACTGGTTTACTGATATCTGAGTTTACTAATATTGTATTACTGTTAACTGAGTGACTGTATTTGACAGTTCTGATACTATAGAACTATTTTAAGTTCTATACTGAACTGAGTGACTGTGTCTGACAGTCCTGATTTCTGTAGAAGTGAACTGAGTTTTATTCTGAAGACTGAAACTGAGATTGTGGGAGGTAATTATCTAATTGACATGCCCCTCTCTAAACTGATTGGGTCCCAATCTCTAACCCCAGTTGGAAGGGTGTCAATATCGTACCACGGGTAAAGACAAGTTGATTCATACTCATCTGGCAGTTGCTCTGAGTGAGAATGGTTGTACCCTTAACTAGCAGGTAGGACACCTCATCAACCCTCAACTGGTAGGCTGATGTCTCAACCTACGTTGGTTGCGTAGTTCTGGAACACAAGGACTGTTTCCAAGGATTACACCTTCTGCTAGCAGGTGAGTCCCCATCCTTAGGTTCACTCGGTGTTAAGTCCTACTCCCAACTGAATAGATATTGGACTAAATTCTAAACTCTGCTAGTTTGGACTGGTCTATTACTGATTCATTCTGTCTAACTGAACTGAACTGAGTTCACTGACTTCCATTGATTGACGAAATACTACTAAATTCTATTAACTGAATGAATTTACTAAGGTCTGAGCTGAATACTGAATTGCTGATCGTGATATGACTGATACTAATCTAAGCTGACACTTGCTCTAGATATATAGCTAAATTGTCGAGTATTAAATATCCCCAGAACTCGATAACATGAAAATTAAATCACTGCATGACTTTAGTAGCACAATGGTACTAGCTTCCTAATAATACATCCACTTAGACATTTTCATCAAACACTTGATATACATGAGCTAGTGAATGATTGAAATCACACAATAACATGTTATGCTTGGACTACTCAAATCACATAAGCATTTTGACAAACACTTGGGGAGCATGGGTATTTCACATATCAATAAACATGTAGTAATATCATGGATTCGACATTCAACTTGAAAATTCAAGATTTCAACATGTAGTTCACAAAATTCAATTCACAATTAACTATTTTGCATGAAATTTGGGACAAATCATGGAATTAGATCACCATTAACATCATAATCATTAATACATTCAAGATTCAACATGAAATCCATGAAATCAATTCACTTGTATTTTAAAAGAGTTTCTTAAACTCCAAGGGTGGAAGGAAACAGTTCACATACCTTGGTATTCAAATTTATGAGGAGTGATGGAGTGTTCTTGAAGGCTAAATCTTGAATTGGAGGTCCTAGGGTTTCTTATTGAGAAGTTTTGAGAAAGATGAATGGATTTTGCCTCTAAAGGGACTTAATCTCATGTTTAGGGGGTTGACAAAAGGTGGAAAAAGACCCAATTAACCCTAAGGACGTGGCTTTTGAATAATTGAAAACAAATTTGCGACGCATGGACTGACGCATCGCATCGATGTAGTCGACGCTATGGCGAACGCACCACATCAAGTCTATATCAGCTCACTAGAATTTGCACTGGGATTTGGGGAAAAATACTCATCGACGAGATGGGTGACGTTCCATGTCAAGATCGCATCGATCCACTGGTTTGAGCTTTCAAATATGTTTCAAACTAAGCCCAAAAAATTCAAAACTTGATCAAGAACACCTACTGACGTTCCTGATCATGAATTAGCCTAAAAATGAATATTTGAAGTTCATAAGGGTCATGAAAAAGGATTTCCAACTTAAGAAGGATAAAATAACTCTAAGTATGAACACTTAGCTGAATTTTTCTAGGTCTGTGACCCCTTACTAGCTTTTACAGGACTAAATCAAGCTTAGGATTTTGCGGGGTCTTACAATATCTCCCCTTAGGGAATATTTGTCCTTGAATGAGATGACTACGCTGGGAATACTGATAGACTGAATTTAGATACTTGATATGCACAACTGCAACATGATTTCAAAACCAATACTACTGATATGCTGAAATTTCATACTGAATATGCATATCTGATGCATGAGTACATAGCTGAACATGATTCATGAATGCATGATTGGGATTGCTAATAAGCTGAGTTTCTCCTGTTGAACATACATATCTGATGCATTAAGTCACGACTGAATATGCAATGGTAACTAGTACCAGACTATAAAGGAAAATCTGAGCATGGAACTGAGTAAGTTCAAGGAAAAACTATTACCTTGGGCTGATTCTGAGTTTGCGGAGAAGAAGTGAGGATACTTGGTCCGCATATCTACTTCTACTTCCCAAGTAGCTCCCTGAACGGACTAATTCCACCAAAGAACTTTCACTAGAGGGAACTCTTTGTTCCTTAGTCTGCAAATTTAATAATCAAGGATTTCAACTGGAATCTCCTCATAAAAGAGGCTGTTCTTAACACCTATACTCCCTACAGGGACTACAATATGCATTTTTTTGCAAGGAGACATGGAACACTGGATAGACTGAAGCTAACTCTAAAGGCAAATCAAGCTCGTAAGCTAGCTTTCCAAAATGGTTGAGAATTTGATAAGAACTGATATATCAAGGACTGATCTTCCCCTTCTTTCAAAACCTCTTCACTCCTTTCATAGGAGATATTTTTAGATACACATAGTCACCAATCTCGAACTCGAGATCCTTTTTATGTACATCTGCGTATGATTTTTGTTATCTTTGAACTTTCTAAAGCTGTTTCTTGATCAGCTAAACCTTTTCTAAGGTGTCAAAAACCAAGTCAGGCCCTACCACTGTGGCCTCTCCCACTTCAAACACACCAATGGGAGTCCTACATCTCCTCCCATAGAGTACCTCAAATGGAGCCATCTGAATGCTAGAATGATAGATGTTGCTATATGCAAATTTAACAAAAGGCAAGTGGTCATCCTAACTACCTTTAAAGTCTATCATACATACTCAGAGCATATCCTCTAAAGTTAGAATAGTCCTTTCTACTTGACTATCGGTATGAGGGTGAAAGGTTGCACTGAGGTAGACTTGGGTACCAAGACCCTTTTGGAAGGCTTTCTAAAAATGAGAGGTGAACTGTATACCTCTATCTGAGATAATATATAACAGAACTCTGTGCAATCTGAACAACTCTCTGAGATAGAGTTTGGCATAGTTATGGGCAAAATAAGAGGTATGGACTGGTAGGAAATGAGGTAATTTGATGATCCTGTCTACAATGAACTAAAATGAATGTGTTGACAATGAGTACGAGGCAAACCTGTCACAAAATCCATCTTCACCTCTTCCCACTTCCAAGTGGGAATACTGAACTTCTGCATAGACCCACTAGGTTTTTGGTGCTCAATCTTAACCGACTGACGTGTCGAGCACTTAGCTACAAATTCCATAATGTCTCTCTTCATCCCCCTTCACCAATAGATCTCCCACAAATCATGATACATCTTAGTGGCCCCTGGATGAATAGAGCAACGTGCAGTATGCGCTTCTATAAGAATTCACTGTCTTAGGTTATCTATACCTAGCACACACAGCGGACCCTGATAACACAATACACCATTTTCCCCCTTGGCAGAAAACCTCTATCTTCTGATCTCTAACTGATTCTTTCATTTTAACTAGGTTGGGATCCCTATCCTATTTTTCCTTAATCTCAGAAACCAGAGATAATTCTGAACTACTCTGCACCCATACACTACCTTCTGCTGAATCGACTAAGAGAACACCGAGTTGGTCAAGATGATGAACTTCTAGAGCTAACTTCTTCCTACCATTATCCATATGATAAATACTACCAATAGATATCCTATTAAGAGCATCAACCACTACACAGGCTTTGCTCGGATGATACAGAACACTCATGTCGTAGTATTTCAACAACTCTAACCACCTTCTCTGGTGGAGGTTTAGGTATTTCTAAAAGAATACATACTGCAGGATCTTATATTCAGTGAACATATCAAGGTGCCCTTCATACAAAAAGTGCCTCAAAATCTATAAGGAAAATACTACTGCTGCTAACTCAAGATCATAAGTTGGATAGTTCTTTTCATGGGGTTTAATTTGTCTAGAGGCATAGGCTATCACTTTACCTCTCTGTATGAGAACACAACCCAAACCTACTCTGGATGCATCACAATGCACAACAAAGCCGTCCGAACCATCTAGAAAGGTAAGAACTATGGCGGAGGTGAGTCGAATCTTCAACTTCTGAAAACTCTTCTCCCAAGAATCTGACCATTGAAACTTACTTTCTTCTTAGTCAATCTACAAATAGGGGATGTAATAGATGAAAATCCCTCAACAAACCATCGGTAATAGCTGGCCAACCCCAAGAAACTCCTGATATCTAATGGAGAGTTGGGTCTGGGCCAGTTTCTTACTGCTTTGGTCTTTTGGAGATCAACTCTAATGCCATCACAAAAAAGGATATGGCCAAGGAAAGATACTAACCTTATATAAACTTCGCACTTACTAAATTTAGCAAATAGCTAATGGTTTCTGAGAGTCTGCAATAGTATTATGAGATGGTTTGCATGATAATGTTCACTGTGAGAGTAGACACGAATGTCATCTATAAAGACTATGACGAACATATCCAAGTACTACTTAGACACACAATTTATCAAGTCCATGAAATTTGATGGGGAATTGGTAAGACCAAATGACATGACTAAGAATTTGAAGTAACCATACTAATTTCTGAAAGTTGTTTTTGAAATATCATATTATTTGACTCTAAGCTAATGATAGCCTGATTTGAGGTCTTGTCACACCCCAATTTTCTAAGCTGGAATGCTACATGGTGCTCATGACCCCGAAGCACCACAAGCTAATCCATGATTGATATCTGTAACTGCATAATATACGCATAAAAATATGGAAAACATGAACCAAAAGGTCATAAGGTTCAATCTTGAACAATAAAACATCTGAATAAGGTGGTATCACAGTACCAAAAAAAAAACTAAAAAATACTAAAGTCTGAATCTGAAAACTCCGTAATCATCTAAAAGCTTCTAAATTGTCTGAATAAAGAGTTAAAGGAACATGTCTCTAACTAACTCCTTAAACTGAAAATAAACTAAAATACTGGAATAATAAATGTAATGATCATGTCCTCAAAAGATGAGGACTCACTGCCAACTGAACTGCTACTACTGGTTTGGAATCTGTGCCTCAGAACCTATGGTGTAACATAAAAGAAAGCACCATAGCGTGAATACGTAGTACAACTGAAGTACTGAGTATACGTAGGGGTAGGCTAAGTGCATGGGGTTTATATGCATGAACATGTAGACTAATATAAATGTGATAATACATACATACATACCTAACTGCTACTGAACTCGTAGAGATACTGACTACTAAGTTTGAATACTGACATCATGACTTTACGGATACTAAGATACTGAATATATGAATAACTATTTCTGATAGTTTGAATTATGAAGAACTGGTCTAATTGACCGTGTTTAATAGTCCTGAAACTGAATACTGATAACGTAAGCTATGATAACTGATTTAACTAATATAACTGTGGTGATCGGCCTAACCAATGTAACTGACACTGAGTGACTATATCTAATAGTCTAAATCTTCTAATAATGATTAAGAGTGACTAATCTTGAGATCAAGCTGAAATAACAGGTGATCTCTAGAACTAATAATGAGAATACTCAATCTAAGATTGAGATCAAGCCTATCTGGCGGGAGATCTCTAGAAGTACTGATACTAAATAACTCAATGAGGGACCAAACCTATATGATGGGTGGTCTTTAAGTCTGTGGAACTATTTGAGTTCCTTACTGAGATTAATGATCGTATCTGACAGTCCTGATTTCTGATTTCTACTCTAAAGAATGATACTGAAACTGTAACTGTGGAAAGTATTCATGTAACCGACATGCCCCATGCTAAGCTGACTAGGGTCCAAGCTTTTCCCTGACTAGAAGGGTGTCAATACCATGCCATGGTAAAGACAGTTGTTGTGAAGTTAGTCCTAATCTAGTGGGTGACTCCTGGGATCAGTCCTATACATATAAATATGCTAATGGGTGACCCTTGAGTATGTCAGTCCTATCTAATGCGTGACATCTCACACCTACGCTGGATACGTAGGTTCTAGAACTTAGGGATTTCTTCTAAGGATCTCAGTCCTCACTAGCGGGTGAGTCCCCATCCCTAGGCTCGCTCGATGCTGAATCCTAGTCCCATCTGAAAAACACTGAACTAAACTGATTAACTGAACTTACTTAGTTTTGTGACTGATGGAATACTACTGAGTTCATGAGATTTCTGAGAGTACTGACTTATAGAGATTACTGAAGTTATTGGGTACTGAGATTACTAAGATTAAATGAGCATAACTGAGATTACTGAACTATTGATACTGCTGAGATTTCTGAGTCACATGAGTAACTGATTCTATAGATCATGGCTTGACTAATAGTATCGTGACAACATTTCATGGCTCTAAGCACACAACTATATTTTTTGGGTACAAGTACCCCCAGGACTCGATGGAAGGAAACTGACACACATGACTGACTTGATCATAAGGATGGAGTCCACCATTCAAAATATCATAAGTAGGGGATTTCATACTGCACATGATTATCATATTTTTGAACATCAAAGATAATGCATGTAACATGTACATACTTTCATGGTTCTAGTTTCATGAGCATTCCATATCACAACAACAATACATAACAATTTGCATGGAATTCATGTTGAGTCATAAGGGATAGAGCATGGACTTGTTATTTGGGTTTTACTTAGCCATATTGCATAATTTCTAGTCTCTTAGGTATTTTATCAAACACCTTGCATGCACTCTTTAAGGCATAGATGTATTCACAAATTTACACCACATTAATCCACCCAAATTCGTGGTTTCCAACTACATGATCATAATCTTTATGAAAATTCATCAAATTCTCATTCTATAGCACAAAAAACAAACAAAAACATGAATACAACCATATCACCACAAAATATTCATGATTTATTAATCAAAGATTGATTCTTGAACTCCACAGATGAAAAGAATCTGTGGATAAACACTACGCATACCTTAGAAGAAAGATTCTTGATGATTGACAGAGGAATTTCCTTGAACTTGAATCATCTATGAAAACCCTAGATTGTGTTCTTGAGAGGATTTTGAGAGAAAGAATATGTTTTGGTGAAATAAGGGCTTAATTCCGTATTTAGGCATTATATAGGGGTGGAAAAGGGACTATATTTGCCCCAAAAATGGACTTTCAAGTCACCTGGACACGCACATGTGCGGTGCACACTTTATCACACACCTTAGGGTGTGCGTCACACATCTTATCACACATATTAGGGTGTGAGTCACGCACCTTATCACACACCTTAGGTTGTGTGTCACACAACTTATGTCAGGCAACGTACTCTACTTTGCAAAGTCATAACTTCTTGCTCGGGTGTCAGATTTGGACTAAATTGGTATCGTTGGAAAACTAATTCAAAGATATTTCATTTGATATATAGTATTACTTCTAATTCAATGTATACAAAGAGTTATAATCGAATGACGTTGACCCAATTTTTGACGCTCACTAAAAATTGAACAATAGGAAAGCTTTCAACTTGTGCTTAAGTTAGGGAACCTCTATGATCTAACTTCATGCTCAAATAGATTCCCACACTACATAATTGATTATCACACTAAATTTATATAGTATTTGAGGGTTTTGAAACATCCACGCATAGGAATGATGGATTTTCATTCTAGTCCAAAATATGGGGTATTACAGGTCTATCTTAGAAAAACAATTGGTACCCTGAAGATGGTTAAAAAAGTCATCGATTCTAGGAAGTGGATAATTGTTCTTGATTGTGACTTTATTTAACTGACAATAGTCAATATGCATTATGAGGGAACCGTCTTTCTTATGCATGAATAGAACTGGTGCACCCCATGGGGACATACTAGGTTAGATGAATCCCTTATTTAGGAGATCTATCAACTTTTCTTTTAATTTTTTGAGTTCTGTTGGAGCCATTCTATATGGAGAAATAGAGATAGGATGAATATCTGGAAGAAGGTCTATTTCAAAGTCAATTTTTCTTTCGGGAGGTACTCTGGGAAGATCTTCGGGAAACACATCTGGGAATTCACATACTTCTAATACTGACTCAAGAGTAGGGGTTTCTGATATAGAGTCCTAGACTCAAACGAGATGGTAGACACATCCTTTAGATATTATTTTCCTTTCCTTAAGGTAGGAAATAAGATGACCCATGAGTGCTGAAGTACTGCCTCT
Source organism: Capsicum annuum (assembly GCF_002878395.1). Lineage (NCBI taxonomy): Eukaryota > Viridiplantae > Streptophyta > Magnoliopsida > Solanales > Solanaceae > Capsicum > Capsicum annuum. Next base: position 194,485 of record NW_025833328.1, on the reverse strand, counting down.
CCACTTTAGGATGGGCTCATTTAGAAACTAAAACTGGATAATTATGTTTCTGTAGTCGACTGAGGCATAGAAGAAATGAAGCCCATCCATGCCAAATATAACATCAAAATCATTCATCTCTAATTTGACTAAGTCTGCTAAAGTGACTTTCTGAAATACCATAATTGGACAGTTCCTATACACCAGTCGGTCTATGATAGATTTACCCACTAGGGTAGAGACTAAGAAAGGCTTTGCTAGAATTTTGGGACTGACTCTGAAGTAAACAGTTATATAGGAAGTTACAAAAGACTAAGAAGCTCCTGGATCTATCAAAGAATAAATATGCAATTGATAAACTTGTAACGTACCAGTGACCATATCAGGAGAACTTTCTTGATCGTGTCGGGATTGAAGGGCATAGAGTTTGCCTAGGCATTGCCCACTTGTAGTACTAGAAGTGGCACCCTACTGATTCAAGCAACTAGACTAAGCTGAGCAATGGTTATACTCACCCTGGGAATCTGACTAGTCACAATCTCTTACTCTATAGCCTAGCTTTCCACACCTAAAACACACATCACTGCCAGCCCTGTAAATACCCTAGTGGTTTTGCCATGTTTCTGGCAAAGGGGATTGGTTCGGGCATTGCTGACACTACCCTAAGTCTTAGGTCCTGGCACCCTGTCTCTGTTACCATCTTTGTATTTCAGCACTCGAGCACTGGCTAAAGATGGAGCTAGAACTAAGGATTTCAGATGGAACTGAGAATGATTCCTACTTTTTGACTTATGCTAGGCAAAGTTAAAACTACTTGTTCTCTCTCTTTTTCTCTCTCTTCTTCTCCCTATCTTAGCCTTATCTATCTGCTGAGTATAGACCATAAGCCTGGATATGTCCATATCCTTAATCAATATTGTGGTCCTACACTCCTTAATCACACTATTAGATACACCAGACACAAACTTACTCATCTTAGATCTGTTATCTACTACCACATGAGGAGCGTATCTAGTTAATTAAGTAAACTTTAGAGAATACTCTTTCATTGTCATATATCCCTGCTTCAGGTTAATAAATTCTAGAACCATTGCTTCCCTCAACTCCAATGGGAATAACCTATCCAGAAAAGCAATGGCAAGCTCCTCCCACTCTATGGGCTCTGTATCTATGGCCCTTTTTGCTTTCCACTACTCAAACCATGAGTGAGTCATATTCTACAACTGATACATAGCTAAATCAGCACTCTCAATAACTGTCACCCTCATAATATCTGTAACTTTATGCACCTGAGCTGCAGCAGTATTAGCCACTGGGTTTGCCAGAACGACAATTGTGCATTCATTCTGGGTTGCCATAGAATGAGCTAGGGTGGTGAAAGATGCTCTGAATTTAGTGTGGGAGACATGTTCGTCCAGGAGATTTGGCTGGATGAGTTGAGGTGTTTACTGGTCTTCCGTTCCTCTTCTCTTAGTCCTCTTTGGAGGTATATTTTGTACATAGAAGAGAAAATTTGGATTAGACTGAGAGTTTAACTGGAGCTCATGTTCACTCGCACGACATGAATACTGAAAGAAGGGAAACTTTTCCTAAAACATCTAATAGCCTCCTGTCCATAAGTGTCCCACGCTACACACCCATACACAAGAATCTACTAGACGCGGCTTCCATACTTTCTAGGACTCAATTGAACATTAAACAGTAATATCAAGTTTATAATGCCCCGAGTACGTACCCCAGATGCCACACGGTGCTCATAATCCTGAAGGACCACAAGCTAACCCACTATTGGTACCTGTTGCATTAACTGAATAATAATACTGTAAAAAGTGGAATTTAGGCAGAAATAGCCATAAGGTTCACAACTGAAAATCAATTTCTAAATACTGAAATCAATGTTGTAAACTGAACATATGTCTAAAATACTCTAGTCTGAAAAGCCTCTAACTTTCTGAATAAAGAGTTGATGGGATAAGTGAAATACTAAAATAATAAATCTATCCTCAAAAAATAAGGACTCACCACTAGCCTATTATTGATGGATCAGGTGGCTAAGTATGATTAGGAGCTCGTGAGTCTAACCCTATGATATAAGACATCATAGCACAAAAGAAATGTATGCATCAGTACTTTGAATATACTGGTATGCTAAGTGAGGTAGGCTGATATACATGGGTTCATATGCTTGAACAATAACAAACCGAATAACATGATCATAACTGAAAGAGAGTACATGCATGATGCTTAATCTATAACTGAGGTCATGGTAACACTAAATACTGAGTTCTAAATCATTGGTTTACTGATATCTGAGTTTACTAATATAGTATTACTATTAACTGAGTGACTGTATCTGACAGTCCTATCTTGTGGAACTATTCTGAGTTTTGTACTGAACTGAGTGACTGTGTCTGATAGTCCTAATTTTTGTAGAACTGAACTGAGTTCTATTCTGAAGACGGAAACTGAGACTGTGGAAGGTAATTATCTAACCTATAACCCCAACTGGAAAGGTGTCAGTACCGTGCCACGGGTAAAGATAAGCTGAGTCATCCTCATCTGGCAGGTGCTCTGAGTGAGAATGGTGGTACCCTCAACTGGCAAGTAGGACACATCATAAACCCTCAACTGGTAGGTTGATGTCTCAATGTATACTAGCTACGTTGTTCTAGAACACAAGGACTGCTTCCAAGGATCACACCCTCTGCTGGCAGGTGAGTCCCCATCCTTGGGTTCACTCAGTGCTAAATCCTACTCTAAACTTAATAGATACTTGACTGAATTCTAAACTGTACTAGGATGGACTGATCTATTACAGATTTATACTGTCTAACTGAACTAAACTGAGTTCACTAAGTTTTATTGAATGATAGAATACTACTGAATTTTGTTAACTGATTGAATTTGCTGATGTCTGAGCTGAATACTGAACTACAAATCAGGATATGAATAATACTATTCTGAAACTGACACCGGTTCTAGATATACAGCTAAATTGTCGAGTATTAAATACCCCCAGGACTTGATAACATAAAAAGTAAATCATTGCATGACTTTAGTGGCATAATGGTACTAGCATGCTGATAATACATTCACCTAGACATTTTTGTCGAACACCTGATATACTTAAGATTTTACATGATTGAAATCACACAATAACATGTTTGCTTGGACTAGTCAAATCACATAAGGATTTTGACACACACTTGGGGAGCATGGGTATTTCACATATCAATAAATATGTAGTAATATCATGGGTTCTATATTCAACTTGAAAATTCAAGAGTTTGATGTGTAGTTCACAAAATTCAATTCACATTTAACTATTTTTCATGAAACTTGGGACAAATCATGTAATTAGATCACTATTAACATCAATATCATTAATACATTCAAGATCCAACATGAAATCCATGAAATAAATTAACTTATATTTTAAAATAGTTTCTTGAACTCCAAGGGTGGAAGCAAACTCTTGGATGAACACTTCACATACCTTGGTATTCAAATTTACGAAGAGTGATAAAGTGTTCTTGAAGGCTGAATCTTGAGTTGGAGGTCCTAGGGTTTGCTTTTTGAGAAATTTTGAGACAGATGAATGAATTTTGCCTCTAAAGAGGCTTAATCTCATGTTTTGGGGCCTGACATAAAGTGGAAAAAGAACCAATTACCCCTGAGGACGCGGCTTTTTAATGATGAAAAACTAATTTAGCAATGCACAGACTGGCGCATCGTGTCGGTGGGGGTCGACGCTATGGTGGATGCACCACATCAATTCCACATTGGCTTACTGGAATTTACATTAGGAGATGGGGGAAACAACTCATCGACGTGATGGGCGATGTGGTGCATAGAGATCGTGTTGATACACTAGTCTGAGCTTTCAAATGTGTTTCAAGCGAAGTCCAAAAAATCTGAAACTTGTCTGAGAACACCTACTAAAATTCCTGATCATGAATTAACCTAAAAATAGATATTTGAAGGTCATAAGGGTTGTGAAAAAGGATTGCCAACTTATGAAGGCTAAAATAACTCTAAGTATGAACACTTAGATGAATTTTTCTAAGTATGGGACACCTTACTAGCTTTTACATGGCTGAATCAAGCTTAGAATTTTTTAGAGTCTTACCTGAGAGAGTCTCCTTTCTTCGAGGGGCTTATTTTAGTTATCACTCTAAGTTAAGGTTCTATACCAATTGCAAGGGTAGAAAAACTCTCCTCAATATGGGTAAGTCGGTGGAATCTATGCTAACTCACATGGTTTATGTCAGTTATAAGAATCTCCTACAGTAAAGCTAAAGAAGATTTTAAAAACTAAGTGTGAATAGCTCACAAGCTTTACTCTGTTATTGCTTTAAGATTTATGCTTATGCTAATTCATATTATCATGTTATACTTCACTGTTCATGTTTTAAGATAATTTGGCTTTTCAGTTTCTTTCATGATCATGGTAAGCCTATTAACACTTACCAAGCATGTTTTATTATTATGATCAGTATCAATTTTACTTTTTGCATTCATCCCCACATACTTCGAACATTAAATAAATATTGGCCACATATACGTCTGTGTGGCTACATTGTCTCATAATATAAGTATCAGTTGTAGCCCATAATATCATAATAAGGTAGTTTGCATCTTTAAGCTGGTCAGTGATGATTTCCTTTTATTCGAGGTCTCAAGTAAGTTTCTTTATTTAGGACTTTATATTCATTCATGTGCATTGATTAGGGATAGCTGAGGGGTCATGTCTAGGCTACCTATAGTCAGTATTAGAAAAGGTTTCATAGAAAGTTAGTTAGAGTTGATGTATTCTATTTTAGTTTCCATTTGTATAATCTAGTGTTGTAAATATTTTAAATGGTATTGTATTGAGCAAGTTCAGCTAAATACATTACTTTCAATTAATATTTCCCTTTTTATGTATTTGGATTCAGTTACTACGGAATTACGCCAATATCATGAGTTATCTTGGGATGGCATATGGTTTTAAGCACCGTTTGATGTACAAGGAGTAGTCTCAGGACATTACACCTTATCATTTGAATGGTCAACTTAAACCAAGAGAATATAAAGTTGTACCATGATCGCAAGACTGAGAAAAAATAGTTCACTGACAGTGACATGGTACTACTATTTTATCTAAAGCTAAAGTGGTTTCCTAGCAAGTTGAGATCGAGTTAGAGGGGTCCTTACAAAATATTTATGGTGTATCTTCATTGGGCCATTGAGCTTTAAAATGATGAGTGGCTAAGGTTTAAGGTGAATTGCCAAAGGGTAAAATATTACCTTGGCTATGTAGATAAGGTCAAGATGATATGTGATGTAGTTCATGGTGAAGTATGAGTATCCAAGGAAATCCAAGTCATGTTGTGATTCTAGATTAGGTGCTTTATGTGAGGCAACCCATGGGTTAGTTGGTAAATTTTGCATAGGAAAACTAACCATGTCATGCTACCACACTAATCAACCACTTCTTAGGTGCTCAAAATATTTTGTACTTATTTTGTTTATAGGGTAACATGTGTTACATGTTTAGGGACAATGAAGAAAAGAAACCAAGGAATTGGAAAAAATAGACCCATGAAAGTAGTGTATAATGGTGGAAATTTACCACCATTATGGGTTCTGTCGTCGGCATATTTTCCAGAGAAGTGATTTTCAGGAGGTGATCTTATGATTGAAAAACCACGATCATACCGAGAATGCATGATCATAGTATCCATCCTTTGGTCACCCTCCTAAAAACCCATGTGATGGTGCCTATGATTTAAGGCAGGGTCATTGTTAAATACAATGATTGTGCTTACGTTTTGTAGATTTCTAAATAAGTTTTTTGATATTTTCATAGCATAAGGACATACCACGATCATGTTCTGATCCCATAATCATAGGTACAAGTTATCTATTGGGTTCTAAATTTAATTATACTTGATCTGACATGATTTGATTTGGCCTGAATTTAAATTTCCCAATTCTTATATCCTATAACCCTACACTATCTCTTCTCTATTCAAATACAAAATTACATAACAATTGCACTTTTTTAAAGCTAAAATTCTTATTAAACCCTAGTGTCCTACAAAATCATTGCTACTGCCAAGTGTCTACTCCCTAAGATTTAAAGAAAATCAAATCAACTACACTCTCTATAAGTTCAATTTTCTTGCTTTAAATTTGCCTTCCTTCTAAAAATTTAATGTGATAAAGAGGCCATACACACCTTGCCAGGTGTCAAATTGTTGTAAACTTAAGTTCACGAGGAGTAAAGTACCCAAATTAATTCAAAAATAATGATTTGTGCAGTTGTAGTTTGAATGGGTTAAAAAGGAAAAAGTCTGAGTACCCCCTTCATATTAAAAATAAGGTCAAAATCCTTGAGTTTAAACTATAAGTGTCAGTTCATACTATATGACACAAGCCACAATTATTGCTCCTGCGTACAATAATAGGTTAGATCGTGGTAGGTGCCAGTTTACAAAATTGTAGCGGTTCATCAAGCAATCATATCTCACAATATTGGTATCTTGGTTTGATCATTTTATTTAATCATCTAATGTGACAACCCTCAACAATTTTATGAGGGCTCTCCTATGATCAGTACGATGATTATAATTCCAAACCACGATCATACCTTGAGTTATCTCCATAAAGTACTGAGTACCTATTATTGATTTTTATAGGTCTAATAATTTTATGTACAGGTACTAAGGAACCTAATTTAAACAATAAAAATTTGGAAGAGGCCCTCTTTAAGGACATAGCAAATAAAAGGTCACTAAAAGGATACACCTCCAACCTCGAAAAGTAAATCTGAAAAATCTAGTGGTTTTGATATTCAATGCTCTAAAAGAAGTGATGATGAACAACACAAGCCTCAAACCAATAGACAAAAGTCCTCCAAGGAAAAGGCTCTGACATATACAATATTGGTGCTCGTGGCCAATCCCATTGAGCCTCCCTAGTCTAAAGAAGGAGGTCAGCTTCAAACTTAAATAAGGGAAAAATGAGACTGCCAAAAGGGATGATAATGTGAGCTCTTCTGAGGTATATGATTCTATGAATAATTTTCATAGTTCCAACCAAAAATCTTTCAAAGGAAAAACTACTACAGTTCTTCCCAAAAGAGGAGCAGACCCTAGTAGATGGGCTATTCTGAAGTCCAGAGCCTACTACAATGATAGGGTGTAATAAAGGTAACCAAAAGTAAAGCATCCAAGAAGAACATTGCATATTACATAGGGAACTATAGAGTTTTCCTAAATTAAACAAGGTGTTTGAGAAAAATCATCTATGGTAGATGACCAAACCCTTAGGAAAATATGGATAGAATTGGTACATGAATTCTATGCCAACTATTCAGAGATGATTGAGACTATCGCTTCTTCTAAAAAAGTGAAAGACATGAGGAATCATCCTAAGTTGGACACGGTGTTAATCTGATATGCACCATTTGGCATATCAAAGAAGGCTATTTCTAAAGACTTATTTGTTTATGACTTTGAGCCAATAACAGGGACTCTAGAATATGATTTCCAAATGTCAGAGTTCGAAAAGGTTAAGATGATGAAATCTAAAAAATATTTTTGTACTATAAGTGATTCTCAGACCATACTACGGAGGCTAAGGAAAGTGGAGTAGGTGAATTGTATGACCATTAATAAAAACACCTACAGCCACCAAGTTGTGATGGTCCATTGTCAGTCACCATGTATCACCTACTAGAAACAACAACACACTCGGTGTTGACAAAGTAGGGATGGTAGCAGCATTTTAAGCGCAGCTAGATTTGAATACACTATGGATCATTATGGATAAGATTTAGGAGAGGACACTACTTTATCATACTTTTTTAATATTCCCTATCATAATCACATAGTTGTGTTAGGAGTCTGCTATGCCTTTCATTCCTACCATCTATAGGAGCTCCCTATCAATCAATACTATGGATATAGCTTTGATTATGGATACTTTGAATTTTGTGGCTCGAGTATGATGTTCTTTTATAGATTCACCTTCACAAGCAATAGAGGAGGCTTCCCAAAGTAAAAAGATTTTGGATTCCAAAGATGATGTGACTTCATCTTCATCACCACAGACTACTATATCTTTGGGTGTATTTTAGTTAATAGTCATAGGTTACACACTGGTCTCTATAGCCTTCTTTGAGCAGATAATGAAGAACTAAGGTGTGCTTGATCCTAGAGTTAAAAACTTAGAGGTAGGGGTGAAACCCTATAAAAAAGGTAATTGTACATGGGATGCAAACTCATTTTGATAGATTTGAGAGCTATAGGACAGCTAATTTAGATAATGTCCAAGCCTCCAACTTGAGCGCAGTCATAGAGGAGCTAGCTACCTGAAAAATTAAGGTGAATAAGCTAGCTGACCAGTAATTATTGATTGTGCAACCTCTATCGGTCCCAATATTTGAGGATATTTGGACTGATATGGATGTCCAAATTCCATATTTCTATATCTAGTCCTAAAAAATAGGGGCACTAGTAGGGACATAGATAAGGCAGTTAATGAGATGATAGATGGTTTACAACCCCATAAGAAAATAAATTGGAAAGATAAAGATGGAAAGATGAGTAAAGAAAATAGGAGAGAACACAACTCTGAGGAGCGTATTTCAAAGATAAGTGAGTCCCACCTATTTTTTTGCTACCTTTTCCATTGAAAATGTAATTAAAAGTGGAGGGGTACAAATATTGGCCCCTAATATCATGTTTGAGTGCACCAGGCGCCATTTCTACCAACTTATCTAAGAATTCCATGCCTACATTCGATGCCACTAGAGATTGAGCGTAAAGAGGGATTACATTTGTAACTATTATTGGTGAATCTATGACAGGTGTCTAGTGCATCACAAGTATATTTCTACCTAAATATTCCATTTTCTATGATTTTTCTCAGTAGGTACATTACATGACTTTTAAGTTGGGGGTGGGGGTGTATTATATTTAAGTGTTTTTATTATCGTATTTCATTCCCCTAGGATGTTATATCTTGTTAGAAATGTCCTTTTTAGGAGTTTTATTGATGTTTTTATATTGTTTTTGGTGTTTTTTCTAGTCAAGAGAGAACTATGAGAACTTAGAGTAGTCATAATAAAAAGCACATGCAATCTGTGCTTTTAATGTTTAATGGTACCCCTCTACAAAATTTTGTGATGTTCTTTCTATGTTTTGTTCTTATCTTGAATTGTAAACAATGTGTATCTCATTATGGAATTACTATTATGAATGTGGCAACCTTTAGCCTAATTTGCATGAACTGTATTAGTATTGACTGGGTATTCAACCCTAAACTAAGTGTGTGAGGTTATACCTAGTCATTGTGTGTACAATCTAGAACTTTCCTAATTAGTCTCGCTAAAGTTGTATTAAAGCAGGTTAGGAAAACATTACAGTACGTTCTTAATTAGTCCACTAAAACCCTAAATAGCCTACCAAATGAAAATAAAATCCCTTGGCCCTAAAATTAAAGCCTAAATAGACCTTTTGTTTGAACTAGTCCATTCACCTTTCCATTCATTTACAATAAACCCAGCTTGGTCCTAGT